>NC_134852.1:13654000-13992000 GCF_049852395.1 Peromyscus maniculatus bairdii | reverse complement strand
CACTGCAATTTACAATCAGGATTCCTTAGAGCCTCACATAACTGCTTGATGCCCGCATCTTCTATGTTATTCTTGCCCAGTTTCAGGGTCTTTAGATTTTTCTTGCTAGTAAGGACAGCAGAGATACCCCCACAGCAGTCTGAAGTGAGAAAGCAACCAGACAACCTGGGAAAACACACATGCAAACATATTGACTTACGAGGCTCAATCCTTTTGTTTTGGTTTATTTATTTTAATTTTTAGAACTTCATATGAGCACTGCATCTACACCCTCCATCCCTACTTCCAGTTCCTCCTATTCCCCCAAATTAATAATCTCTTTATTATTGTTACATGTATACTATATATATGTATGTATTCATTCATGCACACATGTACATGCATATTTAACCTAAGTTCATTTAGCTTTGCTTGTGTGTACATGTGTCCAGGGGATAGGATAGCCCAGTAGAGCTTGTCCCTGGAGGAGCCCCATTCTCCCTCTCAGCAGCCATTCATTGACATTTTTTTTTTTGAGACAGGGTCTCATGTACCCAGTCTGGCTTCAGACTCATTACATAGCTGGAGGATGACCTTGAACTTCTGACCCTCCTACCTCTACTTCCCAGTGCTGAGATCATAGGTACATAGTTATCACACATGTTTTTTTTTTAAAGCTGTGCTGGAGGATCAAACTCAGGGCTCTGTGTATGCTAAGTAAGTGTTCTACCAACTGGGCTACATCCCTCGTCAATGAGACCCCATCTTAACAGCTTGGCATATTTCCATCTATTTGAACCAGAAATGATGATGCCTCTCCATCTGTGGTACCCTGCTCCTGGCTGGCTCACTGCAATTCTTCTGCCATGATCTCTTCATGTGGTGTTCCTACTCTTATTCCCCCTTGTTAAAATAGAGATACTCTGAAAGTCATTGGGGCCACCTTACCGCTGATTTCAGATTTCTGTGCAAATGTCATCAAGTGGTGAATGTCTGCCAGTATTTAATATAACAAACATGTCCTCAAACCCTCCCTAAGCCTCAAGCTCATGGTCCCCATGGCACTTTTTTTTTTTTTAATTTTTTTGGTTTTTTCGAGACAGGGTTTCTCTGTGTAGCTTTGCGCCTTTCCTGGAGCTCACTTGGTAGCCCAGGCTGGCCTCGAACTCACAAAGATCCGCCTGCCTCTGCCTCCTGAGTGCTGGGATTAAAGGCGTGCGCCACCACGCCCGGCATCCATGGCACTTTTAATAGTGGTTAAGAAAGAGGTTAAGAAAGAGGGGAGAGAAGGAAGATAATGCGTGTAAGATAGGTGAGCAATGGAGAATGGAGATGACGAATGTGTAGATGTTAAATATAGACATAAGGCAGATATGTTAGATGTAAGATGAACATACCATAATTAGTAGATGATATATAGATTGATAATGGACAGGCGATATGCAGATGATGAAAAGAGAAGGATGATAAGTAAAAAAAATTTTTAAATGGGAGAAAAGGGAGAGATGTTAAGTTCACAGTTGATGGATAATAGGTGGGTGGATATATGATAGGCAGATAAATATGTAAATCAATACATAAACACATATGCATAGATCCATGACTGATGGAGGTATTTCTACATATGGATTTATGCAGGTCTAATATGTGTGTGTTAATGGTTCTCAGGCAGGGATGAATTTACCCTCCAGGGGATGCACATTGCATGTAGAGATATTTTGGTTTGCCACACTAGGTCAGAGGGTGCTCTTGGCACCTCATAGATGTAGACACAGTGCCACAGCCCTCTTCAAATCACAGGACAGCCACAAAAAACATGCCAACAGTACAAAAACTTAGAGACTGTGACATTTGCACACACAGTACCTTTGTGCCTCTTATGCATACACGTCCATCAACTCAATTCTGTCGGATGAGGATTATTCTTAAAGTTTTTTAAAATTTTGTTTAATGTGTACTGGTGTTTTGTCTGCATTCATGTCTGTGTGAGGGTGTCACATCCCCTGGAACTGGAGTCACAGATAGTTGTGAGCTGCCATGTGGGTGCTGGGAATTGAACCGTGGTTCTCTGGAAGAGCAGCCAGTGCTCTCAACCACCTCGTCATCTCTCCAGCCCTGTTGGAGTCTTTGTCCCCAGGTAATGGAATGGATGAAGCAGTTTCTGGGGCTTCTATCATGGCATTAATTCCACTCATAGGTACTCACTTTCATCACCCAATCACCAAGGGCTCCATGTCTTATGATAGTCATCATAGGCTTCACCACAGACTCTGCGGAGACACTGTCATTCACACAATTCTACCCTCCCACTTCCTGCTGAACACCAACATTCAAAACCACATTCCCTGCAATGGATGAGAACACAGCCTTACCATAACTCCTGAAGGGTGCACTTTGGGTCCTTCAAAGCTTCACACAGAATGTTAACTCCAGTATCTTTCAGGACGTTTGAACTCAGGTCAAGAAGAGAGAGGTATTTGTTGCACAACAGGGCTTCGTAGAGATGGCCACAGGCAATGAAGTTGAGACAGCAACGTGACAACCTGCAAAGAGGGTCACACATCAGCAGCTCACTCATTGTCACAGCATCACATGCCTCTGCAAAGACTGTCATGTTCTCCCTATACTGAATCTCCACTTTGCATGAAGAAATTTTGAAATGGGCTGGTGAGATGGCTCCACATGCAGATAAAGACCCTTGCTACCAAGCCTGAGGACCCTAGTTCAATCCTACATGATGGACGGAAATAATCAACTCCCACAAGTTGTCTTCTGTCCTCCGTGTGTGTGAGTATATATTCACACAATGGAAACAGTTTCAAACAAAAGTTTTGAAAACCTGAGGTTGTAGATCACCACAGATACTTCCAAAATTGACTGATTTGTCAACTTACTTGCAAAACAATCAACTAATTCTTCCACCAATATCAGAAATTCACCATGTTGCAGAATCCTGCCCTCATGGAATATCTTCCATTATGTTTTTAATTTTTTTCGTTGTCAATAAGTGTGTATATGTCTCTGTGCAGGTGTGTACGTGGATGTGGAAGTCAGAGGGCAAGCTCAGGTGTCACGCTCAGGAACACCACAGGGTCTCTCACTTTCTGGAACTTATTTATTAGACATGGCTGGTTGTCCAGTGAGCCCTGGGGGTCCTGCTGTCTCCACTTCTGCAGTTTTCTTTTAGATATTTTTCTTCACCCTGTTATTTGTGTGTGTTAAAGACTAGTGTTTTAAAGACTGGATAATATTTGAGATAACTCATGCTTAATGTAGCTCTTTATAATTACTAGTCACCATGTGTAATTTAATTCAAGCTACTCTATAATAACTAATTAAATAACCGAATAATTTTGTCTTCTAATGTTTTTTCCTACCTCTCCTGAAATATCTTTCAACTTTTTTAGTGCATATTTTCTCCTTTTTTTTTTTTATAAGTTTTACATCAGGACTGGAGTCATGGTGCAGCATTTAAGATCACTTGCTGATCTTGCAGAGGACACGGGGTTCAGTTCTAACCATCCACATAACACCTACATGGTACTCACAAGTCTCCGGTAACCATAGTTCTAGGGGTTTATTGACCTCTTCTGGCTTCTGCTGCTCATACACTCACATGGTACAGTTAGAAAATTCCACAAGTACTCTCATGTATCCAACCCATGCCTTGGAGATATAAGACTATCTCCAAGGCATGTGCACATATTTTATATACCATGCAAATAAATTTCATGTTTGGGCTTAGGGACCACCACCAAGACTCATGATATGCAAATATTCCAAAAGAAATTTAAATGGAATATGGAATATTTCTGGTCTAGTCATAAGCAGTTCATGTAACAGATACTTAATCTGTACTAATTTTCTTTTATAAATAGATGTCTCCATAATGGTCAATATTCAGTGCTCTTGCATTTTATATGCATGTTCATGTTGGTAAGCTGCATGTGTACATACTACTGAATGAATACATGATCACAGAGGACACAAATAATTTTGCACCTGTATACCCAGTTGTTTTTGAGTACATTTCCCAACTTAAGGCTTTTGATTGATGGAACAATAAGTTATCTAGTATGGCTTCCCTGGGACAATAGTCTGGCAGTTTGTTACCATGAGCAACCAACCTCAACCTCAGGGCAGGCGATAGTTTACAGTGACTTAGATAAGATGGAGGAAGCCCTGCCTTGGAAAGGAATTTTTTGTTTTTCTTACTCATATTCTCCTCTTGCCTGGTATCCAATCTCTTTCCAGGGGCATCATTTCCCCCCATAATAATCATATTCATTAAGCTAAAAATTATATATAGGGAATTTCAGAGCTAGTATTGCATTGTCTAAAGTTGGTCTCATGATGTATCTGTTTGCATTTGCTCCACTTACTGATTTGGCAACTGAGGCATGGACAAGTGACTGAGTCTAGTGACACATCCCTTGTCCTCATGCATTCCTTAGTGGGTATTTGATCACTTTTATGATGGCTGCACCCATGTGCAGGGTTCTGCAATATCTCCAGGGCATGCTCTCCCAGACCAACTCACATCAGTGTCTCCAGGACACAACTTGGATGCTTCAGGATTTCACACAGTAACATCACTCCTTTGTTCTTCAAGGGATTTTCAACCAATGAGAGATGTTTCACCTTGCGGTAGATTAGGCAAGTAGCAATCATGCCACAAGCCTTACTTGAGATGTCACATTTCCCCAACCTACATGTGAGATACACGTCACAGGTTAGGAATAACATCTTCAGGTGATATATGTAAGACTACCTATTGTTCAAACAAATGACCCAGATTCTAATACTGTACATACCAGTCCACACCTACATCATAGGCTTATTTAATTAATAAGTATAATTCTGTGACTACCATTGTTAATTACAGAGTTCTACTGATTGGGAATAAGCCCAAGCCAATGGTTTTCAGCTATGGGTGACTTTTACTCTCTGGGATCCATTTAGAAATGCTGGTGAGGTTATGGGTTGTCACACCAACCAACAGAGAGATAGGGTGTTCCTGGAATGTAGTGGGTAGAAGTCCTGCCCTTTAATGCAGAGATAGACCTCATCACTAAAATATGGTCTGTAACCCAGTATGTCTGATTACTAATATCACTGTCACACACACACACACACACACACACACACACACACACACACACACACACAAACACTTCTCGAGTCCATCACAGTGACCCTCCCCTTCAGATTTCAGTTAACAGTTAGAAAGCCCATTGTGTTAGACCTGTGTTTCTGACATTATTAAAATCTGCTCCTTGTGTTTAACTTACAGAGGAGATCATAAAGCTTATGGGTTTTGCTATCTCCCTTGTCAGTTTAGTATATTCAAAAGATCTGATGGAAGATAATAGAAACAGATCACGTGCATGGAGTAAGATCTGGAAGGATCCCAAGTACGCAAACATTGCCTTATGCATATAAAGTGCTCCATATGGATATATTTGCCAAACTAGAAGACCCCTGGTTCTCCTTTCATCCCATCACTGTGATAAAACACCCTGACCAAAGCTGGTTAGAGAGGAAATGGTTTGGCTTACACTTCCAGCTCACAGTCCATCATTGAGGAAGTCAGAGCAGGAACCCGGATGCAAGAATCATGAAGGAGCTGCTTCTTGCTTAGTTAGCTAGACTTCCTATAAAGACCAGAACCACCTACCCAGGGAACCATGCCTCTTCATAGCAGACTGTACCCTCTTATATTAATTAACAATCACGATAATCCTTCACAGACATGCCTAATCTGATAAATCACTGAATCAAGATTTCTTCAAGTCAAGGTGACAGTTAATGCAAAGCAGGATGAAAATATTCCAAACTTTTTGGGATTTTTTTAATGGAGTCTTTATCATGTAAACATGATAGGCTAACTCCAAACTAACATTCTCACTGAGGATGGGGGTTGAGAATGACAAGCTACAGAACATGGTTCCAGCTTGGTTCTTCTGGGGACTGGTCACTATGCAGTTGCCAACCAAAGACCATTCATTAGAATACAAGTTGATCCTATCACCTGGAGAACGCCAAGAGGTGGGAAGCTTTGTGTCAGGAATCAAGGCAACAGTCCAAATATCAGAAGAAGTGATTCTGCCACCATCACCAAGCTCTCACGAAATGACAAAGGTTTGTAATTCCTGTACACAGCCAGAGGAAAAGACTGCAACGCGAGTTTCTCAGCATGAGCTGCCATACCACAGCACCAATGGTGATAAACTCACTCTGAGCTATCAATCATGTAGCTTAAGAGCAACAGTACTCTGCCAACTTCAACTCATTCTCATGCTGTTTCCACATCACCCTGCAGTCTCAGGGCTGCCTCCCATTTTCTTCTTAGCCTTCCATCAAAGGCCATGTGGAAGTTTTGCTTACGGATTGTTTCTCTGCTGGTAGTTTTCACAAGGTGCCTCTGCATGCTGACCTCTGATTTCCACAGGTGCCCTGCCCCGCACACTAAGTAATGAGTGTAATACAATCCAGATATGCTATTATGTTGGTATTCAAGCCATTAGAAAACAAAGGAAGTCATCAAAATGCAAGGGGAAAATTTTCCGAAGGGAGTGGGAACCAACAGCACACAAGTGAATGTGATCGAAGTACACTATAAACATGGGCGAAATGGTGTCATGGGGGAGGTGGAGAGCGGATCAGCAGGTAAGAGCACTTGCTGCTTCAACAGAGGACTGGAGTTCAAATTCAGGAACCCACATCAGGTAGCTCACAGCCCTCTTTGGCTTCTGAAGGTACCTACATACAGGTATGTGCGTGTGTGTGTGTGTGCGCGCACACACACACGCTTTTAATAAAGAGAAAAAGAAACTATTATGACATTAATTTTGTGTAACACATACTAATGCAAGTGAGAACTTTCAAAGATAAGCCTTAAAAGTGATTTTAAAATTTTAAAGAAGCTACTGAGTGTAGACAATGCACTGACTTACAGTAGTTCCTCCACTCCGCATGTTGTACATTTCAGCACAGAGCACAGATTCTCAACCATGTCATTGGAGAGATTACTGCCATACAGGTTCACAGATTTCAGGTTAGGTAGTTGAAGAAATATGTGAAATAATGCACCATCTCCAAAGTTAGTCATGAAGGGACACCTGTGCAATAAGGCCAAATGGCAAATTATACCAGGATGTGGGGGTACATGGCAAAGCAACTTGTAGACATCCTCTTCCACACTTCGCCTCACAAACCATGGTTGTTCGGGCATTCTAGTTACCCATGTCAGGCAGCTCATGATTTATTATAATTCTCATTCCAGAGGAACCAATTCAGATGCACACATACATGGACACAATCAAAATAACCTTAAAAACTAGATTTTTAGTTAACATTCATTGCAGTCTCTAGAACATAATCAACTCCTGTTGGCTGTGTACATGGACACACACACACACACACACACACACACACCCACGATGTATAAACATTGGAAGGGGAGGGGGGCAGGAAGGGGGAGAACAAGGGAATCTGTGGCTGTTATGTAGAACTGAATAGTATTGTAAAATAAAATAAAATAAAAAAGAAAAACCTCAGATATGTGGCTCTTGGCTATTGCTTTTTCTACTTTGGATTTAGTTCTGCATTTATTTATGCATTAGTCTCCTCAAGGAAGAGACAGAATTTCTTCTATCTACTTAAATGATGGGTGCCTATTAAACTTACGACAAGCTTTGGAGCTTAAATGCAGTTAGAGGGTAAGTAGAAGATGGAGACATTGAGGCACAGAGAATTTTAAGGGTAGTTTCATTGAAATTACAGCAGTCCAGATCCAACACCTGCAAGTTGTAGACACATTCGCAAAGTATACTCCACTGTTTTATATTGTTTCTGCAATGAGATAACACACAATTATTCTCTGGTGCCTAAATTCAGTTCAAGACATTCCTAAGATAGGGAGATCACTCCCAAACCCCTCAATGAGGCACACATGGTACATAGACATACATGCAGGCAAAACACTTATACACATTAAATAAAAATAAATCAATCTTTAATCAAGAAAGAAAAAGGAGCACACAGGAGACAGACAGGAGAGAGAGAGAGAGAGAGAGAGAGAGAGAGAGAGAGAGAGAGAGAGAGAGAGAGAGAGAGAGAGAGAGATATCGATCCCTGGTCCCTGTGGGTTACAAAATACCATCTTCTGGGCATGGTTTAGCCATTGTGGTCTTAATCCCACAAGAGCTATGGATACCTCCACTGCCTGTACAAGACCAGGCCTGTTACCAGTCAATCAGAAGCCGGGGAGAGCCTCACACAGCTCTACCCCTCCCTGCTAACATCATGACTACTGGTGGATTCTCAGGGAGGAGCAGCCATCTCCAGTTTTGTACCCACAAGTCAGTCCACCAGGGTCTAATGCACAGTTCCAAACCCATACACACACTGATAGCCCTCGTTAAACTCAACAGCTGACACAACAACAAGACGTGAATGTGAGAAAGGAGCTGATAAAGAAGAAGTTAGTGTGATGGGGTGGAAGGGGAACAGAACGGAGTAGAAGGTGAGAGTAACCAGAATGCATTACCTATAGGTATGAAATTGTGAATGAATACATTGAAGAAAAATTATAAAAGCATGGCTTGATATGAGGTGAAATAGATTGAGTATTTGGGAGACACATTTTTATTATTAAGAGATTTTCTATTCATTTTACATACCAACCACAGATTCTCCTCTCTTCCTTCCTCCTGCCCCCCAGCCTTCCTCCTCACCGACCCCCCCATTCCCACCCCCTCCAAGGCAAGGTCTCCCATGGGGAGTCAGCAGAGCCTGGTACATTCAGTTGAGGCAGGTCCAGTCCCCTCCTCCCTGCACCAAGGCTGCGCAAAGTGTCCCCACCATAGGCACTGGGCTCCAAAAAGCCGGCTCATGCACCAGGCACGTGTCCTGATCCCACTGGGCCCCCGAAACAGTTCAAGCTAAACAACAGGGGAGACTCATTGTTAATAGCTACATATCACTGCTGAAGACACCCAACCTTACTCTGTTCTCTAGGGTCTCCTCTTGCAGTGAGAAAACGTGATTTCTATGTGAATTTGGGTAGATATTTGGGACTCCTGAGTGAATAGCAAACTATGCCCAATGATATCATCAAAGATGCTACACATTTGAAAGATCAAGTATGAGCTAGCAGCCTAAAGCCAATGCAAGGCAAGGCAACTAGAGCATTGTAGTATGAGCACAGCCTCAAACCAGACACGAGTTCCCAGAATCTTCTCCAGTGTAGTCACCAGGACACTAAACACTCTATGGATGAAGGATAAGAGCCAGACACTGCAACAAAGCTGCTCACATTTCCACCTCACAACTGGCCTTGTCTCAAGTTTGTTCTTTGTATAAATGGAGGAACTCAAAACACAACTTTCCAGGGCCACATAGCTCCGAATGGCAGTGCCAAGACTCAACAGATAGGCTTCCTGACTATGCCATCTAAACACTCAAGCATAGATGTGTAAGAACTTAGGAAATGCCATGCTGGAGAGAGGGATCAGTGGGTAGGCATGTAGGCTGTGCAAGTGTGAGGACCTGAGTTCAGATCCACAGCACTGACCTAAAAAGCTGAGCATGGTGGCTTGAGGCTGTTGCCCCAACATTAGAAGAGGGAGACAGGTAGACCCTGGTATTCTGCTGGCCAGTTAGCCTCGTCAAGATGGTGAGCTTCAAGGGTGGTGAGAGACTCTCTCAAAGGGTGAAGGCAGAGGACAACAAAGAGAGCCACCCCACATCATCTTCTGACTTGTTCACAAGTTCATATGGATACAGCATGCACACAAACACATGTATAAAATTATGCATGGACGCTAAGGCAAAACTGGAAGAACTGAAGACAAGCTTCAGAATTGTGGTTACCTTTTGTTGAATTCAAAGTCTTCTAAGTCACCGTCTTCTGGGTTATAGATTTCTGAAAAAAAATTGTGTTGTATATGCACATGAAGTTTCTTTAATTTTTGAGTTTTCGCCAGAATCTTTGCAGCCGACAATAATGTATCAATATTACTAATATCAACAGTCATTTCTTCAAATAAATCGATCACTTGTGTTTCAAATCTTTCTTCCTCGTTTTCATGTAGACTCTCAAACAAACTCTGGGAGTTCATCAGTTTCTCACTGCACTCTGCTTGACTCAAACTTCTCAAGCATTTGAAAATTTCCTGTTCTACCTCTTTGGATGGTATAAAACCAAAGAGTGGTTTTAGCATGGCAGCGGCTTTTTCAGTGGCAATTCCAAACACAAATGCCCCTGTCATGAGCCATTGTGTTTGGCCATGAACATAAACTTCTTTTAGAAGTTGGGGCAGGCTTCTAATGATGGGGTGGGCTGTGCCTCTCTCTTGTCTGAGGAAATAGAACAGGGCAGCGAAATACGACTGTAGCAAAGGATGGTAAAACATGAAGCCGTCTCCTCGATGCTGGAGAAAATTCATTCCCAGCCACACTGCCTTCTCAGATTCCGATATCCCATTCCTCCTGAGATCCTCAGATGTGAACACAAATACCTGTTTCCACATTGCCTCTGCAGCCAAGGTACACAGGGTCTTTAATCGTGCTCTGTTCTGATTAGGTGGACAATTGTCATACACTGATCTGAATGTGCTCACCATAAAGTTTGTGTAGATAGATGAATCTGTCTCACCAACTGATTTCATTCCCTCTCCCCTCTTAAGCCGCCACTTTAAAGTACTACAGGCCATCCAGCATAAAAAAGGGGATCTGCGTACAACAGACAATTGGTTTGTGCTTTGTAAATAATTAAAGACTTGTACGGCTTTCTGAGTATTTTTGAAGAAATATGTAAAATAGCACTTTATAAATGGGTCATTGAATCCTGTAACAATTATGTCCCTTGGATACCGCAGCAAGGGATAGATTTTTGGTACACTTGGGTTTCCCAATTCAAGAAGCAGAGAGGATTCTGGGAGCATTACTTTCTGTAGCAAACTGCTGAAGACAATTTGTGTCGGCAGCATCTTCCCCCAGTCATCGCACAAGTTTGTCCTGAGTTCCAAGTCAAATTTCAGGAATTCAAGTCCCTCCAGGATAAACAAGATTCTCTTGGGATCAGATAAGACATCTTCCAGTGTCTCTGAAGACTGAGACAACTTAGCTAACATCAGCTCAGCTAAGCTCAGCTCTGTAACATTGTTAAGTGAGATGAGAGAGATGAAGAAAACATACTGAAATCTGTTCTGCCATAACTTTCCTGACGTCCAGTCCAACATTGCTTTTCTTAAGAAAGTGGTTTTTCCTTGTGCTTCACTACCTAGTACAACTGCAGTGACCGGCTCTAAGGGACAATCAAATACTTCTTGCAATGCCTTGTACTGCATTTCTATAGTTGCTTGGTAGATTTCATCTTTCATACAAATGAAGGTTTCCACGTTCCATATGTATTGAAATATAGTCTTCATAATCTCTTTGTATGAACTTTGTTTATCTGAGTTTGATGAAATCAGAATACAAGGCAGTTAGGAATAGGATCCTCCTGAGAATGAATCACAGTTTTTTCTTAAATACACGTCTGGCGAATGATCTACGCATCCGGGTGATCAGTGAGGCCATGGGTCCTGAGGAAAGAAAAAAGGAGGAGAGCCACCCACCCCTTCCCCTGCAGTAAGTTTCCTATTCCCTTCATCTGATATAGGTTTTACTTCCTGTTACACTACAAATGAAGAAAGGTTAGGCCCCACCCCAACCCAACCAACCAACCAGTTCCTTCTACACCCACACCTCTAGATAGAGACCTCTACTGTATGCAGCTCTTTCTGTGCTTGTGAGCATGCATGGGAGAGTTGACTGACTCATGGCCAACTCAAATCCCTATACTAAAGGGGGTACACGAATATTTCAGGGCCAATAGAGAAGGAAGGTCTCCAGAAGCCAGGGGTACTTAAAGAAAAATGTGGGATCCCTCTAGAGTCAACTGTCTCCATATATTGGATTCCTTCTCTACCAAAAAATATTTTACAATGCCAATAAACCTTGCTTTCACTTTCCCTGGAACTCTTTCCTCCCTTACATTCTTTAATCACAGAGAAAAACAACTCACCAGCTAGCCAGTCTCATCTTGGTGCCCAGCATGGGGCTCAAACCCCAGACACTCGGTTATTTCACCATATCCAGGGTTATAATATGTTTGATATATTGACTGTAAAAGCATTATGACCAAACTGGAAACTCACCTCTGAGTAACAGCTACTATAAAGCATGAATTTTGGGTATAGCTTTCCAAATTTGCAAAGGGCATGGTACCTCCCAGGACAAAATCCAGAAGTACTTCATTTGTACATAATTTCATGAGTTAGAGCTCAGAATGTTGCTGTTCAGTCTAAAACTTTCATACCTCACAGTAAGTCACTTACAAGTCATTCTATTTAAAATTTTTCAGTTTGGTATACATGTTGATAATTCTATGCTTAGTCAAAGCAAGATTTGATTCAGGCAACAAGACAGAGTGAAATGAACTTTGGAGTTATATGAGTTCAAGTCTATGGATAACAAATCAGGGTGTCAAGCTGTCCAGGGTTAAATCATATATATCTCATTGTTTTAGATACATTAATCTATCTGGGTCAACATCCTAAGCCAAATGAGATTAATAGAAAGTGTTTCTCTGTTCATTCATGGGGATAGTTAGCAGGCAGCTGGCACATGTTCAGTACCACAGGTTGATATTTTTCTGTGATTTCTGGCACCAGGCGTTCTGAGGGCAAGGGCCTACTGTCTTCTCTGAGACTGGGACATGCATATATCAGTGAGTGGTACATTAGAAATGTTCACTAAGTTAAGAGCACTCGCTGCTCTTCCAGAGGACCTGGGTACAGTTCCCAGCACCTCTACAGCCACTGACAACTGGCTGTTGAGTTCAGCTCCAGGGATCCCTGCCCTCTTCTGGCCACCACAGGAACTGCATGCGTGTGGTGCCAAAAAAAATCTTTTCAAAAAGGAAAATTGGTATCCGTACAGACTTTTGAATGCCATTAAATTTTTATTATAATTTGAAAAAGAGAATTACTACATTCACACATGATGAAGTGTTGAGTGTTGGGTTGCCAACGTGGCTCATGGATGGGGGCATCCTGTAAGTGCTCCTAGGGTAGTAGTCTAGAGAGGACAAAAATCAAGGTGACATCAGCTAGAATTTGTCCGTCTTTAATCTAGTTCTTTTTTCCTTTCTGTTTTTAGAGACAGGGTCTTGTGCAGGCCAGAATGCCCACTGACCTCAAACCAGCCACATAGCCAAGGCTGGCCTTGAACTCCCAAACTCTCCTGTGTGCCCCTGCATCTGAAACAGTAGGAGGAGCTAGAACGCACTACTGTGGTGGTTTGGATAAGAAATGCCCCCCATTGGCTGGTATGTTTAAAGATTTGTTCCCTAGTGGACGGCCATGTCTGGGAAGGCTTAGGAGGCGTGGCCTCGCTTGAGGCAGGCACCGAGATTTGATGGCCTCACCCTACTTGTAGTTCTCTCTGTGCTTCATGCTTGCCATTGAGACGTGATCTCAGCGTCCTGCTCCTGTCACCAGGCCTGTGTGTTGTCATGCCTCTCTCCATGATGCCTCTCATCACTTTGGACCGAAAAGCCAAAGCGACTCTTCCTCCCGAGTCACTTTTGTTTATAGTGTTTTATCACAGCAGCAGCAAAGGAACTGGTGCACTAACAATGCCCGGTTACCCTCCACACCCTACAGGCATGTGCCTACTTGGTCCTTGCCAAATTACTGGTATCTTTATCCCCACGAGGAAACAGGTGTAGTGAGATGGATCATCTCGTTGCAGCTGACTAACCAACAAGCCACATGACTGAGGACCAGCTAAATGAAAGCGCGTGGTTCCAGATTCACAATCATTTTTGGTGGATGCTTATGACAATTACAGCATTTGTTAAATCATAGTTTTGCTAAAGGATGCATGAACAACAGACAGATTGGAATGTGGAGATTGTCTATATGTGTCTGAAATGTGGGGTCATCTGTTGGTAAAATATTCCCTCTGGAAATACTGTGACATGCCTTCCACCTGGAGATAATCCAAGGTTGTACATTTGAGGTCTTCCTCTACCATCTCAAGCAATTCACAGGCTATAGAGGTAAGGTCTCTGGGAAAGGAGATGAAGGCCTATTCTTAGCAATACATGTCTGGTCAAAAGATGAGTGAGTACTATAACAGAACTCCGTCTCAGCTGAGTGTGGCACTGTGCACCTGGAACCCCAGGACTCAGGAAGCTCAGACAGGAAATCACGAGTTCAAGACTAGTCTGATGGTCTATAGAGTGACTCTGAAGTGAGACAGTTTCAAAGATAGAACAAACAAAAGAGAGACAGAGGGAGAGAGAGAAGGAGGGAGAGAGAGGGGGAGGAATGTCGTGATAAATGTGTTGTTTTGTATGCTAATTTTAAAAAAGCAAATGAAAGGTCAACTTTCTTGGTTAGCTGAAGAAAACATTAATGTTAGGATCTGCCTTATGTGTTTCAATCAATCCTGTATTTTCTTTTATTGGTCATGGTCATGTGCATTAGGACACCCTCCCCCTCCCCAGTCAAAGGATGATGTATATAACAACCATTGGTTTCTTCAATGTAACCCTTTCTCAACTATTGGGAGAGGCAAGTAATCAACAATGATGTGACCTTCACATTATAGTTGTAGCTTGTTGTTTCTGTGGGACTCCTAAGAGTGAAGTTGGGGTGTCTGACTCTTGCCTCCTCTTGGGACCCTTTTCCTACTACTGGGCTGCCTAGCCCAGCCTTGATCTGAGGGTTTGTGCCTAGTTTTATTGTACATTGTTATGCCATGTTCAGGCATAAGACAGCCTCTGGGAGGACTGCTCTTTTCTGAAGGGAAATGGAGGAGCAGTGGATCTGGGGGAGAGGGAGATGTGGAGGACCGGGAGGGGAGGAGGGATGGGAAACAGGGGTCGGTATGTATTGTATGAGCGAAGAATAAGCTAAAAAAAATAAAAGTAGCTCCTATGTGGCTAACTTTCCCCATGCCTCCCCTCTATCTCCATGCTCACTTACCTCTCCTCAGTTCCTGAGCCATGATCGAGAGGTCTGCCCTATTGATCTGGAGAAACAGGCTCGACACTATGTCCCATACTTGTCCTGGACAATGTGTGAACAACAGTGTCATCAGTTTTGTTCTTGAAGCCATCTCAATCTTATTCCAGGGTATCGGCTTGATTTTAAATTCCTCTGTTTCTTTACTGAGCAGCTCTTTAAACTTCAAGAACTCTACATCACTCAGTTTTTGCAGGCAATGATTCACCCCAAAACCAGATGGTCCTTCCATCTTGGATGGTAAGCTCAGACTTCAGAGGTTAATAAATCTTCAAGAAATAAGTGACACCTGGGCAAGAATGATATGAGAAGTCATGTCTCAACTTAAAGAGGCTCAAATTATTGATGTCATGCATTCCTTCAGATACAGGTGGCTCATCTTTCACCCATTTACTTAATGCATTGTTAATCTAGTGTTAAAAGTATCCTTATGCTAAGGTTGCTGTGAGAGAGAATGATAACCAACTGAACAAAATTCAATACAGCAGTGATGTTATCAACAGAGCCAAAGAAGGAGAGTTGGCACTATCTTTGTGCCTGCCACCATGTACTCCCAGGGACAAGTCTTAGAACTGTTTATAGAAGTTCTCACCAGCTCTCAGGTTTATAAAGTTTAACTCACTGATACTGGATATTCTTAAACAATGTCCAATCTAACTTCATTAAGTCAAAAATACCACTCCCACACACAAGACAGGGTTTCTCTGTGTAGCCCTGGCTGTCCTGGAACTCACAGAGATCCACCTGACTGTGCTTCCCAAGTGCTGGGATTAAAGGCCTGTGCCACCATGCCTGGCTTCAAAAAGTTTTTAATTAAGAAGGGTTTTGTGTGTGTGTGTGTGTGTGTGTGTGTGTGTGTGTGTGTGTGTGTGTGTTTTGCCTGCCTTTATGTGGATGCAGCATGTTCATGCATGCAGTACACATGGAGGCCAGAAGAGGGCATCTGATCCCCTGGGCCTGGAGTTACAGTTGGTTGTGAGCCATAATGAGGGTGCTGAAAACCGATCCTGTGAAGAGCAGCCAGTGCTATCAATTGTGGAGCCATCTCTCCAGCCCCATAAATATTGTCTTAAAGTAAAAGAAACAAAAATCCTTTTGGTGCATGAAAAAGTTCATGGGACACTGAAAGACAGGGGTCCATAATTACATAAGCTTTCTGAGGATGGAATCAGTTATTTTATATAAAATTACATTACAAGTTGACCATCGAATATCATGCTTTGCATCAAAAAGGGTTTTGCATACAAATTCCTCATGCAAATGCTTAATATCAATTGACAGTTCACAGAAAAAACTATGTGCAAATAATTTATAATAATAAATATAATAAAAAATACCATGTGGTATCTTCCATTCAAGGACAAGGGGGAAGTGCACTAAGAAATGAAAATTCTAAACTATGTAATCCCTGGTTTGATTCCCCAGCACTCTGAAGGAGGCGGGAGAAGGAGAGCACAGGGAGGTGTGGGAGGAGGGAGAGGAAGACAGAGGGAGGGGCTGAGGTAGGGAGAGGAAGAAGGAGAAGGAAGAAGAGGAAAAACATAAAAATTCCTAGCATTTACTCTACCATCTTAAGCTTCCTGGCTCACTTGACCTGTGGATCTCAACCTTTCTAACACTGCGACCCTTTAACACAGTCCCTCCTGTTGTGGTGACCCCCCCCCCAACCATAAAATTTTGTTGCTACTTCATAACTGTAATTTTGCTACTGTTATGGATTGTAATGTAAAAATCTATATTTTATGATGGTCTTAAGCAACCACTGTGAAAGTGTCCTTCATCTTCAGTGGGGTCAAGACCCACATGTTGAGAACTGTGGAACTAGAGCGTGTATTCAGATACAACAACAACAACAACAACAACAACAAACCTTCAAAAGGTTCACATGGAACTTAAAACTGACTAGAACTGCTTCCGTTTCACACATAGTTGTTGAGGTGTCATGAACACACATTTAAAATGAATTTGGGGCCGGGCGTTGGTGGCTCATGCCTTTAATCCTAGCACTCGGGAGGCAGAGGCAGGCGGATCTCTGTGAGTTGGAGGCCAGCCTGGGCTACCAAGTGAGCTCCAGGAAAGGCGCAAAGCTACACAGAGAAACCCTGTCTCGAAAAACCAAAAAAAAAAAAAAAAAAAAAAAAAAAGAACTTGGTTAATGGAATTTAAAACAAATCCATTGTAACTACAACCAGACAAAGACAGACACTACAGTCATGTTCTCCTCACTCGACGGCAACTCTGTCCTAAAAAACTGCCATACTTAATTGCACAATTCAGACCATCACCACATCTGTCTCCATTAACAGTTTTTAATCTTCTAAAACTGAAATTATATCAGTTAAATAAGAAGCCCCCACTCCCTGGAAATCATTAGTCTACTTTCTAACCCAAAGGCTTTCTATCCCTCTCAATGTTTTTATTTATTTATTTTGAGAAAGGGTCTCACTATGTAGGACTGGCTGGCCTGGAACTTGCTATATAGACCAGGCTGGCCTCAAACAGATTCACCAGTATGACTTCTAATCTCTGCTGGGACTAGACGTGTGTGCCAACCCACCCATTCATCTCATTCTTTAAAATAGGTACATATAGAGCCCTCCAGCACCTGATTGGGCTAAGAGATTGCAGCTATTCCCTGAAACAGAGCCCACGAGTGCCAATTGGGCTAAGAGCTGCTCCCTGAGACAGAGTCCATCAGCACTGACTAGACCAAGAGCTCCCAAAGAACCAAGAGTATCAATCAGATCAAGAGAGCCTTCCTCAGGCACAGACACCACTTACACCAAGTGGAGAAAGAGATGAATAGACACCAGTGCAAAAACATAGTCAACAACAAAAAACCCATCATGGCTCCATCAGAAACTACATCAGCAAGACCTGAACATCCCAACACAGAAGAAACAGAAGAAGTTGACCTTAAAAATGACCTTAAGAAGATGATAGAGATCTTTAAAGAGGAAATGAAAAATGCCCTTAAAGAATTAAAAAAAAGTCAAAAAATTGGAAGCAATTAGTAAAACCCTTAAAGAAAGCCAAGAGAAAGCAATTAAACAAGTGTGGGAAAATGTTCACGATTTGAAAACTGAAATTGAGACAATAAAGAAGACACAAACTGAGGGAATGCTGGAAGTGGAAAATCTGAGTAAATGAACAGCAAACATAACCAACAGATGTAAGAGATGGAAGAGTGGGTCTCTGGTGTTGAAGATACAATAGAGGAAATAGATTCATCGGTCAAAGAAAACACTAAAGCCAACAAAATCATGACTCAATGTACAGGAAATCTGGGACACCATGAAAAGACCAAACCTAAAAATAGTAGGGATAGAAGGAGAAAAATACCAACTCAAAGGCACAGAAAATATATTCAACAAAATCATAGAAGAAAACTTTCCCAACCTAAAGAAGGAAATGCCTATAAAGATACAAGAAGAATACAGAACACCAAATAGACTGGATTAAAAAAAGGCCCCTCGCCACATAATAATCAAACCACCAAACATACAGAATAAAAAAAATATTAAGAGCTGCAAAGGAAAAAGGCCAAGTAACATATAAAGGCAGACCCGTAAGAATAACACCTGACTTCTCAATGGAGTCTCTAAAAGCCAGGAGGTCCTGGGCAGACAATATACAGACACTAAGAGATCATGGATGCTAACCCAGACTATTATACCCAGCAAAACTGTCAATCAACATAGACGGAGTAAACAAAATATTGCATGATAAAGCCAGATTTAAACAATATCTCTCCACAAACCCAGCTCTACAGAAAGCACTTGAAGGAAAAATCCAACCTAAGGAAGTTAGATACACCCATGAAAACACAGGAAAGAGATAGTCCCATACCAACAAATACCAAAGAAGGGAAACATACAACACTACCACCCAAAAATAACAGTAATTAACAATCACTGGTCATTAATATCCATCAATATTAATGGTCTAAATTCACCTGTAAAAAGACACAGGCTAACAGGATATGAAAAAAAGATCCATCCATTTGCTGCATACAAGAGACACACCTCAACTTCAAAGAAAAACACTACCTCAGAATAAAAGGCTGGGAAAAGACTTTCCAATCAAATGGATTTAAGAAGCAAGTTGGTGTAACTATCCTAATATCTAATAAAATAGACTTCAAATGAAATTCAATTGAAAGAGATCAGGAAGGACATTACATATTTATCATAGGGAAAATCTGACAAGATGAAGTCTCAATTCTGAATATTTATGCCCCAAATAAAAGGGCACCTTCATTTGTAAAAGAAACATTACTAAAGTTTAAATAACACATCAAACCCCATACACTAGTAGTGGGAGACTTCAACACCCCACTCTCACCAATGGACAGGTCTGCCAGACAGAAACTTAACAGAGAAATAGAGGAACTAACAGACATTATGACTCAAATGGACTTAATAGATATCTACAGAATATTCCACCCTAACACAAAAGAATATACCTTTTTTTCAGCACCCCATGGAACCTTCTCCAAAATCAACCACATGCTTGGTCACAAAGCAAATCTCAACAGACACAAAAATATTGAAATAACCTCCTCTATCTTATCAGATCACCATGGCTTAAAGTTAGACTTGAACAACAAAAATTACAGCAAGCCTACAATCTCATAGAAACTGAATAATGCCCAATTGAATCACCAATGGGTCAAGGAAGAAATAAAGAAAGAAATTAAAGATTTCCTAGAATTCAATGAAAATGAAAATGAAAGTACAACATACCCAAACTTATGGGACACTATGAAAGCAGTGCTAAGAGGAAAATTTATAGCACTAAATGCCCACATAAAGAAGTTGGAGACATCTCAGACTAGTGACTTAACAGGACAACTGAAAGCTCCAGAAAAAGAAGCAAACTCACCCAGGAGAAACAGACACCAGGAAATAATCAAATTGAGAGCTGAAATCAATAAAATAGAAAAAAGAACAATACAAAGAATCAATGAAACAAAGAGTTGGTTCTTTGACAAAAAACAAGATAGACAAGCTCTTATCCAACTTAACCGAAAAGCAGAGAGAGTGCATTCAAAGTAACAAAATCAGAAATGAAAAGGGAGACATAACAGACAATGAGGAAATCCAGAGAATCAACAGATCATACTTTAAAAACCTGTACTCCACAAAATCAGAAAATCTGAAAGAAATGGATATTTTCTGAATAGGTACCACATACCAAAGTTAAATAAAGACAAGGTAAACTATTTAAATAGTCTAATAACCCCTAAGGAAATAGAAATGGTCATTAAAAGTCTCCTAACCAAAAAAAAAAAAAGCCCAGGATCTGATGGTTTCAGTGCAGAATTATACCAGATTTTCAAAGAAGAGCTAAACCAATACTCTTCAAATTGTTTCACACCATAGAAACAGAAGGAACATTAACAAATTCTTTTTATGAGGCTACAGTTATCCTGATACACAAACCACACAAAGATGCAACACAGAAAGAATTATAGACCAATCTCCCTCATGAACATTGATACAAAAATACTCAATAAAATACTGGCTACCCAAATTCAGGAACATATCAAAAAATTATCCACCATGACCAAGTAGGCTTCATCCCAGAGATGCAAGGTTGGTTCAACACATGAAAATCTGACAATGTAATACACCATATAAACAATCTGAAAGAAAAAAAACCCACATGATCATCTCATTGGATGCTGAAAAAGCCTGTGACAAAATCCAACACCCCTTCATGATAAAAGTTCTAGAGAGATCAGGAATACAAGGAACATACCTAAACATAATAAAGGCAATTTACAGCAAGCCAACAGCCATCATTAAGTTAAATGGAGAGAAACTCAAAACTAAAATCAGGAACAAGGCAAGGCTGTCCGCTTTCCCCATACTTATTCAATATAGTACTTGAAGTTCTAGCCAGAGCAGTAAGACAACAAAAGGAGATCAAGGGGATACAAATTGGAGAGGAAGAAGTCAAACTTTCACTATTTGCAGACAACATGATAGTATACATAAGTGACCCCAAAATTCTACCAGGGAATTCCTACAGCTGATAAACTCCTTCAGTAAAGTGGCAGGATACAAGATGAACTAAAAAAATCAGTAGCCCTCATATATACAAATGATAAATGGGCTGAGAAAGAAATAAGAGAAACATCACTCTTTACAATAGCAACAAATAATATAAAATACCTTGGGGTAACTCTAAGCAAGTGAAAGACCTGTATGATAAGAACTCTAAGTCTCTGAAGAAAGAAATTGAAGATCTCAGAAAATGGAAAGATCTCCCATGCTCATGGATCGATAGAATCAACATAGTAAAAATGGCAATCTTACCAAAAGCAATCTACAGATTCAATGCAATCTCCATCAAAGTCCCAACACAATTCTTCACAGACTTTGAAAGAATACTTAATTTTATATAGAAAAACAAAAAAAACCTAGAATAGCTAAAAGAATCCTGTATAATAAAGCAACCTCTGGAGGCATCACCATCCTTGAGCTCAAGCTCTACTATAGAGCTATAGTAATAAAAACAGCTTGGTACTGGCATTAAAACCAACAAGTGGACCAATGGAATCAAATTGAAGACCCTGACATTAATCTACATACCTATGAACATATGATTTTCGACAAAGAAGCCAAAAGTGTACAATGGAATAAAGAAAGCATCTTCAACAAATGATGCTGGCATAATTGGGTGTCAACATGCAGAAGATTGTAAATAGATCCATATCTGTCACCATGCACAAAACTCAAGTCCAAGTGGATCAAGGACCTCAACATAAATCCAGTTACACTGAACTTGATAGAAGAGAAAGTAGTAAATAGTCTTGAACGCATAAGTACAGCAGATCACTTCCTAAATATAACATCAATAGCACAGACACAGAGTGACAATTAATAAATCGGACCACCTGAAACTGAGAAGCTTTTGTAGAGCAAAGGATATGGTCAATAAGACAAAATGACAGCCTACAGAATGGGAAAAGACCTTTATCCATCCCCACATCTGACAGAGGACTGATCTCCAAAGTATATAAAAAACTCAAGAAACTAGACATCAAAATACTGAACAATCCAATTTAAAAAAATGGGCTGAAGAGCTAAACACAGAATTCAACAGAAGAATCTCAAATGGCTGAAAGACAATTAAGGAATTGTTCAATATCCTTAGTCACCAGGGAAATGCAAATCAAAACCACACTGATATACCATCTTACACTTGTCAGAATGGCTAAGATCAAAAACACTGAGGACAGCTTACATTGGAGAGGATGTAGAGCAAGGGGAACACTCCTCCACTGTTGGTGGGAATGCAAACTTGTACACCCACTCTGGAAATCTGTATCGTGATTTCTCAGAAAATTGGGAATAAGTCTTCCTCAAGACCCAGCTATACCACTCTTGGGCATATACCCTAGGAATGATCAATCATATCACAAGGACACACACTCAACTATGTTCATATCAGCATTATTCATAATAGCAAGAACCTGGAAACAACCTAGATGCCCCTCAACTGAAGAATGAATAAAGAAAATGTGGCACATACACACAATGGAGTACTACTCAGCAGTAAAAATCAATGATATCATGAAATTTGCAGGCAAATGGATGGAACTAGAAAAATCATCCTGAGTGAGGTAACCCAGACTCAAAAGACAAACAGTATGTACTCACTCATAAGTGGATACTAGACGTGAGGGAAGGGATGGCCAGACTGTAACCCACAGCTCCAGAGAGCCAAGCTAACAGAGAAAGACCCCAGGAGGGATACATGGATGACTCTGCAAAGGAGAAGTGGATGAGACCTACATGAGTGGACTGGGTGTAGGGTGGTCCTGAAGGGTGAGGAATGGGGGATGAGAACATAGGGAAATGGGAGGGTCAAGCTGAAACTGGGACAGAGTGGGAGGGCAGGGAGGAAGATATCATGATAGATGAGGACATCATGGGAATAGGAAGAGGCAGGGTGCTGGGGAGCCTCCCAGGAATCCACAAGACTGACCCCACCTTGGTCTACTGGCAGTGGTCCAGAGGGTGCCTGGACTAGTCTACTCTGGTGATCTGTCTAGTGAATACCCCGACCGTCATCACAGAGCCTTTGTCCAGGGACTGATGGAGGCAGATGCAGAGATCCACAGCCAGGCGCCAAGCTGAGCTCTGGGAATCCAATCGATGAGTGAGAGGAGGGATTCTGCAGGCAGGGGGTCATGATGGGAAGATGTGCAGAGATAACTGGCCCCACTAGTGGAAGCCCATGAACTGTAGACTAGTGGCTGTGGAGCCCCCATGGGACTGAACTAGCCCTCTGGATATGGAAGACAGTTGTTTGGCTTGAACTGTTTGGCGGGCACCCAGGTGGGGTTTTGGGGATCCGTCCCTGGTGCATGGGTAGGCTTTTGGGAATCCGGTGCCTGTGGTGTGATGCCTTGCGCAGCCTTGTGCAGTGGGAAGGGACTTGGACCTGCCTAGGCTCAGTGTGCCGGGCTCTGGGAGACCTTGATTTGGGGGATGTGGGGATGTGGGGTGGTTTGGGAGAGAGGGCTGGGCAGTGGGAGGAGGGAGGAGGGGGGATCTGTGGGTGGTATGTAGAGTGAGAACACTTCTTAATAAAGAAAAATGAAAACAAAGTAAAACTGGTACCCATTCTTGCATTTAATAATGGGTTTCATGGGAATGTGTTCAGTTAGCATGTAGTGAACTTTAACCTGTTCCACATTGCTCTACCCTCTTTTTCTCTCTCCTCTCTACTGTTAGTCTGTTACATTCCCTAGACAATTTGCTTCTGTATCTATATGCATCACATATAGATAAATTATGCCATAAACATATATAATATTTCCTATATAAATATATCATTAATTTATACATAAAATATATAGGATTTAAAATATCTATAACAAACCCATGGAAATAATACAAAATACCTTGGGGTAACTAACTGAACAAGTGACCTGTATGACAAGACCTTTAAGTCTTTGAAGAAAGAAATTGAAGATATCAGAAATGTCTCATGCTCATGGATAGGAGGACCAATATAATAAAAATAGAAATCTTCCCAAAAGCAATCTACAGATTTAATGCAATACCCATCAAAATCCCAATACAATTCTTCATAGACCTCTATAGAACAATACTCAACTTCAGATGGAAAAACAAAAAACCCAGGATAGCTAAAACAATCTTGTAAAATAAAGCAACTTCTGGAGGCACCACCATCCCTGACTTCAAACTCTACTATAGAGCTATAGTAATAAAAACAGCTTGATATTGGCATAAAACCTGAGTTGTGGACTAGTGGAATCAAATTGATGACCCTGACATTAATCCATACAGCCATGAACACCTGATTTTTTGACAAAGAAGCCAAAACTATACAATGGAAAAAGAGAAAGCATCTTCAACAAATGGTGTTGGCATAACTGGATGCCAACATGCAGAAGACTGCAAATAGATCCAATAGATCCATATCTATCACCATGCCCAAAACTCAAGTCCAAGTGGATCAAAGACCTCAACATAAATCCAGCTACACTGAACTTGATAGAAGAGAAAGTGGGAGGCAGTCTTGAACATATTGGCACAGGAGACCACTCCTTAAATATAACACCAGTAGCACAGATACTGAGAGCAGCAATTAATAAATCAGACCTCCTAAAACTGAGAAGCTTCTGTAAGGCAAAGGACATGGTCAATAAGACAAACGACAGCCTACAGAATGGGAAAATATCTTCACCAACCCCATGTCTGACAGACGGCTGATCTCCAAAATATATAAAAACTCAAGAAACTAGCAAAATACCAAACAACCCAGTTAAAAATGGGCTACATATCTAAATAGAGAATTCTCAACAGATGGCTAAACATTGCTGGACATCCTTAGTCCTGAGGGAAATGCAAATCAAAATGACTCTGAGATACCATCTGACACCTGTCAGAATTGCTAAGATCAAAAACACTGAAGACAGCTTATGTTGGAGAGGATGTGGAGCAATGAGAACACTCCTCCACTGTTGGTGGGAATGCAAACTTGTACAGCCACTTTGGAAATCAGTATGACAACTTCTCAGAAAATTGGGAATCAATCTACCTCAAGACCCAATGATACCACTCTTGGGCATATACCCAAGGGATCCTCAACTATGTTCATAGCATCATTATTCATAATAGCTAGAACCTGGACACAACCTAGATGCCCCTCAACTAAAGAATAGATAAGGAAAATGTAGTTCATTTACACAACAGAGTATTATTCAGCTGTAAAAATCAATGATATCACAAAATTTGCAGGTAAATAGAAGGAACTAGAAAATATCCTGAGTGAGGTAACCCAGACACAGAACAACAAATATGGTATGTACTCACTCATAAGTGGATACTAGATATAAAGCAAAGGATAACCAGGCCACAGCACACAGCTCCAGAGAAGCTAGAGCCTTCATCCAGTAACTGATGGAAGCAGATGCCGAGCTCCAGGAGTCCAGTAGAAGAGAGGGAAGAGGGATTCTATGAGCAAGGGGTGGGAGTCAGGATCACGATGGGGAAACCTACAGGGATAACTGAGCCAAGCTCGTAAAAATTCACAAACTTTAGACCCACAGCCGTGGAGCCTGCATGGCACTGGACTAGGCCCTCTGCATGCAGGAGACAGTTGTGTAGGTTGATCTGTTCGATGGGTCCCTGGCAGTGGGGTCAGGATCTTTCCCTGGTGCATGAGCTGGCTTTCTGCAACCCATTACCTATGGTGGGACGCCTTGCTCAGCCTTGATACAGGGGGGAGGGGTAGGTCCTGCCTCAGCTGAATGTACCAGGCTTTGCTGACTCCCCTTGTGAGCCCCTACCCTTTAGGAGGAGGAGATGGGCGTGGGTAAGGCTGGGAGGGAGCGGGAGGAGGAATGAGAGAGGGAAAGTGTGGTCGGTATGCAAAAATGAATAAAAAATTTCTTAAAAAATTTGAAAATCTGTAATAAAAACAATGTATTTGTCACTGACCGAAAAATATACATACATGTGTATAAATATAATTTAAAATGTCTATACAAAAAAAACCCATGGTCCACAAGTTAGAGAAAACATGCCACATTCTCTTGGTCTGACCCAATATGCTCACGATCAATCCCTAGTTGCATCTAGTTTCCTACAAACAACACGTTGATGAATACAATTTGACTATGTGGAAAAGGATTTTCTATTTTTCATCAATGCTTCGAAATCATACTCAACAGGCAACTTTGCAAAGTTTCAATACATTTCTCTGCTGGGTGATGTTTTCATCACAGTAACATACCCATCTCTTCAAACATTTCTTTGTACTGAAATAATCAAAAATCCTTCCAATATTTTGAAACATTTTCACATTATTGCTATCTATAGTCACCCAACTACAGACTAGAACACCAGACCCTTTAGGTATTTTAAATTTGTTATTCTAACCTTTCTTTAAATAAAACACTCTATGCACAGCAACACAATTCACATATGAAGTAATACTATAATAGAATGACAATATAGTTTTAATGATTTATTATTTTGTTTTATTTTGTGTGCATTGGTGCTTTGCCTGCATGTATGTCTTTGTGAGAGTGATAGTTCCCCTGGAACCAGAGTTACAGGCAATTCTGAGCCACCATGTGCGTGCTGGGTGATGAACTTAGGTCCTCTGGAAGAATAACCAGTGCTCTTAACCACTGAGCCATCTCTCCAGCCCCCAACTTGATATAGTTTTAAATGGAGTATAAAGGGGGAAATTTTTATGTCATAAAACCCTTCCCCACAGAGTGCTTTTTAAAAGTCACTTTTCTAAGTGGATCAGTTTAACCAATGTATTCAGTGTCTATCCATGTTTAATTCCTATCACACTAATGATCAATGGCATTAAAAGGAACACAGCCTTCACAATGACTGCCTCACAGGACTTTACATATATGTTAGGAAAACTCTTTTAATGATTTATTTTTATTTTACATATATTGGTGTTTTGCCTGCATGTATGTCTGTGTGAGGATGTTGGATTCCCTGGAACAGGACTTGCAGACAGCTGTGAGCTGCCATGTGGGTGCAGGGAATTGAACCTGGGTCTTTTGGGAGAGCAGCAAGTGCTTTTAACCACAGAGTCATCTCTCCAGGCCTGAGGGGGAAAATTTAAACAAGAAAAAAATCCTGGGGGCTGGAGAGACGGCTCAGCGTTTAAGAGCACTGGTTGCTCTTACAGAAGGCCCAGGTTCAAATCCCAGCACCCATAGAGTGGCTCACATCTGCCTGTAACTCCTGTTCCAGGGGACTTGATACTCTCTTCTGCCCTCAGCAGGGACTAGGCACACACATAGCGAACAGACATACATGCAAGGCAAAAACTTCATACAGTAAAAGTAAATAAGGAGAAATTTGAAATAAGAAATCTTTGTCTATGGCTGTACTACCCTGAACGCGTTGGATCTTGTCTGATCTTGGAAGCTAAGCAGGGTCAGGTCTGGTTAGTTCTTGGCTGTGAGAGTGCCTGAGAATATGGGGTACTGTCGACTTTATACCCTCTTTCATGACTCGTGTGTCCTTATGTCTGCGTTCCGTCCTTTCTCAGTCAACAACTCCTATTACCCACTTGGTCTTCTATCTGAGGACTGTAGCCACACTTAACACCTGTTTACACATATCCATGGGGAATGAAACAGAAACGCTGTGTCTTTTGTATCAGAGGGTCACATACGACAAAGCTTCATTTAAAGAAAAATTTAAAGATGCTGTTTGGGAGGAATCCCAGTTCCTCCAGGGTCTGCACTTGTTGAAATCAAAATATGTGATCAAGGTCATACGGGGTATTCAAAATTTCATTCTGCTCCCCAATGCTCTGCTCTAAATTAGCAAGTCATGTGAGGCCATAACTAGCCCCTGAGTGAGGCACATGACCTTCCTTTTAGGAATAAAAACCCAGTGGGACCCCACAGGGTGTACTTGCCTACTTTATTTGGTATGGCTATGTACCCTTCTGCAGATGCAAAAGTTTGTTTGTTTGTTTGTTTGTTTATTTATTTATTATTTTGGTTTTTTTCATTTTTCTGTATTAAGAAATTTTCTACTCACTCCACATGCTATCCACAGATCCCCCTCCTCCCTCCTCCCTCCCCAGCCCTCTTTCCCAATCCACCCTGCATCCCCACATCCCCCAAATCGAGGTCTTCCATGGGGGGTCAGCAGAGCCCAGCACATTGAGCCTAGGCAGGTCCAAGCCCCATCCCACTGCACCAAGGCTGTGCAAGATGTCACGCCACAGGCACGGGATTCCAGAAGCCTGCCCATAGACCAGGGACAGATCCTGATCCCCCTGCGTGGGTGCCCCCCAAACAGTTCGAGCCAAACAACCATCTTCTGTATCCAGAGGGCCTATTTATTATTATTATTATTATTATTATTATTATTATTATTATTATTATTATTAATGTTTTTCTGAGACAGGGTTTCTCTGTGTAGCTTTGAAACCTATCCTGAAACTTGCTTTGTAGACCAGGCTGACCTCAAACTCACAGAGATCTGCCTGCCTCTGCCTCCTGAGTGCCGGGATTAAAAGAGTGCACCACCACTGTCCAGTGCAAAAGTTTTTTTTTTTTTTTTTTTTTTTTAAATTTGTGTGTATGAATGGTTTGCCCATATGCATGTCTATGTAACCACGTGTGCTCCTGGTGTCCCCAGAGGCCAGAAGAGGGCAGTGAAGCCCCTGGGACTAGAGTTACAGATGGTTTTGTGCCACCATGTGGTTGTTGAGAACAAAACCCAGGTCCTTTGAAAGAGCAGCAAGTGCTCTGAACTGCTGAGCCTGGTCTCCAGCCACAGAAGCAAAACCCTGCTTTTAGGATATTATAGGGGAGGACCCTCATGAGGGAAAATGTGCTGTTTTTGTTTAAGTTTGGGTCATCTCAATATTATGCTTTCCATGTCTATCCATTTTCCTACAATTTTCATGATTTCTTCTTTCATTGTAACTAAGAAACATTCCATTGTTTGTGCACACCACATTTTCATTATTAAAACTCATTTTTCTTATAATCTAACCTAATGCTTATTGGGCAGCCTTTCTCCATCCCTTCTTTCCTCTCCCCAGAGCACTAACCATTCTTCTCTCTGCTCCTATGAGATCAATTCCCTGCCTTTAGGATTTTGATTAAGAGCCTCTTAGAAGGGGACTCACATGGCATTTGCCTTTTCTGATTGATTACTCTTAAAGAGGAGCTAGCTATAGTCACATACATTATAAAGAAATACCATCTTGAATATTAGAAACTCCCAAAATTCAGCAACAAAGAGAAGCACTTTGATTCAGAATAGGTGAACATCTGGCCAATAAAATCATGCAAAGGTGTTCCATATCACTAATTATCAAAACTTTAAGTGGTCATCCATTAGGAGGGCAAGTATCAAAGCCATCAGAAAAAGGTGTTTCAAACATCACTTTCTGAATCAGAAACCATGGTCTCCTTTAAAAAATGCAATTAAAACGTTACCAAATGAAGTTAAAAATCCTAAGAAGCCACATCTAAGTTTTTTTTCAGGGTCTTACTATGTAGCTCTGGCTGGTCTGGAGCTCGCTATGTGGAGAAGGCTGGCCTCAAACTCACAAAGATTCACTATCTCTGTTGCCCAAGTAGTTAAAACTTAAGCATACATTTTAGTATCACTCAAAAGAAAATCAGCATTTACTTAGAAATGAATATATACAGGAGAGAAACTGAAAGTTGTTATACACCAGCAAAATACTGAAAGGAGCTCATTTTCCATTTCTATAGGTATAGTATACAAATACAGTATATAAAATATATATAACCCACAACTTGATAGGTGTGCAATGCAGGCTGAATAAAGATAAATGTGTGGACAGAGTTTTGGGTGGAAATCTGGCAGGCTCCCTCCAAAAATAGAAAGGGAATGCTGCCTTTCTCCCCCGATTTCCTCACCTAGAATCCATTCCCAAGAAACAACTGCATGGATGCTCACAGATGTACAACTGAATAAATGAACATTACAGAGTTATAAATAATATTTTAAAAGACGCAAACTTAAATACTCACAAATATGAGGATAGTCAAATAATGGTTCATGAATTTGTGCAATTAGATAAACCAGATATTAAAAGTTGACTGGGATCCAAAGGGGACTCTTACCTGTTACACAAAAGGACCTCACACTCCTGACACAGACCACGAGGGAGTCCTAATGTGCTATACCATCATCTTTGTGCACCCCACAATCCCTGGTAGCAGAATGCAGCCTGCACAAGCTCACTTGTAGAGTACAACTTTTCATTGTACCCCAACACTCACAATAGCACTGTTCACTGTAAGCTAAGAGCTGGCAGTGGCTAAATACCAATTAGAGGATCAATAAATAGGCATGGTCTATCTCAACACATGGGTATTATTGGCCACCACAGGGAAGGAAATGTTGGCATAGTCTATAGCATGGGCCGACCTATAAAGAGGATGACCAAGGAAAATCATCCACTGACAAGATACCGTATTCCCCTCATTTGAAGTACTTTGATCCAGTTCTTAGGTCTGGAAGGCAGAGTCTGTGGAGTGGAGGAAGAGAAGGAGAAAGGCAAGCTGTTTAGTGGAAGTAGTTTCTGTCTAGAACAGTGACCAGTTTCTGGAGATGCATGGCAGTGATGGGTACCCAGCAAAGCAAGTATGTTAAGAAATCTGAACAATGGTTTCACATTCCTAACAATGGTTAAAGTAGTGGGCGTCGTGCCAGTACATTTGACCATAAGTTTTTAAAAACCTCACGTGTCCCGGATCTCTCTCTAATCATCTTTTCCTGTTGGGCTTGAGATCTTTCACAAAGGTTCAGGATCTCCCACAGATGTCTCAAATGCTTGACTGCTTAATCAGCTTTACCCCTCACAGTGCATCCTAGAGTCCTCATGGAGGCTCTTGAAACTGTACGGACCCATCATGATGACTTTAGGCTCACAAAAGGATTCTCACGGATGCTCACAACACTGCAGAACCCATCACACTGACTTTAGGCTCACTCAAGAGTCCTCACTGATGATCTTAACACTGTATGGACCCATTACGCTGACTTTAGGCTTACACAAGAGTCCTCACCAATGCTCTTAACACTGTAGGACCCATCATGCTGACTTTAGGCTCTAGCTCATTATCATTTCATGCTGTGGACCTCAGTGCTCCTGCCAACACCTGCCTCACTTTTCATAGAGGTCACCACCTGTTATCACTCCACCTATTATCACTACCCTTGTGATAACAGAGAGAAAGGTTGATGATAAAATGAATTCCCTATCAGTTAACATGAAGCTAGGATTTCCAAGAGCTTCTGGGTACCAAACATTTACCTCAAAGCTACCCAACCAAATCACCATAGCAACAGCTTTCATACTTAATCCACTTTCTTCCTTTGTAACCACATGTTTTCATTTCTCTGGCCAGGTTCCATCCATCTCACAATCAGAAGAGGCACAGCCACCGAGTCTGAGAAACAGAACTTTGAGTTTCAGTGGTCTGTCCTTTCACCCTGATTTCTCCAATATCCACAGCTTCCAAATCTCTATGCCTTTGATTAATATTTTTAAGACATGGTCTCCTGGAACCTAGTCTCAGACTCACCATGGTGGATCTGAGGATAGCTGTAAGCTTCTGACCCTCCAGTATCCACCTCCCAAGTGCTGGGGTCACACCATTGCCGGTTTGAGACAATGCTGAGGAAGGAACCCAGACTTCATGCCTGCCAGGTGAGCACCAACTAAGCTACATTCTCAGCTGTAATTAGTTTAAAAAAATATAATGAGCCCTGACTCCTTTTGGAAGAATTCATTCTTTCACCCAATTTAGAGTTGGAAAACATAGAAGTTTAACTTTTCTACATTTACTTTTAGGCAGGGTCTCACTGTGTAGCCCTAGCTGGCTTGAACTCAGAGAGGCCTGCCTGCCTCTGTCTATTGAGTACTGAGACTAAAGGTGTGTGCCACCATGCCCAGCCTATTACCTTTTTGTTTGGGGGTTGGAAACACGCATATGCTGTATGTGAAGGTCAGAGAACAATTTGTGGGAGTCTGGTCTCTCCTTCCACCAGCCGGGTCCCAGAGATAGACCTCCGGTGGTCAGGCTCGGTAGCAGGCACTTTTACTAGCTGAGCCGACTCACCAGCCCGAGGGCAACCTGGACGTTTAAAGGGAGGACAGGTTGGGTGCACAGTCTAATCTCTGCACACCCACATGCTTTTTGTTAGAATTCCTCCTTGTAACAACAATCAGATCTGGAACCCCCACTTCTGGCCGTTCCTCTAAAGAAACAAGAGAACCACTGAGAAACAATACAGTGATGGTGCAGTTGATTGAACGGACTTACGTAACCACGAGAGAGATCAGAGTCAATGCTGACTGAGGGTCAAAGAAACTCATGGTCAGGAAAGCACTGCGTGGAGAAAAACAGATGGAGAATAAAGACATCTCACTAGAGGGAGTGAGTTCCTTACCCAGTCTGGAAAGGGTCCCATGGGCTGGTCCTTATCAAAGACCACTGTGAAAAACTTAGAATAAGAAGCCATGCTAGCCTTTTGATTGGCAGTAGGCTCTCTCCCTTTCATTGGCTGCTATGGTTCTGTCATTGGCTGCAGGCTTTGTAAAAGTGTTTCGCCTGTGCTGTTAGCCCCAGGTGTAAATGATCACCATCAGGCTGCCAGCTGGAAATCCTTATGATGCTGGCAATATGATTATTATTATTACAACATCACACAGTGCCATTAGTGTAATCCTAGCACTTCTCTGCACAGCCTTCTGCTCCCGATGAGAGGGACGAGTCACAGGCTCCATTCTGCAGATAATCGGAATATCTGGCTTCTTTTATTTTGTGATTCTCCAAGGCAAAGCACTTTATGGGTCTGAATTTTCACAGCAGGGTCTTAGAATTGTATGTGAGGAAGTGGATGACGGTTCTGGAATGGCTGGTTACATTTATAAAACACAGAAGCTGTCACCGTTGGGTGTCTACCAGCACCCCACATTCCTCTTGCAACTCTAGTATCAGATGAAAGCTGATGATGTGAGTCAAGTCCTTCTCATGAAGGTACGGCACTACCAGCCTGGGCTGTGTTAGCAGTAACATTACTTCCCCTGGTTTTCAAAGCACTTGAAGGCGTCAGAGTGAAGGCTAGAGTCCAGAAGACTGCTGCCTGGTCAGCACAAATTTTAACTATTTCCCTCCATTGTCTACAGCGGTGGTTCTCACCTTCCTAACCCTTTAATACAGTTCCTTATGTTGTGGTGAACCCCCCACCATAACATTATTTTTGTTGTTACTTCATAACTGTAATTTTGCTACTATTATGGATCACAATGTAAATATCTAGGTTTTCCAAGGTCTTAGGTCTCTGTGAAAGGGTCGTTTGGTTCTCAAAGGGGTCATGACCCACAGGTTGAGAATGACTGCTCCACAGAAAACCTGAACCCTGTTAGGGTTAGAAAGTCCTATGTTGGGTCAGGTGAGACACAGTTTTACCTAGGGAAACGGAGCTTGGAGAGTCCTGAACCCTTTCCCACCAAGATCTCTTTCACCACCAAGCTCCTTACTCCTCCCTTGAAACTGAGCTGTGTCCTGACCTTGGCTGTCTACGTGGTTCTTGGCTCTGTCACAGATAACACATTACAAAAACCGTGTCTTGACGCCTTCTAAAAGTATTGTATTGCATTTATCGGGAGGCATGCACATGTGCAGGTCAGAGGCCACTTGGAGGAGTCGGTTTTCTCCTTCCTGCTGGGTTCCAGGGATTGAACTCAGGTTGTTGTCTCGGGGGCAACTGCCTTCACCCACTGAGTCATCTCAATAGCATTTTCCTTCCTTCCTTCCTTCCTTCCTTCCTTCCTTCCTTCCTTCCTTCCTTCCTTCCTCCCTCCCTCCCTCCCTCCCTCCCTCCCTCCCTCCCACCTCTTTCTTTCTTTCTTTCTTTCTTTCTTTCTTTCTTTCTTTCTTTCTTTCTTTCTTTCTTTCTTTCTTTCTTTCTTTCTTTCTCTCTCTCTCTCTCTCTCTCTCTCTCTCTCTCTCTCTCTCTCTCGATCTTTCTTTCTCTTAATGACTGGTGAGATGGTTCAGTGGGTAGAGCATCCGCTGTGCAAAACTCACAGCTTGAGTTGAATCCCCAGAACTGTCATAAAGGTGGACAGAGAGAACCAAGTCCCACGCTGTCCTCTGACCTTCACGTATGTGACTCGGCATAAGCACACACACCCACACAATTGTATAGAAATACATAGTAATAGTAATGAACTAAAGTGTCTGATGGGAGCTGGGGGATTCCGAAGAGATGAAGGGTGGTTCACTTCTTGGGTCCTAACTCGAGGTGATTTCCATGGCTACATGCAATAGCTGAACTTCCTCCTGTGGGAAATGGATATTTTAATTAATATGATGGTGTTGATGAGGAGGATGGAGATGGAGAAGATGATGATGAAGATGACAGGAATGGAAAGGATGATGGTGGTTATAATAATGGGGGGCTTAGCATGTGTTTCTTTCTCCTAAATATGGAGATTTAACTTGACTGTGCATCAGTATATACATAAATATATAAATAAATGTACATAAAGTATATACATAATATATGAATAAACATACATAATATTACATTCAGTAAAAGACAAAATAAATTTAGGTTTATTTAAATTGAATATGTTTAAATTAATTTTATTTAAACATAATTACATTCCATTTATAAATATATAAAACATATTTGAGGTTGACTACACATGTTTGGTGTACTGGAGTGTATATATAAATACAAATTATGTGGAGACTCAAATCTCCAAGAGTTGAGTTTTTCTACATATTGTCTATGTTATCTAGATGGTAGAGTTGTCTTAAAACTTCACAAAATATATTAGATTAATCCTATCCTTTATGATGATATTTACAACCTTGAAATTTAATATTATTATTTATTTTCTTCCATAAATTAATATAATTACTCATATTTAAATTTTGAACCTTCATGGTACGATGTGCTGATTTAGTCTCATTGATTGACTTACCAGTACCAATTACATCAATGTATATATTGCCCTCTCTCTAAACTGTCTTTTGAGGCTAGAGAGATGGCTCAATGGTTAAGAGCACTTGCTGCTCTTGTACAGAACCCAGATTTAATTCGCAGCACCATCATCACGGCTCACAATCATTTGTAACTCCTGTCCCAGGGCATCTCATGCCCTCTTCTGGCCTCTCAGGACACTGCATGTAAACGCACGTGAAATAAAAACAATAAAAAAATCTTTTAAAAAAGCTTTTCTTATTACATTTTGTGTGTGTGTGTGTGTGTGTGTGTGTGTGTGTGTGTGTGTGTGTGTTTCTGTGTCTGTGTGTCTGTGTGTGTGTATGTGCACACACACCATGGCCCATGTGTGGAGGTCAGAGGTAACTTTCAGGAGTCAGTTCTCTCTGTCCACTCTGTGGGTCCCAGGGATTGAACTCAAATGATCCACAGCAAGTGCCTCAACCCACGGAGCCCTCTCAGAAATCCCCTCATCAATTTTCTAGCACTGCCCACCTGATACCAAACAGCCTCCCATGGACTGTACCACTTCTGCATCTCTCTTCTACACTGAATTTTCTGTTCTCCTGCTCCTACAATACACTGCTTTACAAACACTGTTTCTCCATCAGTATGTGTCTGTTAATACACCTGTGTGTATTCTATACATCTGATCCAATGACTACTATTAATACATTTTATGTGTCCACGTGAGTGTAGTGCCCACTGTGGCCAGAGGAGGGCGACAGTTCTCTCAGAGCCAGCTCCCTAACATAGGTACTGGGCGGCAACCCCAGGTCCACTGCAAAAGCAGCCTGTGCTCTGTGGTACTCTTCTCTATTCTTTTGCTAAGAGCCATTCTGGTTGGAGTTAGATGGTTCTCATTCTGAAAACTGTGTTTGCATGATGAGTAGTGATTCTGACAAGTTTGTTCAACTCTTGGCTTTTGAAGTTAGTGTACAAAGCAGCCACTTCCTTATGGCATTTTCAAACAGTCTTGGTTGACCCTCCCTGCATCCATCATCTCCCCATCTCCCTGCCCTTCATCCCTGCTTTTCACTTGCAGTGATTCCCCCTTTGCACTTTAATATCACACTGTCACACTTTTTATTATCCTTCCCACCATTATCCTTTTAAATCTCCCATTCCCCACCTTTGCTGGGCTCCTTTCTAGTTTCCTGGCAGTGAGGCATACTCACCCCACATAAATAAACTCACATAAAAATTGGAAGCTAGGATACGCATATGAAAGCAAGCCAGCCCATCTGTCTTCCCCAGCCTTGCTTACATAATATTCTCTATTTTCCCTGGAAGTTTTGTGATTCCATTTTGTCTTCTTGAGTGACTATGATTCCTTTGTGCACACACAACACATTTCCATCATCTACTCATCAGTTGATGGACATCTAGGCTGGTTCCACTCTCTAGCTATCGTGAACAGAGTGGGGATAAGCATGGGTATAAATTTCTTTGTAGTAGGATATAGAGTTCTTTGGGCCTATGCCCAAGAATGATGTAGCTGGGTCATGTGGTAGATCTATTTTCAGCTACTTGCAAAACTCCCACAGACTTAGACTGATTCCTGGATGTGGTATATAAAGTGACCCCCGATTTGCTGCTAATGGCACAGCTCCAGACTCACAGAAGTGCTCAGCAGATTGCACAGTGCTAGAATTAATCTTTAGTACTGCTTCTGACCTCATGTATGAGATCCATGAATTCTATTCAGACCTGGGAGGCCAGTTGTGAAGTGGAGAGTCATGGAACTGTGACCTCACAGTGCCTTGCTGGTGTCCGCAAGGGTCCCAGCAGAACTGAGAAGGTGAGTGATGTAATACGGTTCTAAACTTCACACTGAGTCAGTTGACAGTCCCTGAGTTATATCCTGAATCTAGACATGGTCAAGGGGATCAGAAGCCATGTCCACTATCACTGGAATTGAATTTGAAACTATAAAGGAAAGGTGCGTCTTAGGATGTGATTCCTCTTTTCCTTGCTTTGCACATGCTAGTACTGCAGACACATACCCATACCTGGTTCTCTATATTTTTATGATTGCCTAATGCATATCCTTGACAGTTTACCCAGGATTACTAACTTATACAGCAGATTCTCTGCACAGTGTCAATATATTAGGCCTCTGTAGTGTCAGAGAATCCGTGGGTATCTCAGAAAACAAGCCTGGGATTCACGAACAGACAAATGAACACTGCAATACCTAAAAGAATCTGCTGGAGGAAACACGTGCTTCTGTGGGTCTACACTGACAGAGTAAACAGTCCCCGGCCACATATAGAAGAATGTAGGACCTGTATAGCATATACTAGACTCAAGCTCACACAATGATGGTTCTTATGAAAGGACTTGTCCACAGCATGGTTTTGGAGGATTGAAACAGTACTGTGCAATGTACACCACCCCACAGGTAATACCATAAATACATCCCTTGATCTACCTGCAAGCACACATTTCCATAACTAATATCAACATCAATTCCAAATATAGATTATCAAAAATGAAACATGCAAACCTTTTCTAACTTCTGCCCAGCTGTTCCTTAGTAACCACCAAAAGTTGTTTGTGGTGATTGCTATGGGGAGAAAACCTGTTCCTCCTTGGAGACAACCCAAACTCTAACCACGCAGATGCTGCCACTAAACAGTGACATTGTAATGGTCTTTCTGAGGGATATCAGGGCCAGACACCTGCCGGTTATGAACACTGGCATCCTGGACACACCTGTATTGAAATTTTTCTGTGCTTGCATTTTATCTCATAGAAACTTTTATTTCATTGGTTTCTCCTGAGCTGAAAACTACATGTAATGGACCATATGTGGTGGTCTCAACCTAAATCAGTTCCAGTACTCGAGAGGCAGAGGCAAGTGGATCTCTCTGACCTGCTCTCCATCAACTGTGCAGCCTGCTTTCTTATAGCACCCTTGGTGCAAGGGGTGGTACCACACACTCAACTGGGCCCTCCCACATCATCAATTAGCCAGAAAATGCCACTATATGTTTTCCCACAAGGATCTAAAAAACTTGGACTTTGACTAAAGACATTTCTATTGCAGGTGTGAATACTAATAAAGGTATAGAAGTTTCATTTCTTTGACTTTTCATGAGAAATTTTAGTTTTCAGCATTAAAATAAAAACTGCGGTCCTAGTTTTCTCTTTGACTTAATTGTCCTTCCTACTTAGTCTGTCTTTTTCCTGATTGTATTTTTGTTAAACTTTACCCTTTTTAATATTTTAGTTTGTATTAATGGGGAGTTTATTAGCTATTTACTGTGATCTGACCAAGACTGACATTGTAGTTAAACTGACTGTGAAACAGATGGATGCAGAGGCAAAGGCTTTAATCACAACATTCAGAAGGTGGAGGCAGACCTTCTATGTGAGGAAGAATCCAGCTGGGTCGATATGGTGAATTCCAGACCATTCAGGACTATTCAGTGAGGCTTTCAAAAATGAATCTACTATGCAAAATCTGAAAGAATATTTAAGAATGATATGATACACTCATAGGATTCTCAATATGCCACACATTCTTTTTGTGTGGTCTGAGTAGCAGCAAGTGCAAACTGAAGAGAAAGATCTTCCAAATCCCTACTAAAGCATTAATTATATGGTTCTACTTCCTCTGTAGGCTACACAGTCATTTCTATATCATTTGCATTATTTTTCTGTTGCTGTGATAAAAATGCCATGGCCAATGCTATTGATAAAGAAAGAGTTAATTTGGCTCATGGTCTTAGAGGACTGGAGTGTGTGATGGCAGAGTAAAGGAGCAGCTGAGAACTCACATCTTGATCCACACCAAAAATGTCAAAGTGATCCACACTTGGAATGGCAGAAGTCTTTTGAAACCACAAAGCCTACCTCAAATGACACAGCGCCACCAACATGTCTGGACCTCCTATCCATTCCCTAACAATTCCACCGACTGTGGACCAAACTTTCAAGGAGACGAGCCTATGCAGACATTCTCATTCCACCCCAAATGCACATACAATGAATTTTCTTGAATCATAAGGAAATTGGGGAATTCTCAGATGTTGAGAGGTCATAGGACCTCTCAGCTAAATAGTCTCAGCCATAGGGTTCAAATGAAAACTATTTAAGAGCTGACTGGATGGATGCTCTAGTGATCCCATCACCAGATTCGAAGGCTTTGACTAAAACACTTCAAAGTATCTTCTGTATTTACCTCTCCTCCCTCCCTGCCTAGGATGTGTCAAGGTCCTGACTTTACCTCCCCTCACCTCTCTTCCATCTCCAGTCAGGGACGTCCTTTTTCTACACATGTGGCACAAGCAACTACTGATGTCCTTCTGTAATTTATTCAACATGTCCATCTGGAGGGGTTACACAACTCTCTTACCAAATGTTCTCCATCAGCCTAAAGAAGACAGATACACTCTACCCCCAATGACATTTCTACTACGGCTCACACAGCTTCGTAGAAACATGAAATATCCTCTCCAGAGGGAAAATATGAGAATGGGAGAGCACATGATGGTTATGCCATTTTCTTTTTTTTAAATCTCTGCAGATTCATTGAGCAAACCTAATTTTCATTGAATACACAATTGAAGCTAACCAATAGCAACAGATAAGTCTGCCCGTTACACATATAGCTTCATAACAACCATATATTCAACCAAGCAAATTCTAACAACAAAGAACCCAAATGACTTCCAACACACTAGTGACCGCTCAGCCAAGTCAGTTTGAGGCTGACCAGAATTCAAGTCGCAACACTGTCAGACAACTCTGTCGGAAAAGCCTAAAATGGACGAGTACAGAATCCTGTGCTACTTGTTCTTACACCAAAGCTAAGAAATGTAGTAAAAAGTTTGTTCAAAAACACTCAAAAAGGACTGTCCTGTTACTGCCCTTGGGTTTAGTATACTTCAGAGTCTGAGTAAGAATCTACTGGCTATACCATTCTACGGTCTATCAGATACTATTAAAACAAAACAAAAAACAAAACTACATGAAATGCTGCTAAATATGTAAGGTTTACAAAACTGCTTCGTCTCATTAACATTTTTTCTTAACATCTCTTTATACCTGCTTGGCAAAATAGAACAATGTTTGTTGTCAGGAACTGCAAAATCTAGCTCAGATATTAGCAGGTTTTTGCACAGGATAAGGCAATCCATTCAAAGGGACGGAGAGTATTGGGGCTTAATAATTTTGCAAAGCTGGTTTACAGGGTTTTGTTCCAAATTCAGACAATTCTTCAAACATGTATTTTTGGTATTAAGTTGGCTGTTGGAAAGAGAGAAAAAAGTATATTAAGCAGAAATCACCTCAACTTATTAGTTTGAAAACACACAGCTACTAAAATCTCAGCCTCTAGAGATCAGTTTCCTTCTACTTGACATTTATGATAAATTCCTGCCATGCACCCATTTATAGGCTAAATCAGTGGTCCCTGTAGCTTGACATTTTGAGATTGTTAGTTTGACTTCTAGTTAACACCAGTTCTCAGCTAGGGATCTGCCATGATGCATTCACGCTATTAATAGGACTCAAGATCATTTAACCCAAAGGTATAAGGGTAAAATGGAAATTTCAAAGTCTTGATGCAGTGGGGAAAGGCTTTGTCCTGTCTCAACTGAATGTACCAGGTTTTTAGGAGAGTGGATGGAGGGTGGGTTGCAGGGTATCCCTGGAGGGAGCAGGAAGAGAGATAAGAGGGGGGGATTTGTGGTTAGAATGCAAAATGAATAATAAAATTTCTTAAATTAAAAAAACGCATCTTTGACTTGAACTTGATTTTTGTGTATGATGATAGATATGGATCTATTTGTAACCTTTTTCATACTCACATCCATTTACATGAGCACCATTTGTTGAAGATGCTTTCTTTTTTTCCACTGTATAATTTTGGCTTCTTTATCAAAAATCAGGTGTCCATAGGTGTGTGGATTTACATATGAGTCTTTGATTTCATTGAATGAACTTTCTGTTTTTATGTCAGTATGATGTGGTTTTTATTACTATATTCCTGTAGTAGAGCTTGAAATCAGGCATGATGATACATTTTATTGTACACTATTGTTTTAGCTTTCCTGGGTTTTTTGGTTTTCCATATGTAGTCAAGTATTGCTTGCTCACTTGAGGGCTGTGAGGAATTGTGTAGAAATTTTAATCGAGATTCCATTGACTCTGTAGATAGCTTTTGGTACAATGGCCCTTTTTACTATGTTAATCTTACCAATCCATGAGCATGTGAGATCTTCCTATCTTCTGATATCTTCTCCAATTTTTTTCTTCAAAAACTTGACGTTCTTGTCATATAGGTCTTTCACTTGCTTGGTTAGAGTTACACCAAGTTATTTTATTATTTGTGGCTATTGTGAAGGGTGTTGTTTCCTTGATTTCTTTCTTAGCATGTTTATCATTTTGATATAGGAGGGTTTATTGGAGTTTTTCTTGTATTCAGTCATTTCACTAAAGATGTTTATCTGCTGAAGGAGTTCTGTGATAGAAATTTTAGGGCTGCTTCTGTATATTAGGATATATGTGTATAAATCAGGGTTCATATTTGTGATCAGAAAACTGGTTACTTTTTTGAAATATTTTGTATTCTATCACTTTGATGATCTGTATAAAATTTTCACAAAAGCTGATGGGTTCTTTTTTGGCCACTTACTTTACTTACATGATTTTGTGAATTACAAGTTTGAATTCTTGTCATTTTAAAGATGTAGTAATTTTACTTTATGCATCTAGTGTTATAACTGCCTGTATGTCTGGCACCACATTGGTGCAGTGCCACAAAAACCATGAGAGGGCATTCAACTTGGGGAACTGATGTTACAGGTGTTATGAACAACCATGTGAGTGCTGGATTTTAACATGAGTCTTCTTGAGACCCATCTCTCCAACCTCCAGTTTGTAATTACTAACACATTTGGTCCCCAGGGACCAAAGCATTTCATTTATTCATCAATTTCTGTATCTTAACTATTTTTATAAGGAAGCAGAAACTGGAGATATGGAGATGCTGGTAGTCAGCTCCAGCTTCCTGTAGCCACGCTCAAAATTTGTGGATACACCATCACTGTAGATGTAACCAACCATCTTATTAAATAAGAAACACAGAACCAATGTAAAAGAGAAAGCCTAGAGGTCATGGCTCAGAGATAAAATCTTACCCTTCCTCCTGCGAGCTCCTAGCTTCCCGAAAGAGACCTATTTCCTGTCTGTCCATCTTTTCATAGTCTTTTGTTCTGCCTTCTCATTGGTTGTAAACCCAAACACGTGACTGCCTCGTCATTGTCTGTATGTACAGTCCCCCAGGTCTTAATGGCATATGTCTCCAATGCTGGCTGTATCCCTGAACACACAGAGATCTATGGGATTAAAGGCGTGCACCACCACTGCCACACTCTGTCTATGGCTCTAATAGCTCTGACCCCGGGCAACTTTATTTATTAACATACAATTAAAATCACATTTCAGTACAATTAGAATACCACCACACATCACAGTTAAACCGTTTGCAGAGACAGATTCTTTTGAAACTCATGTATTTGAATCAAGTCTTTGAAAGCTCTTGTTTAGTCTGCAACTTACTTCATACATAGTTTTCCAGAGGAACAGTCTCCATCCATCAGCTAAAAATCAGCCATCCTATACATAGATGTCACATTAAATGTTATTTTCAGATAAGTGCTAACCTGTGAAACAGACATTTCCTTGGGATGAAGAAATCATTGCGTTAAGAGGAAAGTTTCTGCATTGAAAGGATGCAAAGATGTGTTTCTATGTTCAGTGTTCATATATTAATATGTACTACTGTGTTATCATGGGTGTGATGTTGACCAAGAAAGATATAGCTGTAACACTAACACCTTTCCATCATGAGGTGAGAGAAAGTACATGAAGTACAAAATAATTGTCTGAGTTGTCTATGCAGTGTTCTCCAGGACAAGCTCCTGTACTGTGATACCATAGTGTCTTCCTTCATAGAAGAAGTAAAGACTCAAACCATTCATTATGCTCAGACCATTGAGAAGTGTTTTGAATGCTGCAGTGTTCCTCATGGTCATCACTCCAGTCTGCACAGATGTCCTCTCCATGACTTCTCAGAGTAAAGCTCTAAAAACCTCTGAGGAATTGACTCTCCACATGTTTGTTCTTTTCCAAGTTAGGATTGGGACCGTGGCCAACATTTTTCTGTTTGTCCATAATTTCTCTCCCATGTTTACTGGCTCTCGACTGAGGCCAACACAGGTCATTGTCACCAACTTGGCCTTGACCAATGCCTTCCTTCTCCTTGTCACTGCATTTCCAAGCAACATCATGGTTTTTGTTCCTTGGAGTCCTCCAAGTAACCTTTGATGTAAAATTGTGTTCTTCATTCGCCTGGTGGCTTGAAGCACAAACATGTGCTCCACCTGTGCCCTGAGCATCCACCAGTTTGTCACTCTTGTTCCTGGTCACTGGGGTAGGCTGATGCTCCGAGGAAGACCCCCTGATGCCCTGAGTTATTCTTGTTACAGTTGTTAGTTGTTCAGTGTCTTAAATAACGTCTACATTCCAATCAAAGTCAGTGGTCCACAGAGCACAGGCAATGGCACTAACAATAACAGCAAGTTTCTCTGTTCCACATCTGGATTCAGTGTAGGCATTGTCTTCTTGCGTTTTTCCCATGATGCCACATTCATCAGCATCATGATCTGGACCAGTGTCTCCATGGTGATTCTCCTCCATAGGCATCACCAACGAACACTGCCTCACTTCCAATCAGAACCGCAGAGGCCATGCTGAGACCAGAGCAGCCCACACCATCCTCATGCTGGTGGTCACATTTGTTGCCCTGTACCTCCTAAATTTTATTTGTATCATCTTTCACACTATTTTAACAGACTGGGGTCTCTTGTTGAGGCATGTAGATGAAGCTTTGACTGCAGGCTTCCCCACTATTTCTCCCTTCCTGTTGATCTTTAGGGATCCTAAGGATCCCTGTTCTGTGCTCTTCAACTGCTGAAAACCACAGTCAAAAGGCCAAACACAGAAAACAGCTTTACCAACAGCCATAAACACTCTATAGTAAATAATGGTTTGGAAATGCTGTCTTTACAAAAGGGATATTGTGACTCACTACAGGCATCTCAGTACTGGGAAAGTTAATCCAGGAGAAATGCAATATAATTAATGGTATATCCCAGAGCTATGGAGTGAGATACTGTACCACCTCTGATACAGAGCCACAGTTCCATATATCTAGCTTTTCATGTGAAGAGTTTATACAAATGTTATCTCATGTAAGCAAAGCTAATAACCTTATGTATTGGCATATTGTTGTCAATGGACAGATGTAAATTTTAAAGTTGAAAACAGAGATTTGTGCTTATCCTGGACACATATAAGGTACCTGAACAATAAATATATGTCCTCCTAGTCTTTTGTGTCTTTGTTTTCTATGTATTTATCTGAAATGCCACCATGTTAGATAGGGAAAGTATTGTGGATTGAAAGGTTGCTTCTCACATATCCAGGTAAACCTTCTTTAATTTTCCCTGAGGAAATATTGCTGTGGGTATAAATATGTATAAAGATGTGGAAGCTTCATTTCTGAGATTTATCACGTGAGTTTTTACACTTCATCACTGAAAATCAAAATGAAAACCCTAGTTTACAATGAAGTCTTATAGGACTTCATCTTCCCCTGATTATTTTCTCATCCATAGAATACATATAGATAGTGTGTTCTATGAAGAATGATGCAATATAGCCTTGAGGCAGGGGAGGGGCTTTGACCTGCCTCTACCTAATGGACCTAGCACTGCTGACTCCCCATGGGAGGCCTCACCTTTTTGTAAGAGGGAGTGGGTGGTGGATGGGTGAGGGAAGGCTGGAGGGATGGAAGGAGGGAAGAGTGGGATCTGTGATTGGTATAAAAATGTATAAAAATTTATTTAAAAAACAAGAAAACAAAGAAAAATACAGTGAGAATGTCAAACCTGAAATAAAATAAACTGCAAATAATTAAAAAAAAGATTGATAAATCTATCTCACCTCCAATATACTATATGCTGCTATAGGGTTCTCTCAGCAGTGACCATGAACAGACCAAGAAGAATACATCTCCACCCTAAAATCTAAACCCTGAAGATCATATGCTCTGTATGGTATTGATTCTTCTGGCTACATAAGGATTATGGATAGATCTCTCTCTCTCTCTCTCTCTCTCTCTCTCTCTCTCTCTCTCTCTCTCTCTCTCTCTCTCTCTCTCTGTGTGTGTGTGTGTGTGTAAATCTTCTTTTGGTGAAGTATAAGAAATCTTAGTGATTCTCATGTGATTTGTGTCCAGCCTGTCATCCTGGAATCAACTCATATCTTCTGTGCAGCATCCACATTGAGTGCCAATGCCTATGTGAGAATATTTCCTGGACTATACAAGGCAGAAAATATTGCTGTCTGAAATTGTTGTCATTGAGGTCTTCTTGAAAACTAAAGCTTTGCAATTTTATATTACTCATTCTAGGAATATTAATTTATCTCAGTATGCTCTGTATGCTGTTTTGGATTAAACTTTCCTTTTTATTTAACTTGATAATTTTATCATGTTTGATCATGTGAAGGAAGGATATTTATTGAAAAAGAAACAAGACATAGGAAAAAGATAATGATGGAAAGGTGTAAGAAAGGCTATTATATAGCAAAAGAAGGATTTGTGTACAAAGATTAAGATGGACGATTGTTTCCCCAGCATCAGTTAGAAAGCTGGAAATCCTTACCAAGACTAAGTACGGCATGAATTGAATGTGAAAGATGAGATGTAGATATGGTAACTGTGATCCTGACTTTCTAAGCTCAAAATTCAACACACTGAAGTCTTTGGAGTTCTCTGAAAGTAATGATCTGCCCTGGGAAAGTTTTTCAAGTTCTGCTTTTTTTTTGGTTTTTCAAGACAGGGTTTCTCTGTGTAGCTTTGTGCCTTTCCTGGAACTCACTTGGTAGACTAATCTGGCCTCGAACTCAGAGATCCGCCTGGCTCTGCCTCCCGAGTGCTGGGACTAAAGGCGTGCGCCACCACCGCCCAGCTTTCAAGTTCTGCTTTAAAGGAACAAAATGGCCATCCAGTCAGTGTGTATTAAAAAGTGTTAGCTTCTGCCCCAGCTCTATATAAATATTATGAAGAGGAGAACAATACCAGACTTGGCTGGAGATATGGCTGAGCAGTTAAGAGAGTTGTTGTTCTTACAGAAGACCGAGGTTCAGTTCAGAGGACCTATGTGATGGCTCACAGGCATCTGTGGTTCCAGTTCCAGAGATTCAGTGTCGTCTTTTGGTCACTCAGGGTGCTAGGCATGCATGTGATGCACAGACACACACTCAAGCAAACATTCATACATGTAAAATAACAATACTGTAACAAATACCAGACTGACACAAGTGCCCTCCCGGGCTCTCAGTAAGGACACTGGCAAGTCTGTACTGCTGTGGACAGTGGGAGTAAGAGGGGTGATACTCCAACGTCAGCCAACTCCTGGAGGAACATGGAGCATCTCATAAAATATCCTGTAGCCTTGTTAAGTCACCTGTCCCCTAATTCAGGGAAGCCATGGAGACCCTACTAGGTAGACTCAAAGCAGTGTACAGTCTACAGGGATGACGTGCAAGATAGAGGAGATTTTCCAACGATGATCCCAAGCAAAGCCATGATCTAGCAAGGCCTTTGACACATTCTCACCTGGATGGATCAGCTTGTAGAAGAAAGGCTAAAAGAACTAGAGGCTCCTGCAAGACCAATTGATCCCTGAGGAAAATATCTTCAAGTAGTCTTGATTTTCAAAAACTAAAGGGTTATCTTTAGCCCTGGTCTAGCTTCAATGCCCAAAAAGAAATGGTGACAAAAGAATAAGCTATTTTTCTTTTAAACTCAAATGATTTTCTTCTTTTGCACAACCTTGTATGATCTTGAATTGCAGAGTGTGCCAAACTATGCCAATCCCTGAGATGTGCTGTAGACATCCCATTCTGTTTTGGGACCTTCCCAAATATGCTTTGCTACTAATTATATATATATATATATATATATATATATATATATATATATATATATATATATATATATATATATAATCTAGCACATATTCTGATCTGTTCACCAGTGGTTCTAAGTTTTTTCCCTGGAGGTTCTAGAAGACAGTGCATGTCTGACAACCAACATCTTGGATCTTCTGTCCATGGTTTCCTACAGCCTAATTTTTCCTCCTTTGTCATCAACCACTCTCTCTGCCTGCAGAGCATCTTTGTGGACTCTCACTATCTCACTTTCATGCTGTTGTGGTTTGATAAGGTGCACCACATCAGTCTCCACCATTTAAATACTAGTTTTCCAAGTGGTTGTGGTTTGGAAAGGATAAAGATATGTGTCCTTTTTGATGGAGGTTTATCACTGGGGGCCAAGGTTAAAGTATAAAGTTTCTTTAAACTTTGAATGCCTCTCACCATCCCAAGTTCACATTCTTCCCACTTCTGGCGTATCAAGATGTGAACTCTCAGCTTTCCCTGCCATCCTTCCTCTATTCTACCATCATGGTCTCAAACACTCTGAAATCATAGCCCAGTTAGCCACTTCCTTTAATTGGGATCCTTGGTCATGGTGTCTTATCACAGCACTGAGACCCTTAAACACAGGCTTTTGAAATTTTACATGACATGGATTATTGTATGTACACATGTGCACATGTGCCATGGTGTAGGTGTGAATGTCAGGGGACAACTTGAGTGGTCAATTTCTCCTTGTACAATGTAAATCTGAGAATATAAATTAGGATGTCAGTTTTCAGAACACACAGTAGTTCTATTTTCACCATTTAAAGAAATTTCCCCTATGGATCTCCACTGATATGAATTGTGATAGCTGAAGAAATTCCACTTGGCTAGGGAGTGCACAGTCTTTGACCCCACAGTAAAGGTTCACAGATTGGTTGGTACTACGTACAGTAATTCACATGGCCTCTGATCTTGGTAAACTAGACAGTAAACACTGGAGTGGAAGTTCATGTGTCTGTCATATGACAACCCATAGATATCATGACAGACTGCAGCAGGACTTGGAGGGGAGATAACATAGGAAAATGGGTCACAGACTATGATCTTCCACTGAATCAGTGATGGTCCCTGGGCGGCTCCAAGAAATGTGGATTGATGAAGACAATCAAGACCATGTCCCAGATGCGTGACTTCACTCTGTTCCAGTTACTACCCCAGGATGTCTGAAGAACATCATTTTGAAGAAGTCCTTATGGATTGTCTCACCAAGTGCCTGACCCTGCTTGCTATAATTCTGAACAGCCTGTCAAGATGTGATCACTGGGGCAATAGAGGCAACACAATCTATGGGGATGTGTGACAGAAATGTGAACTCACAGGTGCTGTTGATACCAGTGGAAAGTCCGCGACTGACCAACCAGCTTAATATTCCAGCATGGACTGGTAAGGGAGATGGGATGTCCCAACACAAGTTGAAGGTGGTGGGTGGATGGATGGTGGGGATGTAGAGTCACTTTTCTTTGTGAGATAAGACCTGGCAGTGTCCCCATGCCATAGTGCATGACCCAAAACCCATAAACCTGTGGGCAGCGCTATTGGAGTTTGGGAGTAATTACAATAAAAGAAGACTTGAATAATGAGATGAAATGTATTGGAAGGAACATAGAATTGCTGGCAAAGCCTTAGGGTGTGTATGATATATTCAGTAAAACATCCTGAATAGACACCCCCTGACAGGGATTTGTACCCCTTTTGTGGATAATCCACAGGAATATCTGAGGTGGAGGAAGGAACACAGACAGCTGTTAACCAAAAACGAGAAATATTTCTTCCTTTACTGGTAGGAATAGGACTTATCATCTCCCTTGGATCTTCTGGGGTTGTAACAACTGCCATCACCCAGACACATCCTCTGGCTGGAGACTTCAGACACAGACTTGATCAGACAGTGACATCTACAACTGAGTGCCTCCAGTCACTCCAAAGACAGATGAACCGTCCTGCCGGGGTAATAATAGAAGAACACTAGACATAATAACTGCTGAACATGGGGACACTTGCTTGGTATTCTGGGAAGAATGTGGCTTCTAGGTAAACAAATCAGATGATAAAACTAATGTCAACACCCTCAAAATACTCCACTAGACCTGCTCTAAAAATTCCAGCCACAGATCAAATTATCTGGTTCCATTCGTGCTCATCTTCTTGGCTCCCACCCTCTATCAGTGCTCTGATTATACTGTTTTATTTGGATGCTTGCCCCCTGCTTTATTTATTGTGTCTGGTGACAGATCACCACCATTGCTAAAATTACCAACAATCAGGTCATGTTTCACTACCAGACCCTGGACTCTTCTGACACAGGTGACAGGTTCCTTAAGGTTTACAATGATTCCTCTCCATTAAAAAATAAAACCAGGAAGATGTTGGAAGCCATGGCTGACTGGTCAAGGTCACAGCCTGCCAGAAGCCTAGCACCTTTACCTAGAAGCTGAGCAAAATGGAACCACCTCCCTCTAGCAGAACTCCCTCCTCTCTACCTAGCTTTATCTGGAGAATGTCCCCAGGCCTGGAAAAATGACCTTACCCAAAAGCTGTTTCTGAAACAAAATGCCTGATTCATCTTTAACTTAGTCCTTGTCACAGATCCCCACTAAGAAGACTTGTACTAAGAGCTCTGCTATAGGACCCTACAGCCACACACTAAGCCTTGTGATAGGGGTGTGCACCTTAATGCAAATTAGGGTTTGTCCCCAAGCTCCAGATACATTCCTTATACTCTGGAATAAAATTGAACTTATTCACTGAAATCTGTCTTCTAAAGGGCTATCTACATTCCTGCTCATGGGTCACCAAAGATTTCTGTTGCCCCATCTGCCTCTTTCCCCTCTGGATCTGGTAGCCAACAGACCCAGAGGGAGAGGACCCCCACACAAGTCATTGTCTTTTACTTTTTATCTTTGGTCTAGTTTGATGTTTCATAATTCCTGGAATATTGACCAGGGATAATTGTTGTACAAAAAACTAGAGTGACATTGAAATTAAAGAAAAACTCATTGTATCGAACCCAGCAGAATGTCTGGCCTGACTGGAGATTCAACCTTCACATCACATGGTTCAATCACCTGGCTAGGAGATTATGCCCCAAGCAGAATGACCACACCTAAAAGATGGGCTCACCTTAAGCCATATTGAAGTAGAGATTTGTAAAAAAAAAAAATTCACTTTAATGAACTATTGTATTTTTTCTTCCCATATTCCCACATGCTAGCAAGGCTCTTACAGAGCACAGCCATGCTGCTCTGAATCACCCATCTTTTCTCTCTGCACTAAGCATGATTGCCACAATGGTTTTATTCTTAAGTATTTCTTCAGGCCCAACTCCACACCATGGAGCTGTCTGCCACTGTGTGACTCATCTCTGTTCTGGCTTACCTCAAGTTCATGGTTCTTTCCCAGCACTTGTTTGTTCACAGATAGGAAAATACCAGACGCCTGATTACATGTTGATAGTCTTCCTCAAGGGTTTCATGCCAGTATGATTTTGAAAGTGTGAAACTCTACTGTGCAATATGCCCCTTGGAAATACATTCAACAAATCCCTTGATCTACTCTGCAGTACACCTCTTCACACCTGATGACAACACAAATTGAAAACTTAGAGGCTCCCAAAATATACATGGGAAACTTTTTCTAACTTCTGACAGCTATTCCTTAGCACCCAACAAAGTCATAAACATTATCATTAACAAGGTAAAAATTGTGATTTGCCCTGAGGACCAACTTTTTTCCTTCATTAAAGGTATCCCAAAGTCTCCATGCAAACACTGTCACTGACACCACACATGACAAAGTAATGCACTCTCTGAAGGATGTTAGTCTAATAAACAGTACTTTATGAGCGCTGCTACCCTGTGTTCATTCAGGCACCTGCACTATGTTCCATGGAAAATATTGGAGAGGTAAGCCTTTCCTTGTACCTTTCTCAGGGAAGAGAAGATCTTAAAATGGAGAAAAATAAGAGCTTTGTTTTTCCAGTAAGTGTTTAGGAGGTGGCCCCCATCTCTGTGAGCAACTCTATCCTTCATGTGGCCAGGAAGGTGGGATTATTGCACCTGTATATGTCTGCTTAACATTCTCTTCTCCCTATTGCAACTCTTCTGAAGTCAACATTAATGGTTAGGATAGTTGCTTTTTGTCTCTTCTTTACCTAATGATGCCAATGATTTCTTCATCCCTAGGAAATATCTGTTTCACAGCTTAACACTTAGTTGAAAATGTCATTGAACTTGACATCCATGTATGGGATGGTTAATTTTAACTGATGGATGGAGACTGACTGTTGCTCTGGAAAGCAATATATGAAGTAAGCTGCAGATTAAATAAGAGCGTTCAAAGACATGATTCAAAGACACGAGTTTCCAAAAATTTGTCTGTGCAAATGGTTTAACTGTGATGGTGTATTATCACATTTTGTGTGTGGCTGAGGGAAGCTGGTGATGGCTCAGTTTCTCTCCAGTTTCTGCTTCCTCATTAAAATAGGGAAGATACACAAAATTATGAATAAATGAAATACTTTGGTACCTGGGGATTTTTCCATATGTGTGTGTAAATTGATTTCTTTTATATTTTGGAAATCAGCCCTCTGTGTGATGTGGGGTTAGAGAAGATCTTTCCCATTCTGAAGACTGCTGTTTTGTCCTATTGACAGTGTCCTTTGCCTTACAGAAGTTTTTCCGTTTCATGGGGTCCCATTTATTAGTTGTTGATCTTAGTGTCTGCACTATTAGTGTTTTATTCAAGAAATTGTCTCCTGTGCCAAAAGTTTTAGGCTGTTCCCTACTTTCTCTTCTACCAGGTTCAGTGTAGCTGGATTTATGTTGAGGTCTTTGATTCACTTGTACTTGAATTTTGTACATGGTGATAGATATGGATCTATGTGCAATCTTCTACATGCAGACATTCAGTTAGATCAGCACCATTTGTTGAAGATACTTCCTATTTTCCATTGTATAATATTTGCTTCTTTGTCAAAAATCAGGTGTCCATAGGTGTATTGATTTATGCATAGGTCTTTAATTCCATTCACCAACCTTTCTGTTTTTATGTTAATAACATGTGGGCTTTATTACTATTGTTCTGTAGTAGAGCTTGAAATCTGGGATGGTTATACCTCTGGAAGTTCTTTTGTACATGATTCTTTTAGCTATCTAGGTTTTTTGGTTGTCCATATGTAGTTGAATATTGTTCTTTCAAGGTCTGTAAAGGACTGTGTTTGTATTTTAATTGAGATTGCATTGAATCTGTAGATTGCTTTTGGTAGGTTGGCCATTTTTACTATGTTAATTCTACCAATCTATGAGCATGTTAGATATTCCCATCTTCTGATATCTTCTTCAATATTCCTCTTCAAACACTTGATGTTCTTGTCATATAGGTCTTTCACTTGCTTGGTTAGAGTTCCACCAAGATATTTTATATTCTTTATGGCTATGTGAAGGGTGTTGTTTTCTTGATTTCTTTATCCACCAATTTATCATTTGTATATTGGAGGGCTGCTGATTTTTGAGTTAGTCCTGAATACAGTCTCTTTACATAAGATGTTTATCTGCCGAAGGAGTTGCCTTGAATAACTTTTGTGGTTTCTTATGTACATAAGGATATACATCAATAAATTGAGGTTCATATTTGTGATCAGAAAACTGGCTACTTTTTTGAAATATTTTGTATTCTATCACTTTGATGATCTGTATAAAATTTTCACAAAAGCTGATGTGTTCTTTTTTGGCCACTTACTTTCCTTACATGATATTATGAATTATAAGTTTGAATTCTTGTCATTTTAAAGATATAGTAATTTTACTTTACACATCTAGTGTTATAACTGCCTGTATGTCTGGCACCACATTTATGCAGTATCACAAAAGCCATGAGAGGGAATTCAACTTGGAGAACTGATGTTATAAGTGATATGAAAGACCATGTGAGTGCTGGATTTGAACATGAGTCTTGTGAAGAGCCATCTCTTGAACCTCCAATTTGTATTTCTTAACACATTTTATCATTGAAGGAAGTTGTTGCATTTGAAAGATAAAATAAATGTTTCTTGGTTTACTGTTCATGTTTATATGCCATAATGTTTTACAATGGGTGTCATGTGAACCAAGAATGATACAACTTTATCACTAATACACTTCCATCTTGAGGTGAAGGAAAGTAAATGAAGTACAAAATAATAGTCTGAGTTGTCTGTGCAGTGTTCTCCAGGACAAGCTCCTGTGCAGTGATACAATAGTGTCTCCTTCATAGAAGAAGTAAGACATAAATCATTCTAATGCTCAGACATTGAGAAGCGTTTTACAGACAGCAGTGTATCTCATGGTCATCACTCAGCCTGCACAGAGGTTGTCTCCATGTCCTCTCAGAATAAAACTCTAAAAGCCACCGAGGAATTGGCTCTCCAGATGCTCCTGCTTTTCGAGATTGGGTGTGGGACACTGGCCAACATTCTTCTGTTTGTCCATAATTTCTCTCCCATCTTTACTGGCTCTCGACTGAGGACCACACAGGTCATTGTCACCAACTTGGCTGTGGCCAATGCCTTCCTTCTCCTCGTCACTGCATTTCCAAACAACGTGATGGTTTTTGTTCCAAGGAATCCTAAAACTAACCTGCAATGCAAATTTGGGTACTTCATTCGTGTGGTGGCTCGAAGCACAAACATGTGCTCCACCAGTGCACTGAGCATCCATCAGTTTATCACTCTTGTTCCTGGTCATTGGGGTAGGCTGATGCCTCGAGGAAGAGCCCCTAATGCCCTGAGTTATTCTTGTTACAGTTGTTGGTTGTTCAGTGTCTTAAATAATGTCTACATTCCAATGAAAGTCAGTGGTTCACAGAGCACAGGCAATGACACTCACAATCAAGGCAAGTGGGTCTGCTCCACATCTGGATTTAGTGCAGGCATTGTCATCTTGCGTTTTTCTCATGATGCCATTTTCATCAGCATCATGGCCTGGACCAGTGTCTCCATGGTGCTTCTCCTCCATAGACATCACCAGCGAACACAGCACATCCTCACTGCCAGTCAGAACCACCGAGGCCATGCTGAGGCCAGAGCAGCCCAAACTGTCCTCATGCTGGTGGTCACATTTGTTGCTCTGTACCTCCTAAATTTTATTTGTGTAATCTTTCACACTTTCTTAATGGACTATCGCATCTGGTTGAGGCATGTAAATGAAGTTTTGACTGCAGGCTTCCCCACTGTTTCTCCCTTCCTGTTGATCTTTAGGGATCCTAAGGATCCCTGTTCTGTGTTCTTCAACTGCTAAAAACCACAGTCAACATGACAAACATAGAAGACAGCTTTACTAACAGCCATATACACTCTATTAAGTAAAAGTTGTTTGAACATTCTTCCTCATAAACCAGACATGTTGATTCCCTGAACTTATCCCAGCACTGGAGAGACTGAGCCAGGAGGATTGCAATGTAATCAATGGCATGTCAGCCTGCAGAGTGAAATCCAGGCCAAATTGTGACAAGGAGACCCAGGTTCACAACTCTGTATCTGCACCCTAGGAAAGAAAGAAAATAAATAAATAAATAAATAAATAAATAAGATAAATTAATAAATGAGAAAAAGCAGAATGAAAAAGAACACCAGTCATCTTATATTCACCCCAACCCTAGAAAATCAATGTGTTCATATATTGTATTAGAGCACATGCAATCCATTCTGCATCCTATATATCCATATCCTTTTTCTTTTTTAAAATATTTCTTTTTTCATTAAGAGATTTTTCTATTCATTCTATTTGTCAATCACAGATTCCCCTGTCCTTCCTCCTTCCACCCCCTAGTACTCTCCTCCAACCCATGCCAATGCCCCCTCCTCCAAGGCAAGGTCTCCCATGGGGAGTAAGCAGAGCTTGGCACACTCTACAGTGGCAGGTCCAAGCCCCTCCTCTCTGCACCAAGGCCATGCAAAGCATCTCACCATAGGCACTAAGCTGTAAAAAGCCAGCTCATGCACTAGGGACAGGTCCCGGTCCCACTGCCTGGGGCCCAACAAACAGTTCAAGATAAACAACTGTCTTGCATATCCAGAGGGCCTAGTCTAGTACCATGGGGTCTCCTCAGGTATTGGTCCACAGTTCATGGGTTTCCACTAGTTTGGCTAGTTGTCTCTGTACTTTTTCCACTTATTCCAACCGTGGTCTCAATATTCTTGCTCATAGAATCCCTTCTCTCTCTCTCTCTCTCTCTCTCTCTCTCTCTCTCTCTCTCTCTCTCTCTCTCTCTCTCTCTCTCTCTCGTCGATTGGACTCCTGGAGCTTTGCCTGGGACCTGGCTGTGAATCTCTGCATCTGTCTCCAACAGTAGCTGGATTAGGGTTCTGTGATGTCAGTTATGGTATTCAGCTATTCAATCAACAGAGTAGGTCAGACCCAGCACCCTCTCGACCATATCCAGTAGTCTATGGTGGAGTCATCTTTGTGGATTCCTGGGGACCTCCCTAGCACTCTGCTTCTTCCTATTCCCATGGTGTCTTCATTTATCAAGGTATCGCTTTCCTTGTTCTTCCACTCTGTTCCTGATCCAGCAGGAACCTCCCACTCCCCTAAGCTCTCATTCCCCCTTCCCTTGCCCTCCATTACCTTTTTCCCCCCGGTTTGTTCATGTAGATCTCATCCTTTTCTTCATCATGGATGATCCCTGTGTCTTTCCTAAGGTCCTCCTTACTAGCTAGTCTTTCTGGAGCTGTGGGTTGCAGTCTGGTTATCCTTTTCTTTACATCTAGTATATACTTATGAGTGAGTACATACCATGTTTGTCTTTCTGAATCTGGGTTACCTCACTCAGGATGATTTTTTCTAGTTCCATCCATTTGCCTGCAAACCTCATGACATCATTGTTTCTCTCTGCTGAGTAGTACTCCATTGTGTATATGTAACACATTTTCTTGGTCCATTCTTTAGTTGAGGGTCATCTAGGTTATTTCCAGGTTCTGGCTATTACAAATAGTGCTGCTATAAACATAGTTGAGCATGTATCCCTGTGGTATGATTGAGCATTCCTTGGGTTTATGCCAAAGAGTGGTATAGCTGGGTCTTGTGGAAGATGGATTCCCAATTTTCTGAGAACCCATCATACTGATTTCCAAAATGTCTGTAGAAGTTTGCATTCCCACCAAGACTGCAGTGTAGGAGTGTTCTCCTTGCTCCATATCCTATCCAATGTAAGCTGTCTTCTGTGTTTTTGATCTTAGCTATTCTGGCAGGTCTAAGATGGTATCTCAGTGTTGTTTTGATTTGCATTTCCCTGATGACTAAGGATGTTGAGCAATTCCTTAAATGTCTTTCAGCCATTTGAGGGTCTTCTGTTGAGAATTCTGTTTAGATCTGTACCCCTACTTTTTAATTGGATTGTTCAGTATTTTGAAGTCTAGTTTCTTGAGTTCTTTATATACTTTGGAGATCAGTCCTCTGTCAGATGTGGGGTTGGTGAAGATCTTTTCCCATTCTGTAGGCTGTCATTTTGTCTTAATGACCGTGTCCTTTGCTCTACAAATGCTTCTCAGTTTCAGGAGGCCCCATTGTTTAATTGTTGCTCTCAATGTCTGTGCTACTGGTGTTATATTTAAGAAGTGATCTCCGGTACCAATGCGTTCAAGACTACTTTCTACTTTCTCTTCTATCAGGTTCAGAGTAACAAGATCTATGCTGAGGTCTTTGATCTCATGGACTTAAGCTTTATGCACTGTGATAGATATCTTTGTGCACTGTGATAGATGTGGATCTATTTGCAGTCTTCTACATGTTGACATCCAGTTATGCCAACACCATTTGTTGAAGATTGTTTTTCCCCCACTGTAAAATTTTGGCTTCTTTGTCAAAAATTAAGTGTTCATACATGTGTGGATTAATGTCAGGTTCTTCAGTTTGATTCCACTGGTGTTTATGCCACTACCAAGCTGTTTTTATTACTGTAGCTTTATAGAAGAGATTGAAGTCAAGGATCATGATGCCTTTACTGTACAGGACTCTTTTAGCTGTCCTGGGTTTTTTTTTCATATGAAGTTGAGTATTGTTCTTTCCTGGTTTGTGAATAATTGTATTAGTATTTTGATGGGGATTGCATTGAATCTGCAGATTGCTTTTGGTAAGATTACCATTTTTACTATGTTAATCCTACCTATCCTTGAGCATGGGACATCTTTCTATTTTCTGAGATATTCTTCAATTTCTTTCTTCAGGAACTTAAAGTTCTTGTCATACAGGCCCTTCACTTGCTTAGTTAGAATTACCCCAACATATTTTATATTATTTGTGGCTATTGTAAAGGACGATATATCTCTGATTTCTTTGTCAGCCTGTTTGTCCCTTGTATATAGGAGAGCTACTGAATTTTTGAATTAATCTTGTATCCTGCCACATTATTGAATATATTTATCAGCTATAGGAGATCCTTGGTTGAATTTTTTGGGTCACTTATGTATACTATCATGTCATCTGCAAATAGTGAAAGATTGACTTCTTCCTTTCCAATTTCTATCCCTTTGATCTCCTTTTTGCATCCTATTTCTTTAGGTAGAATTTCAAGTACGATATTGAATAAATATGGGAAGAGTGGACAGCCTTATCTTGTTCCTGATTTTAGTGGAATTGTGTTGAGTTTCTTTGCATTTAATTTGATTGTGGATGTTGGCTTGCTGTAACTTGCCTTTATTATGTTTAGGAATGTCCCTGTATTCCTGATCTCTCCAAGACCTTTATCATGACAGGGTGTTGGCTTTTGTCAAAGTCCATTTCAGCATCTAATGAAATGATCACATGGTTTTTTCTTTCAGTTTGTTTATATGGTGTATTACATTGTCAGATTTTCGAGTGTTGAACCAACTTTGCAAATCTCTGGGATGAAGCCTAATTGTTCATGGTGGATAATTGTTTTGAGGTGTTCTTGGAATCTGTTTGCCAGTATTTTATTGAGTATGTTTGCATCATGTTCATGAGGGAGATTGGTCTGTAGTTCTCTTTCTCTGTTGCATCTTTGTTGGGCTTGGGAATCAGGGTTATTGTAGCCTCATAGGAGTTTGGAAATGTTCCTTCTGTTTCTATTGTGTGGAAAAATTTAAAGAGTATTGGTATTAACTCTTCTTTGAAGATCTGGTAGAAGTCTGCACTGAAACCATCTGGTCTTGGGCTTTTTTTTGGTTGGGAGACTTTTAATGACGGATTCTATTTCTTTAGGGGTTACTGGTCTATTAAATAGTTTATCTGGTCTTGATTTCACTTAGGTATGCATTAACTATCCAGAAAATTATCCATTTCTTTTAGATTTTTTAGTTTTCAGCAGTAGAGGTTTTTGAAGTAAGACCCGATGATTCTCTGTATTTCCACAGTGTTAGTTGTTATGTCTCCCTTTTCATTTCTGATTTTGCTAATTTGGATTCTCTCTCTCTGCCTTTTGGTTAGTTTGGATAAGGGCTTGTCTATCTTGTTGATTTTCTTTAAAGAACCAACTCATTCATAGGTAGATATTAGATGTAGAGCAAAGGATAATTAGACAGCTACTCACATCTCAAGTGAGGCTACTTAGTAAAGAGGACCGTAAGAAAGACACAGGGATCACCCAACCACAGAGAAACGGATGAGATCTACATGAGTAAACTGGACATGGGAAGGTAATGAAGGGCAAGGGTCAGGGGAAAGAGAGCTTAGGGGAGCAGGAGATCCCAGCTGGATCAAGAACAGAGAGGGAGAACAAGGAAAGAAAGAGCTACCATGATAAATGAAGACCTCATGGGAATAGGAAGAAGCAAAGTGCTAGAGAGGTCCCCAGAAGTCCACAAAGATACCTCTACATTAGACTGCCAGCAATGGTCAAGAGAAAGCCCGAACTGACCTACTCTGGTGATCTGATGGCCGAACACCATAGCTGTCATGATAGAACTCTCATCCAATGACTGATGGAAGCAGATGCAGAGATCCATGACCAGGCCCCAAGTGGAACTCCAGGAGTCCAATCGGCAAGAGAGAGAGGATAAATTATATGAGCAAGAGATATTGAGACCATGATAGGAAAAAGAACAGGAACAAATAGCCAAACTAGTGGAAACACATGAACTATGAACAAATAGCTGAGGAACCCCCATGGACTGGATCAGGCCCTCTGGATAAGTGAGACAGTTGATTAGCTTGAACTATTTAGGAGGACCCCAGGCAGTTGGACCTGGTCCTGTCCTTAGTGCATGAGGTGGCTTTTTGGGCTAGGGCTTATGCTGGGACACTTTGTTCAGCTTAGGTGAAGGGAGGAGGGGACTGGACCTGCCTCAACTGAATCTACCAGGCTGAGCTGAATCCCCAGGGGAGTCCTTGCCCTGGAGGAGGTAGGAATGGGGAGTGGATTGGGAGGAGGGGAGAGAGGGGGTGCAGGAGGAGGAGGACAGGGGAATCCGTGGCTGATATGTAAAATTAAATTAAGTATAAAATAAAAAAATAAATGGATTAGGCTCAATAGGCTTTGTTTTCCAGCTCTGTCTAAATATTACACAGTGGTTATTAATACCAGCCTTAGAGAGATGACTGAGTATTTAAGAGTTCTTATTACTCTCACAAAAGACCTGGGTTTGGTTCACAGTTCCTACATGTGGCTCATAGACATCTGTGGTTCATGTTCCAGGGGATTCAATGCCCTCTTCTGACCACTCAGGGAACCAGGCATGTGTGTGGTGCACATACACCTATTCAAGCAAACATTCATACATTAAAAATAAAAAAAAATTCATTTGTTTCCTTTTATTAATAGTAGACTCTGTTCTCATACAATATATTCTGATGACAGTTTTCCCTCCGTCTATTTAACCCTTCCCTCCCTCCCTCCCTCCCTTCTTTCTCTTCTTTCTGTCATCCATATATTAAGGTATAGTGAGGCATTTCAGTAGGCTGAGCATCCACTGTGCACAACTCACAGCTTGAGTTGAATCCCCAGAGCTGTCATAAAAGTGGACAGAGAGAACCAAGTCCCAAGCTGTCCTCTGACTTCCACATATGTGACATGGCGCGCGCGCGCGCGCGCGCACACACACACACACACACACACACACACACACACATACACACACACACAATGTAAATAAATACATAGTAATAGTAATGAATTAAAGTGTCTGATGGGTGCTGGCGGATTCCGAAGAGATGAAGGGTGGTTCACTTCTTGGGTCCTAACTCGAGGTGATCTCTGTGGCTACATGCAATAGCTGAACTTCCTCCTGTGGGAAATGGATATTTTAATTAATATGATGGTGTTGATGAGGAGGATGGAGATGGAGAAGATGATGATGAAGATGACAGGAATGGAAAGGATGATGGTGGTTATAATAATGGGGGGAGTTAGCATGTGTTTCTTTCTCCTCAATATGGAGATTTAACTTGACTGTGCATCAGTATATACATAAATATATAAATAAATGCACATAAAGTATACACATAATGCTGTGGGATGGTCTGTATGTCAAATTACTCTGATTGTACAATAAATAAAACACTGATTGGCCAGTGGCTAGCAGGAAGTATAGGCGGGACTAACAGAGAGGAGAAAAGAAAGAACAGGAAGGTGGAAGGAGTCACTGCCAGCCGCTGCCATGACAAGCAGCATGTGCAGATGCTGGTAAGCCACGAGCCACGTAGCAAGGTATAGATTTATAGAAATGGATTAATTTAAGATATAAGAACAGTTAGCAAGAAGCCTGCCACGGCCATACAGTTTGTAACCAATATAAGTCTCTGTGTTTACTTGGTTGGGTCTGAGCAGCTGTGGGACTGGCGGGTGACAAAGATTTGTCCTGACTGTGGGCAAGGCAGGAAAACTCTAGCTACCACATAATATATGAATAAACACACATAGTATTTGATTCAGTAAAAGACAAAATAAATTTAGGTATATTGAAATTTAGTATACTTAAATTTGTAAAACAAAATAATTATATATAATTTTGATATGTAAAAACATTTATGAGTTTGACTATATATGTGTGGTGTTTATATAAATACAAATTATTTGCCTAATATCTGGATACTTAAATCTTTCCAAGAATTTCTATGTATTGTCTATGGTATCTAGAGGGTAGAATTGTTTTAAAATGTAATGTGATATTTTGGAATGAGCTTATAATTTATGATAGAGCTTTCCTATGCTGAAATTTAATTATTCTTCTCTATTTTCTTCCGCAAATTAATATGGTTACTCATAATTAGATTTTGAACATCCATGGTATGATGTGCTAATTTGGTCTCATTGATTGACTTTCCAGTATCAATTACATCAGCGTATATATTGCCCAGCTTCTCTGTCTCTAAACTGACTTTTGGGGCTGGAGAGATTGTTCAGTGGTTAAGAGCACTTGCAGGTCTTGAACAGTACCTGGGTTTGATTCCCAGCACTCTATAATAGTTCACAATCATCTGTAACTCCAGTCCCAGGGCGTCTGACGCCCTCTTCTGGCCTCTAAGGACACTGCATGTAAACACATATGAAATAAAATCTTTTTTAAAAAAATGTTTAAGCTTTTCTTATTACATTTTATTTGCTCTCTCTCTCTCTCTCTCTCTCTCTCTCTCTCTCTCTCTCTCTCTCTCTCTCTCTCTCTCTCTTTCTCTCTCTCTCTGTGAAGGTACACATACACCATGGCCCATGTGTGGAGGTCAGAGGTAACTTTCAGGAGTCAGTTCTCTCTGTCCACTATGTGGTTCCAGGGATTGAACTCAGATCATCCACAACAAGTGCCTCAACCCACAGAGCCCTCTCAGAAATCCCCTCATCAATTTTCTAGCACTGCCCACCTGATACCAAACAGCCTCCCATGGACTGTACCACTTCTGCATCTCTCTTCTACACTGGATTTTCTGTTCTCCTGCTCCTACAATACACTGTTTTACAAACACTGTTTCTCCATCAGTATGTGTCTGTGAATACACCTGTGTGTATTCTATACATCTGATCCAATGACTACTATTATTAACATATTTTATGTGTCCATGGGACTGTAGTGCCTACTGTGGCCAGAGGAGGGCGACAGTTCTCTCAGAGCCAGATCCCTAACATAGGAACTGGGCGGCAAACCCAGGTCCACTGCAAGAGCAGCCTGTGCTCTGTGGTACTCTTCTCTATTCTTTTGCTAAGAGCCATTCTGGTTGGAGTTAGATGGTTCTCATTCTGAAAACTGTGTTTGCATGATGAGTAGTGATTCTGACAAGTTTGTTCAACTCTTGGCTTTTGAAGTTAGTGTACAAAGCAGCCACTTCCTTATGGCATTTTCAAACAGTCCTGGTTGACCCTCCCTGCATCCATCATCTCCCCACCTCCCTGCCCTTCATCCCTGCTTCACTTCCCCTCCGTCCCTGCTTCACTTCCCCTCCCAGTGATTCCCCCTTTGCACTTTAATATCTCACTGTCACACTTTTTATCATCCTTCCCACCTTTTTCCTTTTACTCTCCCATTCTCCACCTTAGCTGGGCTCCTTTCTAGTTCCTGGCAGTGAGGCATACTCACCCCACACAAATAAACTCACATAAAAATTAGAAGCTAGAATGTGCATATGAAAGCAAGCAAGCTCCATTTATCCTGACTCATGCTTACGTAACATAATATTCTCTAGTTTCTTTCATTTCCCTGGAAGTTTTTTGTTCTCTTTTTGAGTAACTATGATTCCTTTTTATAATGCACCCACCATATTTTCATAGTCCACTCATCAGTGATGGACATCTAGGCTGGTTCCACTCCCTAGCTATTGTGAACAGAATGGGGATAAGCATGGGTGTAAATGTCTCTGTAACAGGATATAGAGTTCTTTGGGTCTATGTCCAAGAATGATGTAGCTTGGTCATGTGGTAGATCATGTGGAAGATCCTTACTGAGACGTCCCTCGTTGGACATAGAAGAGATATCTGAAAAATCACACTTTTCTCTGGAAGTAGAGCAAATCGCTACATTTCTGCAGGGGTTTCCCTTTTGCAGAGTGAAGCAAAAGAAGCAACATCTTAGGCCAGAGAGGCAGAGCTCTGCTAGGAAACCTTCTCAACTGGGGGCTGAGCAAAGTTCAGCTGTAGAGGCTCTCCAGGAGAGGAGCAGGATTGCAATATCCTGCGGGAAGACCATCTCCCATCACACCAGGTATACCTTGGCTTTCCCAAATAGTCAGGATTCCCTTCCCTGCTGAAGCAGTTCCAGGCCTGACTTTCCCGAGAAGTCAGAAAACTTTCCCTTCCAGGGTTGGGCTGCTTCTTTGCAGTTCCAGCCCTCAGGGCTCTGCTAAACAGCTCCAGGTGTCTCGGACACCTTCAGGGCAGAGCTGTTGCTCTGAGCAGCTCAAAGTGTCCTGGATACCTGGCCCTCCAGGGCTGAACAGTTTCTTTGCAGCTTCAGCCATCAAGAGCTGTGCTAAGCAGCTCAAGGTGTTGCCTGACTCCTAAGGCAGTCAGGACACGTTTCCCCAGAGTTTCAAAACTCATATTTGGTGCCAAAATCTAGGACCAAACCCAGAGTTGATGCAACCTATTTACTTACACTGTGCAGTGTACACCACCCCACAGGTAATACCATAAATACATCCCTTGATCCATCCGTAAGCACACATTTCTGTAACTAATATCAACATCATTTGCAAACATAGATTATCAAAAATGAAACATGCAAACTTTTTCTAACTTCTGCCCAGCCGTTCCTTAGTAACTACCAAAAGTTGTCTGTGGTGATTGCTATGGGGAGAAAACCTGTTCCTCCTTGGAGACAACCCAAACTCTAACCATGCAGATGCTGCCACTAAAAGGTCACATTGTAAAGGTCTTTCTGGGGGATATCAGGGCAAGACACCTGCTTTTTTTTTTTTTTTATCAACACTGGCATCCCGGACTCACCTGTATTGAAAACTTCCTGCACAGACCTCTATAGATACTATCTGAAAAATGAGTATTTTGTTGAATTCTGTCTGAGGAAAATAGAGAGACACAGGGGTCTTCCTTGACAGCGGAGGTCAGAGCTGTGTTTCTGCAGTGACTGAGTTCAGGGGAAAGCCTTCAACTCAGGAGACTCTCCATCTTGCTGTGACTGGGCAGGTGGAATTCTTGTCACTGTGGGCTTTTTTTTTATAATTCACACATCCCTCTGCACTGGACCAAGACTTTTGGATCCAACATAAAAACCTAGGATTTCTGCTTTTTAGAAGTCTTTAGAGTTTGACCAGAACATATTGATGTTTGCATTTTATCTCATAGAAACTTTTATTCCATTGGTTTCTACTTATCTGAAAACTACATGTAATGGGCCAGATGTGGTGGTCTCAACCTAAATCAGTTCCAGTACTTGAGAGGCAGAGGCAAGTGGATCTCTCTGACCTGCTCTCCATCAACTGTGCAGTCTGCTTTCTTACAGGACTGAATAGTAATAAATGTATAGAAGTTTCATTTCTTTGACTTTTCATGAGAAATATTAGTTTTCAGCCTTAAAATGAAAACTGTGGTCCTAGTTTTCTATTTGACTTATTTGTCTTTCCTAATTAGTCTGTCTTTTTCCTGATTGTATTTTTTGTTAGACTTTACCCTTTTTAATATTTTAGTTTGAATTAATGGGGAGCTTATTCGCTGTTTACTGTGATCTGACCAAGACTGACATTGTATTTAAACTGACTATGGATGGAGGTAGTGGCAAAGGCATTTATTTAATCACAGCATTTAGAAGGCGGAGGCAGGCCTTCTATGTGAGTGAGAATTCAGTTTGGTGGAAACAGTGAATTTAGGTGACTAACTGTGGACTTTTCAAGTAGAGGAGCCTATGGCAGACATTCTCATTCAACCCAAAATGTACATAAAATGAATTTTCTTGAATCCCTATGATATTGGGGATTTCTCAGATGTTGAGAAGTCATAGGACCTCTAGCTAAATAGTCTCAGCCCTAGAGGTCAAATGAACTATTTAAGAGCTGAATGGATGGATGCTCTAGTGATCCCATCACCAGATTAGAAGGCTTTGACTAAAACATTTTAAAATATCTTCTGTATTTACTTCTCCTCCCTCCCTGCGTAGGATGTGTCAAGTCCTGACTTTACCTCACCTCACATCTCTTTCCATCTCCAGTCAAGGACGTCCTTCCTCCTACACCTGTGGCATAATTGCAACTACTGATGTCCTTCTGTAATTTATTCAACATGTCCATCTGGAGGGGTTCCCCAACTCTCTTACCAAATGTTCAGTTTTAAGAAGACAGATACACACTGCCCCCAGTGACATATCTAATATGGTTCATACACCTTCGCAGAAACATGAAATATACTCTCCAGAGAGAAAGATGAGGATGAGGGGGTCACATGTAGGTTATGCCATTTTCAGTAGAAAGACACTAAAGAAAAACCAACATTTCATGTCCTGCCTAGAAGCCAGGAATGTCTTTGGGACACCAGGAAACATTCTCCTCTCCAGATGTCATAGATGCCAAAATGGTTGGGATTTCTGACCTAGGATCTGTTTCTAAATGACTTCATATTTCCTTCTTCAGTGGAAAAGTATGAGAGCGACATAGAAGTTAATTAAAGAAAAACTCATTGTATGCATGACAGTGGAATGTCTGGCCTGAGTGTAGATTCAACATTAGGTCACATGGGTCAATCACCTTGTCAGGAGATTGTGCCCCAATGAGGAAGGACCAATCCTAGGAAGGTGGCTCACCTTAAGGCATGCCAAAGAGAGGGTCGGAGAAATTATCCCTGTGCTGAAATACTCTACTTTTCCTTCCCACGTTCCTCCCTCTAGCAAGGCTCTTGCTGAGAACACCATGGTGCTCTGAATTATTCTTTCTATCTCTGCTCTAAGCATGTTTCCCCCACTGCTTGGCATTCTTTAGCCTATCACTAAAGCCCCACACCCTCCATGGGGCTGTCTGCCACTGTGTGAGCAATCCCATGCTGGCTTGACTCAAGGTCATGGCTCTTTTTGATTCTCCTCCTTTGAGAAACTGCTGAGATTTAAAGATTGACTGTTCTGGTATGTTTTTCTTTTGAACTCTAATAAAATCATCTTTAAGCTTCCATTTGATTACTTCTTGAAGGCTATTATTAATGAAATTAAGAACCCCTGGAATGAAATCCCAATTTCCTTTTTCTACTGTGGTGCCAATAAAGAGATCACCTAAAATTCTGGTGATAATGGCGTACATACAGTCTTACATCTCTCCCCACCCCAAGGGGAATAATACAGGAAGAACTGAGGATAGAAAAAATAAACAAAAATGACAGTCATCACATAAATTCACAATTATATTAGCATGTTTGTCCAGGCCCTTCTGGCTTCTAGAGTCTCCACTGAGAAGAAAGGGGTAAATCTGATAGGTCTGCCTTTATATATTACTTGGTCTTTCTTTAAACCCTATACCCAAGTTGATATTTTTAGCTTGCAGTTTTTAACATTCTTTTTTTTGTTCTAAACACTTAGTGTTTTGATGACCAAGTACCAAGGGGACCTGTTTTGTGGTCTAGTCCATTTGGTGTTCTGTGTGCTACTTGTACCTTGATATGCATGCCATCTTTAGGTTTGGGACATTTTCTTCTATGATTCTATTGAAAATATTTTCTGTGCCTTTGACCTGTGTTTCTTCCCCTTCCTCTATTTCTATTATTTTTATATCTGGTCTTTTTGTAGTGTCCCAGATTTCCTGGAAACTACTTCTGTCTAAGACAATAAAACCTATGGCCTTATATTGGAGACTAAACAGTCATGTTACATAGGCCAATAACCTGGCCAAGGTATTATGCACCAAAAGGAAGGAACACCTGTAGAAAGATTGGCTGACCTTAAGCCATGCTGAAAAAGAGGTTTGGAAAAAATTTCACTTTGATGAAATACTGTACTTTTCCTTCCCCCATTCCCATACTCTAGCACAGTCTGTTACAGCACACAGCCATGCTGCTCTGAAATATCCTTCTTTCTTTCTCTGCTCCAAGCATGATTGACAAAATGGTTTTTTATTCTTTATTATTTCTTCAAGCCATTCTCCCCACCATGGGGCTGTCTGCCACCGTGTGACTCATCTGTGTTCTGGCTTACCTCAAGTTCATTATCTTTTCCAACATTTGTTGGGCCACAGGTGGGAAAATACCAGGCTCCTGATGACACGTTGATGGTCTTCCTGAAGGACTTCATGTCAGCATGATTTCCCAAGTAGAAATAGTACGGTACAATGAACCCCTTTGGAAATACATCCAACAAATCCCTTGATCTACACTGGAGTGCACCTCTCCACACCCGATGACAAACACAAATTGAAAATCTAGATGCTCCCAAAGGAAACATGAGAAACTTTTCTGACTTCTGACAGCTATTCCTTAGGATCCAACAAAGTCATAAACATTATCTTTAACAAGCAGAAAGTAATAATTGTGATTTTCCCTGAGGACCAATGTTTTTTCCCCTTCATTGGAAGTATCCAAAGTCTCCATGCAAATAAATGTCACTGACATCACAGATGACAAAGTAATGCACTCAAGGGATGTTAATCTAGATACACAGTCCTTTTATGAGCATTGTTAATCTGTATTCATTCAGTCATCTGCAACATGCTCCACCGAGTTATCAGAGAGGTAAGCATTTTCTTGGATCTGTCTCAGGGAAGATAAAATCTTCAAATGGAGAAGTCAGACCTGTGTTTCTTCAGTAAATATTTAGGAGCTGGCTTTATCTCTGTGAGCATCTCTAAAATTGCTGTGGCTTACAGGTGGGATTCCTGTAACTGTAGATGTCTATCATTCTCTCCTCCGTACAACAACTCTTCTGAAGTCAACATTAATGGTTAGGATAGTTGCTTTTTTGTCTCTTCTTTACCTAATGATGTCTTCATCCCAAGGAAATGCATTTTTCACAGTTTAGCACTTATCTGAAAATGAAATTTAATGTGACACCAAATATAGGATGGCTGATTTTTAGCTGATGGATGGAGTCTGACTGTTCCTCTGGAAAACTATGTATGAAGTAAGTTTCAGACTAAACAAAAGCTTTCAAAGACATGTTTCAAGGACATGAGTTTGGAAAGAATCAGTCAATTGGTTTAACTGTGATGGTGTATCAACATATTTTGATTGTGGCTAAGGGAAGGTGGTGTTGACTCACCAGCATCTCCAGCATCTCCAGCTTCTGCTTCCTCACAAAAATAGTTAAGATATAGAAATTATGATTAAATGAAATTCTTTGGTCCATGGGGATTTTTCAATATGTAGTCTAAATTGAGTTCTTTATATTTTGGAAATCAGCCCACGGTCATATGTGGGGTTGGTGAAGATCTTTGTCCATTCTGTAGGATGCTGTTTTGTTCTAATGGCAGTGCCCTTTGCCTCACAGAAGCTTTTCAGTTTCATGAGGTTCCATTTATTAATTGTAGATCTTGGTGTCTGCATTATTGGTGTTGTATTCAGGAAATGGTCTCCTGTGCCAACACATTCAAGGCTATTCCATACTTTCTTTTCTATGAGGTTCAGTGTAACCTGATTTATGTTAAGATCTTTGATCTACTATCCCTGGTGCATGAGCTAGCTGTCTGGAGCCCATTACCTATGGTGGGATGCCTTGCTCAGCCTTGATGCTGTGGAGAGGCCCTTGATCCCACCTCAACTGAATATAGGAGGCTTTTGGAGGAGTGGATGGGTGTTAGTTTATGGTGTATCCCTGAGGGGAGCAGGAGGAGAGATAAGAGAAGGATCTGTGATTAGTATGTAAAATGAATAAAAAAATTTCTTAAATAAAAATAAAAGTGATCTTTGACTGACTTGAACTTGATTTTTGTGTAGGGTGATAGATATGGATCTTTTTACAGTCTTCTACACACTGACATCCATTTAGATGAGCACCATATGTTGAAGATGTTTTCTTTTTCCATTGTATAATTTTGGCTTCTTTGTCAAAAATCAGGTGTCCATAGGTGTGTGGATTTACATATGAGTCTTTGATTTCATTGATCCAACTTTCTGTTTTTTGTCACTATAATGTGGTTTTTATTACTATATTCTTGTAGTAGAGCTTGAAATTAGGCATGATGATGCCTCATGAAGTTCTTTTATTGTACACTATTGTTCTAGCTTTCCTGCGTTTTGGTTTTCCATATGTAGTCGAGTATTATTCGTTGGAGATCTGTGAGGATTTGTGTAGGAAATTAATGGAGATTCCTTTGACTCTGTAGATAGCTTTTGGTACAATGGCCTTTTTACTATGTTAATCCTACCAATCCATGAGCATATGAGATCTTCCTATATCTGATACCTTCTCCATTTTTTTCTTCAAAAATTTGAAATTCTTGTCATATAGGTCTTTCACTTGCTTGGTTAGAATCACACCAAGTTATTTTGTTATTTGTGACTGTTTTGAAGGGTGTTGTTTCTTTGATTTCTTTCTTAGCATGTTTATCATTTTTATATAGGAGGGGTTCTGATTTTTTTCAAGTTGTCTTGTATCCAGTCATTTCACTAAAGGTGTTTATCTGCTGAAGGAGTTCTGTGATAGAACTTTTAGGGCTGCCTTTGTATATAAGGATATATATGTTTAAATTGAGGTTCATATTTATGATCAGAAAACTAGTTACTTTTTTGAAGTATTTTGGATTCTATCACTTTGATGATCTGTATAAAATTTTCTCAAAAGCTACCTGGTTTTGTTTTTGTTACTTATTTACTTCCATGATTTTATAAATTATAAATTTGTATTCTTGTCCTCTTTAAGTTATAGTAATTTTACTTTAGGCATCTAGTGTTTTAACTGCCTGTATGTATGTCATCACCTTTGTGCAGTGCCACAAAAGCCTTGGGAGGTCATTCTTTTTGGGGAACAGAAGTTACAGATGGATATGAATGACCAAGTAGGTGCTGGATTTGAACATGAGTCTTGTCAAGACTCATCTCTCAGACCTCCAATTTGTAATCCTCAACACATATGGTCCCCAGGAACCAAAGCATTTCATTTATTCATCATTTTCTGTATATTAACTATTTTTAGGAGGAAGCAGAAGCTGGAGTTGCTGGAGATGCTGGTGAGTCAACACCAGCTTCCCTTAGCCACACTCAAAATATACACCATCACAGTCAAACCATTTGCACAGACTGATTCTTTCCAAACTCATGTCCTTGAAACATATCTTTGAAAGCTCTTGTTTAGTCTGAAACTTACTTTATATATTGTTTTCCAGAGGAACAGTCAGTCTCCATCCATCTGCTAAAAATCAGCCATCCTATATATAGATGTCACATTAAATGTCATTTTCAGATAAGTGCTAAACTGTGAAACAGGCATTTCCTTGGGATGAAGAAATCATCGTGTTAAGAGGAAAGATGCTGTAATCAATGATGCAGAAATGTGTTCCCCTGTTTACTATCCATATGTTCATAAGCTATACTGTGTTACAATGAGTGGCATGTTGACCAAGAATGATACACTTGTATCACTTATACACTTCTGACATGAGCTGAGGGAAAGTACATGAAGTACAAAATAATAATCTGAGTTGTCTATGCAGTGTTCTCCCAGGCAGCTCTTGGACAGTGATACAACAGTGTCTCCCTTCATAGAAGAAGTAAAGACTCAAATTATTCATTATGCTCAGACGATTGAGAAGTGTCGTGAAGACAGTTGTGTTGTTCCGGGTCATCACTCCTGTCTGCACAGAAGTCCTCTCCATGTCATATGAGAGTAAAGCTCTAAAAACCACTGAGGAACTGGCTCTCCAGATGCTCCTGCTTTTCCAGGTTGGGATTGGGACCATAGCCAACATTCTTCTGTTTTTCCATAATTTTTCTCCCATCTTTACTGGCTCTCGACTGAGGCCCACACAGGTCATTGTCACTAACTTGGCTGTATCTAATGCCTTCCTTCTCCTTGTAACTGCCTTTCCAAGCAATGTGATGGTTTTTGTTCCAAGGAAACCTGCAACTAACATGCAATGCAAAATTGTTTTCTTCATTCGCATGATGGCTCAAAACACAAACATGTGCTCCACCTGTGTCCTGAGCATCCATCAGTTTGTCACTCTTGTTCCTGGTCACTGGGGTAGGCTGATGCTTCGAGGAAGAACCCCTGATGTCCTGAGTTATTCTTTTTACTGTTGTTGGTTGTTAAGTGTCTTAAATAACATCTACATTCCAATGAAAGTTACTGGTCCACAGAGCACAGGCAATGACACTAACAATAACAGCAAGTTTCTCTGTTCCACATCTGGATTCAGTGTAGTTTTCATCTTCTTGCATTTTACCCATGATGCCACATTCATCAGCATCATGGCCTGGACCAGTGTCTCCATGGTGCTTGTCCTCCATAGACATCACCAGCGAATAAAGCACATCGTCACTCCCAATCAAATGCACAGAAGCCATGCTGAGATAAGAGCAGCCCAAAACGTCCTGATGGTGGTCATCACATTTGTTGCCCTGTACCTCCTAAATTTTTTTTTTTTTTTTTTTATTATTATTTTTTTATTATTATTATTATTATTATTTTATAACACCATTCAGTTCAACATAATAGCCACAGAATCCCCTGTTCTCCCCCTCTCGCCCACCCCTCCCCCCAGCCCACCCCCCATTCCCACCTCCTCCAGATCAAGGTCTCCCCCGAGGACCGGGGTTGACCTGGTAGACTCAGTCCAGGCAGGTCCATTCCCCCCTCCCAGACCGAGCCAAGTGTCCCTGCATAAGTCCCAGGATTCAAACAGCCAACTCATGCAACGCGCCCAGGACCTGGCACCAATGCACAGCTGCCTCCCAAACAGATCAAGCCAAATGACTGTCTCACCCGTTCAGGTGGCCTGATCCAGTTGGGGGCCCCTCAGCCTTTGGTTCATAGATCCTGTGCTTCCATTCATTTGGTTATTTGTCCCGGTGCTTTATCCAACCTTGGCTTCAACAATTCTCGCTCATATAAATCCTCTTCTTACTCACTAATTAGACTCCCAGTGCTCCACCAGGGGCCCAGCCGTGGATGTCTGCCTTCAGATTCCTCAGTCCTTGGATGGGGTTTATGGCACCACTATTTGGGTGTCTGGCCATCCCATCACCAGAGTAGGTCAGTTCCTGCCGTCTCGCGACCATTGCCAGCAGTCTTTTGAGGGGGTATCTTTGTGAATCTCCGTGGGCCTCCCTAGCTCTCTGCTTCCTCCCCTTCTCACCTTCTCATGTGGTCTTCATTTACCATGGTCTCCTATTCCTTGTTCTCCCTCTCTTTTCTTGATCCAGCTAGGATCTCCCACTCTTTCCCTCGACTGTCGCCCTTCATTGTTCCCACTCATGACCAGGCTATTCATGTAGATCTTGTCCATTTCTCCGTGTCTTTTTTTTGGGGTCCCGTTTTCCAGGTAGCCTCACTGGTGATGTGAGTAGCAGTCTAGTCATCCTTGTTCCACATCTAGCATCTTCCTATGAGTGAGTACATACCATATTTGTCTTTCTGAGTCTGGGTTACCTCACTCAGGATGATTTTTTCTAGATCCATCCATTTGCCTGCAAACCGTGTGATGTCGTTGTTTTTCTCTGCTGAGTAGTATTCCATTGTGTATATGTGCCACAATTTATTTATCCATTCTTCAGTTGAAGGGCATCTAGGTTGTTTCCAGGTTTTGGCTATTACAAACAATGCTGATATGAACATAGCTGAGCAAGTGCTCTTGTGGTATGATTGAGCATTTCTTGGGTATATGCCCAGGAGTGGTATAGCTGGATCTTGGGGGAGATTGATTCCCAATTTTCTAAGAAAGCGCCATATTGATTTCCAAAGTGGTTGTACAAGCTTGCATTCCCACCAGCAGTGGAGGAGAGTTCCCCTAGTTCCACATCCTCTCCAGCATAAAGTGTCTTCAGTGTTTTTGATCTTAGCCACTCTGACAGGCGTAAGGTGGTATCTCAGAGTTGTCTTGATTTGCATTTCCCTGATGATTAGGGAAGTTGAGCAATTCCTTAAATGTCTTTCAGCCATTTGGGATTCCTCTGTTGAGAATTCTCTGTTTAGTTCTAAAGCCCACTTCTCAATTGGACTGTTGGTCCTTTTGATGTCTAATTTCTTGAGTTCCTTATATATTCTGGATATCAGTCCTCTGTCAGATGTGGGGTTGGTGAAGATCTTTTCCCATTCTGTAAGCTGTCGCTTTGCCTTGTTGACCGTATCCTTTGCTCTACAAAAGCTTCTCAGTTTCAAGAGGTCCCATTGATTGATTGTTTGTCTCAGTGTCTGCGCTACTGGTGTTATATTTAGGAAGTGATCTCCTATGCCAAGGCGTTCAAGACTATTTCCTACTTTTTCTTCTAGCAGGTTCAGAGTAGCTGGATTTATGTTGAGGTCTTTGATCCACTTGGACTTAAGTTTTGTGCACGGTGACAGATATGGATCTATTTGCAGCCTTCTACACGCTGATATCCAGTTATGCCAGCACCATTTGTTGAAGATGCTTTCTTTTTTCCATTGTACACTTTTGGCTTCTTTGTCAAAAATTATATGTCCATAGGTGTGTGGGTTAATGTCAGGGTCTTCAATTCGATTCCATTGGTCCACATGTCGGTTTTTATGCCAATACCAGGCTGTTTTTATTACTGTAGCTCTATAGTAGAGCTTGAAGTCGGGGATTGTGATGTCTCCAGAAGTTGTTTTATTGTACAGGTTTCTTTTAGCTATCCTGGGTTTTTTGTTTTTCCATATGAAGTTGAGTATTGTTCTTTCCAGATCTGTGAAGAATTGTGTTGGTATTTTGATGGGGATTGCATTGAATCTGTAAATTGCTTTTGGTAAGATTGCCATTTTTACTATGTTAACCCTGCCTATCCATGAGCATGGAAGATCTTTCCATTTTCTGAGATCTTCTTCAATTTCTTTTTTCAGGGACTTAAAGTTCTTGTCATATAGGTCCTTCACTTGCTTGGTTAGTGTTACCCCAAGGTATTTTATGTCATTTTTGGCTATTGTAAAGGGTGATGTATCTCTAATTGCCTTCTCAGCTTCTTTGTCCATTGTATATAGGAGGGCTACTGATTTTTTTGAGTTGATTTTGTATCCTGCTATGTTGCTGAAGGTGTTTATAAGCTTTATCAATTCCTGGGTGGAATCTTTGGGGTCACTCAAGTATACTATCATGTCGTCTGCAAATAGGGAAAGCTTGACTTCTTCCTTTCCAATTTGAATCCCCTTAATCTCCTTATGTTGTCTTATTGCTCTGGCTAGAACTTCAAGTACTATATTGAATAAGTATGGGGAGAGTGGACAGCCTTGTCTCGTTCCTGATTTTAGTGGAATTGCTTTGAGTTTCTCTCCATTTAATTTGATGTTGGCTGTTGGTTTGCTATATATTGCCTTTATTATGTTTAGGTATGTTCCCTGTATTCCTGATCGCTCCAAGACTTTTATCATGAAGGGGTGTTGGATTTTGTCAAATGCCTTTTCTGCATCTAGTGAGATGATCATGTGGTTTTTTTCTTTGAGTTTGTTTATATGGTGTATTACATTAATGGACTTTCGTATGTTGAACCACCCTTGCATCCCTGGGATGAAGCCTACTTGATCATGGTGGATAATTGTTCTGATGTGTTCTTGGAGTCTGTTTGCCAGTATTTTATTGAGTATTTTTGCATCAATGTTCATGAGGGAGATCGGTCTGTAGTTCTCTTTCTTTGTTGCATCCTTGTTTGGTTTAGGAATCAGGGTAATTGTAGCCTCATAGAAGGAGTTTGGTAATGTTCCTTCTGTTTCTATTATGTGGAACAATTTAGAGAGTATTGGTATTAACTCTTCTTTGAAGATCTGGTAGAATTCTGCGCTGAAACCATCTGGTCCTGGGCTTTTTTTGGTTGGGAGACCTTTAATGACTGTTTCTATTTCCTTAGGGGTTATTGGACTATTTAAATAGTTTATCTGGTCTTGATTAAACTTAGGTATGTGGTATCTATCCAGAAAAATGTCCATTTCTTTTAGGTTTTCCAATTTTGTGGAGTAGAGGTTTTTGAAATATGACCTTATAATTCTCTGGATTTCCTCAATGTCTGTTGTTATGTCCCCCTTTTCATTTCTGATTTTGTTGATTTGGATTCTTTCTCTCTGTCTTTTGGTTAGTTTGGATAAGGGCTTGTCTATCTTGTTGATTTTCTCAAAGAACCAACTCTTTGTTTCATTAATTTTTTGTATTATTCTCTTAGTTTCTAATTTATTAATTTCACCTCTCACTTTGATAATTTCCTGGCGTCTATTCTTCCTGGGAGACTTTGCTTCTTCTTGTTCTAGAGCTTTCAGATGTGCTGTTAATTCACTAGTGTGCGATTTCTCCAACTTCTTTATGTGGGCATTTAGTGCTATGAGTTTCCCTCTTAGCACTGCTTTCATAGTGTCCCATAAGTTTGGGTATGTGGTGTCTTCATTTTCATTGATCTCTAGGAAGTCTTTAATTTCTTTCTTTATTTCTTCCTTAACCCATTGGTGATTCAGTTGAGCATTATTCAGTTTCCATGAGGTTGTAGGTTTTCTGTAGTTTTTGTTGTTGTTGAAATCTAGCTTTAAACCATGGTGATCTGATAGAACACAGGAGGTTATTCTGATTGTTTTGTATCTGTTGAGATTTGCTTTGTGGCCAAGTATGTGGTCGATTTTAGAGAAAGTTCCATGGGGTGCTGAGAAGAAAGTATATTCTTTCTTGTTAGGATGGAATGTTCTGTAGATATCTATTAGGTCCAATTGGGTCATGACATCGGTTAAGTCCTTTATTTCTCTGTTAAGTTTCGATTTGGGAGATCTGTCCAGTGGTGAAAGTGGGGTGTTGAGATCTCCCACTATTAATGTGTGGGGTTTTATATGTGGTTTAAGCTTTAGTAATGTTTCTTTTACATATGTGGGTGCCCTTATGTTTGGGGCATATATGTTCAGAATTGAAACTTCATCTTGGTCGATCTTTCCTGTGACGAGGATGTAATGTCCTTCTTGATCTCTTTTGATTGATTTTAGTTTGAAGTCTATTTTGTTGGATATCAGGATGGCTACCCCTGCTTGTTTCTTAAGACCATTTGATTGAAAAGTCTTTTCCCAGCCTTTTATTCTTAGGTAGTGTCTATCTTTGAATTTGAGATGTGTTTCTTGTATGCAGCAGAAGGATGGGTCCTGCTTTCGTATCCATTCTGTAAGTCTATGTCTTTTTATAGGTGAATTAAGTCCGTTGATATTAAGGGATATTAATGACCAGTGATTCTTCATCTCTGTTATTTTTGGTGGTAGTGTGTGTGTACTTCTCTTCTTTGGGGTTTACTGTTGTGGCTTTATCTATTGCCTGTGTTTTCAAGTGTGTATCTGACTTCCCTCGGTTGGAATTTTCCTTCTAGTGCTTTCTGTAGGGCTGGGTTTGTGGATAGGTATTGTTTAAATCTGGCTTTGTCTTCGAATGTCTTGTTCCTTCCGTCTATGATGATTGAAAGTTTTGCTGGGTATATTAGTCTGGGCTGACATCCATGGTCTCTTAGTGTCTGCATTACATCTGTCCAGGTCCTTCTGGCTTTCAAAGTCTCCATTGAGAAATCAGGTGTTATTCTGATGGGTTTACCTTTATAGGTCACTTGGCCTTTTTCCTTGGCTGCTCTTAATATTCTTTCTTTATTCTGTACATTTAGTTGTTTAATTATTATGTGTCGAGGGGACTTTTTTTGGGGGTCTAGTCTGTTTGGTGTTCTATAGGCTTCTTGTATCTTCATAGGCATTTCCTTCTTTAAGTTGGGAAAGTTTTCTTCTATAATTTTGTTGAATATATTTTCTGTGCCTTTGAGTTGGTATTCTTCACCTTCTTCTATCCCTATAATTCGTAAGTTTGGTCTTTTTATGGTGTCCCAGATTTCTTGGACATTTTGGTTCATGACTTTGTTGGCTTTAGTGTTTCCTTCGACTGATGGAACTATTTCTTCTACTGTATCTTCAATGCCAGAAATCCTCTCTTCCATCTCTTGCATTCTGTTGGTTATACTTGCATCCGAAGTTCCTGATCTTTTACTCAGGTTTTCTATTTCCAGCATTCCCTCTGTTTGTGTCTTTTTCATTTTTTCAATTTCCCTTTTCAGATCTTGGACTGTTTCCTTTGTTTGTTTCATTGCTTTTTCATGATTTTCTTTCAGTGCTTTATTGTTTTCTTCCAGGATTTTAATGTTTTCTTCCAGGACTTTATTGTTTTCTTCTAATTTGTTTGCCCTTTCCTCTAGTTGTTTACAGCGTTCTTCCAATTTTCTTGTCTTTTCCTCTACACAAGCCTCTACCTTCTTCATGAAGTTACTCATAAGGCTACTTTCTTCTGCTTCTTCCAATTTTTGGTGTTCAGGTCTAGATGTTGGAGGCGAGCTAGGTTCTGGTGATGCTGTATTGCTCTTCATTTTGCTGTATGTACTTCTGCTTTGACGTCTGCCCATCTCCTTGTGATTCCTTCTTGGTCTTATCAGTGGACTTGTTTCACAAAGAGCTGACAGACTCAGGAAGACTCTCTCTCTTGTCCAAAAGGGAGTTCTCTTGTCCAACTCTTTGGTCCAGAAGGGAAGTCAGGGGCAAGCTCTGGTCCAGAATGGCAGTCGGGGACAGGCTGGGAGCTGGGGGCCGGTCTCTAAGTCTCAGGAAGTGGGTGGGGTCTTGGGCAGATGGGCGTGGGGGCAGGGCGCGGAGACTGCAGGGGCTGCCGGGGGCTTGGAAATGGGGATCCCTCCCGGTGGGGCTAGAAGGGGAGCTGCCCGGTGGCCCGAACCTGGTGCCAAGTTGGGCAGGCCTCTCAGGAGTGGCTGGTGGCCAGGGATGGGGTCCTGGCTGGACCCAGGCACTCACCTCTGGTCCAGAAGGGAAGTCGTCAGGGGCAGGCTGGGAGCTGGGGGCCGGTCTCTAAGTCTCAGGAAGTGGGTGGGGTCTTGGGCAGATGGGCGTGGGGGCAGGGCGCAGAGACTGCAGGGGCTGCCAGGGGCTTGGAAATGGGGATCCCTCCCGGTGGGGCTAGAAGGGGAGCTGCCCGGTGGCCAGAACCCGGCGCCAGCTGGGCAGGTCCTCCCAGGGTGGCTGGTGGCCAGGGATGGGGTCCGGGCTAGACCCAGGCACTCACCTCTGGTCCAGAAGGGAAGTTGTCGGGGGTCCTAAATTTTATTTGTATCATCTTTCACACTATTTTAACAGACTGGGGTCTCTTGTTGAGGCATGTAGGTGAAGCTTTGACTGCAGGCTTCCCCACTATTTCTCCCTTCCTGTTGATCTTTAGGGATCCTAAGGTCCCTTGTTCTGTGTTCTTCAACTGCTAAAAACTGGAGTCAAAAGACCAAACACAGAAAACAGCTTTATCATCAGCCATAAACACTCTGAAGTGAATAATGGTTTGAAAAGCCAAGGTTAACTTATCAATTTTCTGCTGTGGACAATTGATTGATAAATAAAATGCTGATTGGCCAGTAGCCAGGCAGGAAGTATAGGCGGGACAAAGAGCAGGAGAAGTCTGGTAAGTGGAAGGCTGAGGTGATCCCAGCCTACTGTCCAGGGAGCAGCATGTAAGGCAACAGGTAAAGCCATGGAACATGTGGTCACATATAGATTAACAGAAGTGGGCTAAGTTTACATGTAAAAGCTAGAAAGTGGTAGGTCTGAGGTAATGGCCGAGCAGTTTAAATAATATGACCTTCAGAGTGATTATTTTATAAGTGGTTGTGGGGTCCAAGGGGCTGGATTGGACTTGAGAAAACTACAGTTACAAGTTTCTTTAAATTTTGAATGCCTCTCAATATCCCAAGTTCACTTTCTTCCCACCTCTTGAGTATCAAGATGTGAACTCTCAGCTTTCCCGGCCGTCATTCCTCTGTTCTACCAACATGGTCTTAACACACTCCGAAATCATTAGCCCAGTTAGCCATGTCCTTCAATTGAGATCTTTGGTCATGGTGTCTTGTCACAGTATTGAGACCCTTAAACACAGGTTTTTGAAATTTTATATGACATGGATTTTTGTATGTATACATGTACACATGTGCCGTGTTATAGGTGTGAATTTCAGAGGACAACTTGAGAGGTCAATTTCTCCTTGTACAATGTAAATCTAAGAATATACCTTAAGCTGTCAGTTTTCAGACCACCCTTTAAAGAAATTTCCCTATGTATTTCCACATGTATGAATTGTGATAGCTAAGGAAATTCCACTTGTCTAGGGAGTGCACAGTCTTTGACTTCACGGTAAAGGTTCACAGATTGGTTGGTACTAAGAATAGTAATTCACATGGCCTCGGATCTTGGTAAAATAGACAGTAAACACTAGAGTGGTGGTTCATGTGTCTGTCATGTGACAACCCATAGATACCCTGACAGACTGCAGCAGGACTTGGAGGGGAGTGATAACATAGGAAAATGGATCACAGACCTATGATCTTCCACTGAATCAGTGAGAGTCCCTGGGAGGCTCCAAGAAATATGGATTTATGAAGGAGATTAAGAACCATGTTCCAGATGCATGACTTCACTCTGTTCCAGATACTACCCCAGGATGTCTGAAGAACATCAGTTTGAAGAAGTCCTTATGGTTTGTCTCACCAAGTGCCAAACCCTGCTTGATATAATTCTGAAGAGCCTGTCAAGATGTGACCACTGGGGCAATAGAGGCAACACCAACTATGGGGGTGTGACAAAAATGTGAACTCACAGGTGCTGTTGTTAACAGCGGAAAGTCCGCAAGTGACCAACCAGCTTAATATTCCAGCATGGACAGGCAAGGGAGATGGGATGTCCCAACACAAGTTGAAGGTGGTGGGTGGATGGATGGTGGGGATGTAGAGTCACTTTTCTTTGTGAGATAAGACCTGGCAGTGTCCCCATGCCATAGTGCATGACCCAAAATCCATAAACCTGTGGGCAGCACTATTCGAGTTTGGGAGTAATTACAATGAAAGAAGACTCGGATAAAGAGATGAAATGTATTGGAAGGAACATAGAATTGCTGGCAAGCCTTAGGGTGTGTATGATGTATTCAGTAAAACATCCTGAATAGACACCCCCTGACAGGGTTTTGTACCCCTTTTGTGATTATTCCATAGGAATATCCATCTGACGAGGGGGAAGTAACACAGCTGTTAACCAAAGACAAGTGTTGTTCCTTCCTGTACTGGTAGGAATAAGACTTGTCATCTCCCTTGGATCTTTCGGGGCTACAGCAACTGCCATCACCCAGACACATCCTCTGGCTGGAGACTTCAGACACAGACTTGATCAGACAGTGACATCTACAACTGAGAGCCTCCTGTCACTCCAAAGACAGATGAACCGTCCTGCTGGGTTTGTGCTCCACAACAGAAGAACACTAGACAGAGTAATTGCTGAACATGTGGAGACTTGCTTGGTACTAGGGGAAAAATGTGGCTTCTATGTAAAAAAATCAAATGTTAAAACCAATGTAAATACCCTCAAAATACTCCACAAAGAACCCCTCAAAAACTTGAACCCATAGAGTAAATTAGCTGGATCCATAACCCTTTATTTTCTTGGCTCCCTCCCTCTGTCATTCCTCTGATTATGCTGTTTTATTTGGATGCTTGCCCCTGCCTCATTTATTGACTCTGCTGACAGATCACCACCATTGCTAAAATTACCAACAATCAGGTCATGGTTCACTACCAGACCCTGGACACTTCTGACATAGGCAACAGATTCCCCAAGGTTAACAGTGATGCCTCTCCATTAATAACTAAAAACAGGAAGATTTTGGAAGCCATGGCTGACTGGTCAAGGTCACAGCATGCCAGAAGCCTAGCTGCTTCATCTACAAGCTGAGCAAAATGAAACTTCCCTCCTTCTAGCAGAACTTCCTGCTCTCTACCTAGCTTTATCTGGAGAATGTCCCCAGGCCTGGAAAAATGACCTTACCCAAAAGCTGTCTCTGAAACCAAATGCCTGATTCTTTTTTAACTTAGGCCTTGGCACAGATCCCCACTAAGAAGACTTGTACTAAGAGCTCTGCTATAGGACCCTAAAGCCACATACTAAGCCTTGTGATAGGAGTGTGGACCTTAATGCAAATTAGGGTTTGTCCTTAAGCTCCCCAACCCTATACATTCCTTACACTCTGGAATAAAATTGAACTTATTCCCTGAAATCTGTCTCCCAAAGAGCTATCTGCATTCCTGCTCATTTTGTGGGTCATCAAAAATTTCTGTTGCCCCATCTGAGTCTTTTCCCTCTCAATTTGGTGGCCAACAGGACAAGAGGGAGAGGACCCCCACAAATGTCATTGCCTTTTATGTTTTATCTTTGATCTAGTTAGATGCTTCATAATTCCTGGATATTGACCAGGGATAATTGTTGTACAAAAAATTAGAGTGACAGAGAAGTTAATGAAAGAAAAACTCATTGTATCCAACACAGCAGAATGTCTGGATTGACTGGAGATTCAATATTCACATCACATGGGCCAATAACTTTGTCAGGAGATTATGCCCCATGAGGACAGACCACCCCTAAAAGATGGGATCACCTTAAGACATGCTGAAGAAGAGATTTGTAAAAGAATTTCACTTTGATAAATTATTGTACTTTCCCTTCCCATATCCCACACCCTATCAAGGCTCTTACAGAGCACAGCCATGCTGCTCTGAATTACCCTTCCTTCTTTCTTTGCTCTAAGCATAATTGCCACAATGATTTTTATTCTCCAGTATTTCTTCAAGTCCCACACCACACCATGGGGCTGTCTGCCACTGTGTGACTCATCTCTGTTCTGGCTTACCTCCACTTCATGACTCTTTCCCAACACTTCTTGGTTCACAGATGGAAATATTCCAGACTTCTGATGACATGTTGATGGTCTTCCTCAAGGATTTCATGCCAGTATGATTTTGAAAGTGTGAAACTGTACTGTATAATATGCCCCATTGGAAATATGTTTAACAAATCCCTTGATCTACACTGAAGTGCACCTTTCCACACCTGATAACAACACAAATTGAAAACTTAGATGCTCCCAAAAAATACATGGGAAACTTTTTCTAACTTCTGACAGCTATTCCTTAGCATCCAACAAAGTCATAAACATTATCATTAACAAGGTAAAAATTGTGATTTGCCCTGAGGAACAGTGGTTTTTTTTCCTTCATTAAAGGTATCCCAAAGTCTCCATGCAAACACTGTCACTGACACCACACATGACAAAGCAATGACTCTCTGAGGGATGTTAGTCTAGTAAACAGTCCTTTTATGAGCACTGGTATTCTGTGTTCATTCAGGCACCTGCACTATGTTCCATGAAAAATATTGGAGAGGTAAGCCTTTCCTTGTACTTTTCTCAAGGAAGAGAAGACCTTCAAATGGAGAATAAATAAGAGCTTTGTTTCTTCACTACGTGTGTAGGAGGTGGCTTTCATGTCTGTGAGCACCTTTATCTTTGCTGTTGCTCGACAGGTGGATTATTGTACCTGTAGATGTCTGCTTAACATTCTCTTCTGAAGTCAACATTAATGGTTAGGAGGAGAGTTGCCTTTTGTCTCTTCTTTACCCAAAGATGCCAATGATTTCTTCATCCCAAGGAAATGTCTTTTTCACAGCTTAAACACTTTGTTGAAAATGACAATGAACTTGACATACATGTATGGGATGGTTAATTTTAACTGATGGATGGAGACTGATTGTTCCTCTGGAAAACAATATATGAAGTAAAGTGCAGATTAAATAAGAGCTTTCAAAGACATGATTCAAAGATACGAGTTTCCAAAGAATTTGTCTGTGCAAATGGTTTAACCATGATTATCCCATTTTGAGTGTGGCTGAGGGAAGCTGGTGATGGCTCAGTTTCTCTCCAGTTTCTGCTTCCTCATTAAAATAGGGAAGATACACAACATTATGAATAAATGGAATACTTTGGTACCTGGGGATTTTTCCATATGTGTGTGTAAATTGAATTCTTTATATATTTTGGAAATCAGCCCTCTGTGAGATGTGGTGTTGGAGAAGATCTTTCCCATTCTGAAGGCTGCTGTTTTGTCCTAATGACAGTGTCCTTTGCCTTACAGAAGCTTTTCCGTTTCATGAGGTCCCATTTATTAGTTGTTGATCTTAGTGTCTGACCACTATGTGTTTTATTCAGGAAATGGTCTTCTGTGCCAATTTTTGAAAGCTGTTCCCCACTTTCTCTTCTACCAGGTTCAGTGCAGCTGGATTTATGGTGAGTTCTTTGATCCACTTGGACTTGAGTTTTGTACATGGTGATAGATATGGATCTATGTGTAATCTTCTACATGCAGACATTCAGTTAGATCAGCACCATTTGTTGGAGATACTTCCTATTTTCCGTTGTATAATATTTGCTTCTTTGTCAAAGATCAGGTGTCCATAGGTGTATTGTTTTATGTATGGGTCTTTGATTCCAGTGATCAACCTTTCTGTTTTTATGCCAATAACACGAGGCTTTATTACTATTGTTCATTAGTACAGCTTGAAATCTGGGATGGTTATACCTCTTGAAGTTCTTTTGTACATGATTCTTTTAGCTATCTGGGTTTTTTGGTTTTCCATATGTAGTTGAGTATTGTTCTTTTGAGGTCTGTAAAGGATTGTGTTTGAATTTTAATGGAGATTGCATTGAATCTCTAGATTGCTTTTGGTAGGATGGCCATTTTTACTATGTTAATTCTACCAATCCCTGAGCATGTTAGATACTTCCATCTTCTGATATCTTCTTCAGTATTCTTCTTCAAACACTTGACATTCTCGTCTTATAGGTCTTTCACTTGCTTGGTTAGAGTTACACCAAGATATTTATATTCTTTGTGGCTATTGTGAAGGGTGTTGTTTTCTTGATTTCTATCTCAACCCAATTATCATTTGGATATAGGAGGGTTGCTGATTTTTTTGAGTTAGTCCGGTATACAGTCACTTCACATAAGATGTTTATCTGCCGAAGGAGTTCCCTTGTATAACTTTTGAGGTTGCTTATGTACATAAGGATACACATGTATAAATTGAGGTTCATATTTGTGATCAGAAAACTGGTTACTTTTTTGAAATGTTTTGTATTCTATTACTTTGATGATCTGTATAAAATTTTCACAAAAGTTGATGGATTCTTTTTTGGCCACTTTACTCACATGATATTATGAATTATAAGTTTGAATTTTTGTCATTTTTAAGATACAGTAATTTTACTTTATACATCTAGTGTTATAACTGCCTGTATGTCTGGCACCACATTTGTGCAGTGCCACAAAATCCATGAGAGGGCATTCAACTTGGGGAACTGATGTTACAGGTGATGTGAACGACCATGTGAGTGCTGGATTTGAACATGAGTCTTGTGAAGGGCTCTCTCTCCAACCGCCAATTTGTATTTCTTAACACATTTTATCATTGAGGGAAGATGTTGCATTTGAAAGATATAATAATGTGTCCCCCTGTTTACTGTTCATATGTTTATATGCCTTACTGTGTTATAATAGGTGTGATGTTGACCAAGAATGATACAACTGCATCACTAATACATGTCCAATATGAGGTGAGGGAAAACACATAAAGTACAAAGTAATAGTCTGAGTTGTCTATGCAGTGTTCTCCAGGACAAGCTCCTGTACTGTGATACAGTAGTGTCTCCCTTCATAGAAGAAGTAAGACATAAATCATTCTAATGCTCAGACATTGAGAAGTGTTTTGAAGACAACAGTGTTCCTCCTGGTTATCACTCCAGTCTGCACAGAAGTTGTCTCCATGTCCTCTCAGAATAAAACTCTAAAAGCCACTGAGGAATTGGCTCTCCAGACTTTCCTGCTTTTCCAGGTCGGAACTGGGACACTGGCCAACATTCTTCTGTTTGTCCACAATTTCTCTCCCATCTTTACTGGCTCTCAACTGAGGCCCACACAGGTCATTGTCACCAACTTGGCCGTGGCCAATGTGTTCATTCTCCTCGTTATTGCATTTCCATTCAACGTGATGGTTTTTGTTAAAAAAAATCCTTATACTAACCTGCAATGCAAAATTGGGTACTTCATTCACATGGTGGCTCGAAGCACAAACATGTGCTCCACCTCTGTCCTGAGCATCCATCAGTTTCTCACTCTTGTTCCTGGTTATTGGGGTAGGCTGATGCCTCGAGGAAGAGCCCCTAATGTCTTAAGTTATTCTTGTTACAGTTGTTGGTTGTTCAGTGTCTTAAATAATGTCTACATTCCAATCAAAGTCACTGGTCCACAGAGCACAGGCAATGACACTCACAATCAAGGCAAGTGGGTTTGCTCCACATCTGGATTCAATGCAGGCTTTGTCTTCTTGCGTTTTTCCCATGATGCCACATTCATCAGCATCATGATTTGGACTAGTCTCTCCATGGTCCTTCTCCTCCATAGACATCACCAGAAAACACAGCACATCCTCACTGCCAATCAGAACCACAGAGGCCATGCTGAGACCAGAGCAGCCCACACCATCCTCATGCTGGTGGTCACATTTGTTGGCTTGTACCTCCTAAATTTTATTTGTCTAATCTTTCAATTGTTTTTAATGGACTATCATATCTGGTTGAGGCATGTAAATGAAGCTTTGACTGCAGGCTTCCCCACTATTTCTCCCTTCCTGTTGATCTTTAGGGATCCTAAGGATCCCTGTTCTGTGCTCTTCAACTGCTGAAATCCACAGTCAACATGACAAACATAGAAGACAGTTTACTAACAGCCTAACACAGTTTACTAAAGCCTAACAGTTTACTAACACTCTATTAAGTAAATGTTGTTTGAAAATCCTTCCTCATGAACAAGACATTCTGATTCACTGAATATTTCCCAGCACTGCTGCACTGGGGAGACTGAGCCAGGAGGATTGCAACGTAGTCAATGGAATGTCAGCCAGCAGAGTGAGATCCAGGCCAACTTGTGACAAGTATTCATTGAGTGAGATTTTCCTTACCATCATTGAAATCAAAACAAAGCTCCTAGTTTCCTAATAGACTCATTTGTTTTTTTCTTGTTTCCTTTGCCTTTCTCCTGATGGTGTACTCTGTTGCCTGATATGGGTACAATGTGTAATTTTTAATGTTTTGTGTTTTGTTTAATGGTGGCTATTTGTTTTGGAATAGAGGGGGAGCCATAAAATACTCATTTTCCCATTAGGATAACTGTAGAACACTTCACAGAATATACAAGAATAATACAATAAATCTATCTAACCTCCAATACGCTATACACTGCTGCAGGATTCTCTCAGCAGCAACAACCATGGACAAACAAGGAAGAGTACATCGCCATACCAAAGTCCAAATCTGAAGATAATATTTACTGTATAGTATCGACTCATCCATTGGCTACACAGTAATTATATATAGGTGTTTGTATGTGTTTGTGTGTGTGTGTGTGTGTGTGTGTGTGTGTGTGTGTGTGTAAATTTACTTCTGATAATGCATGAGGAAACTAGGAGATTTTCAGATCCATAGAGTCCAGCCTGTCATCCCAGGATATGAAACTTCTGTCCAGAATACATGTGTTCAGTACATCCAGCTGGTTCCTTCTATAGTCACTGGTCATCTACAAAGAGTCATCATTTTCAGTCTGCAATATTACAGAGGATCTAAAGTTTTTTGTGTATGCACTGCCAGGAGCTCTGTGAACTCACTGAGAAGTAGACTCTGGAGATGGGGTTAGGTCTACTCAGTTGAGGCACAAACACTTGGTTTCAACACACCTCTACCATTCCTTCCCTGAGTCAGGATGGGCTCTGACTCTGTGACAAGCACCAATGTCAACAGCAAAACAGGCCAAGGGGAAAGGCATCCTGTCCTTCATAACAACTGACAGGAAAACTGTTTCCAGGAGAGGGGTCTATTGTCCATCTCTAGATATAATGATGTCTACAATAGTAACGGTTAATGGGCTGCTCATCCACCTAAGGATAGAGGGGACATATGTCTAAAACTCTTCAGCCATTGCTTCAAGATGACATTTTATCAGGGGTTTTCCTTGTTTTTCTGTTGGATGTTGTCAACTTCAGTTGCTTGATATTTTGCCTTGACCCATCTACTATTTATCATCAATGGAGACCACATGCATGTGTACGTGAGAACATTTCCTGGACTATATATACAATGCAGAAAATATTGTTGAGTGACCTGTTGTATACGGTGTCTGCAGAGGAATATAAAGAGCTTCATAATTGAATACTATGTATACTGGAGATACTAATTTATTGCTATTATGTTACACATGTAGTTTGGAACCAACTTTCTTTTCAGTTTAATTTACTATTTTGCTCTGTATCATCATAAGGTGCAAGGACAAAAGGAAACAGGAAACAGGAAAAGATATTGTTGAAAAGGTGTGAGAATGAAAATATTTGTAGCACAAAAAATTAAGATTAATATGACTGGATGATTTCCTAGCATCAGAAGCAATTGTGCAAACCTGACCAAGTTATGAAGGTCTGAGTTAGATATAAATGGAAGTGAAAGGTGAGATGTCGATATGTTATCTCTGATTGTATCTTTGTAAGGCCAAATTCCAATACATTGAATTAAAATGGGATTCTCTTCAGGTATTGGTCTTTCCTTGGTAAATTTTATAAATTCTGCCTTAAAAGAACAAAGTATTTGTCCATTCGGTATGTATTTAAATGCATTAGAGTTTATTAGCCTTTATTTTCCATTTCTGTCTAAATTTTACCCCGTGATTATCAAATCCATCCTTGGAGAGGTGACTGAGCAGTTTAGAGTGCTTGTTTGTTTTACAGAGGACCCAGGGTCAGTTCACAGCACCTACATATGGCTAACAGACATCTGTGGTTCAGGTTTCAGGGGATCCAATGCTCTCTTCTCTTCTGACCACTCAGAGTACCAGGCATGTGTAGTGCACATAGATTTTTCAAGCAAACACTCATACATACACAATAAAATATACTTGTTTTCATTTGTTTCCTTTGATTGAAAGTGGACTCTGTTTTCACACAATATATTTTGATGACAGTTTTCCCTCCTTCTATTTAACCCAGTTCCTTCCTCAGAATGCACTCTTTCTGTCTCTCAAAAGAAAACAATGGTATTCTTAGAGATAACTGTAGTGGGTAGCCATTCCAGCTTGGATCTGGAAGTTCCAACCCCCATTGAGACTCTGGCAACTGTCATGCCTACGAGGCGGGGTGAGGGGAGGCGCCTGGAGACCCGAGAGCTGGATGGGCCAGCGCTCTCTCGGTGTGCTCTCTCTGTGCCAGGACGCTGAACGGTGAAGGTGGACTGTGCAGAGATCGAGAGAACACTGCTGGACTGCGATACACCTTCCCCAGACCCTGCGACCTACCTTTCACTTAATTTGTGAGTTACGCCATTAAATAAATATCCTTTTAACTACATGGAGTGGCCAAAATAATTTCTCCAATAGATAACAACCAAATGTGACAAACCATAATGTACTAGGAGAAATAAAAAAATCATCATATTGTGACTGCACAGGGCATCCCCACAGAAAGAAAAGATCCCCAAGAGCAGGCACAGGAATCATAGCCCCACTCATTCCCACACTTAGGAGTCCCACAGAAATACGAAGCTAAAGGCAGTAATGTACATGCAGAGGACATGGCCCAGACTCCTGCAGGGCCCTGTGCTTGCTGCTTCAGTCTCTGTGAGCTCACATGCACCTTGCTCAGTTAATTCAGTGTGCCTTGATCTCCTGGTGTCCTCCATCCCCTCTGACTCTTACACTCTTTCTGCCTCCTCTTCTGTAGTGTTCCCTGAGTTCCAAGATGAGGAATTTGATGGAGACATCCCATTTAGAGCTTTACATTCCAAATGTTGTGAGTCTTGTGAATCCTCAAATCCCAACACAGTGACAAACCTCTTCCAATGAGGCCACTCCTCTTCTACTACCTACTCAAAGTGTTCCACTAACTTGAGAACAAGAATTCAAACATATAAGTCTCCAGGGGCCAATCTCATTCAAACCTCCAATATCTAAACCTAATCTTTTTACAACATGAAGAAATTGAGAAATTCTTAGATGATGAGTCCAGCCACTGAGGTCAAAGGAAATTGACTGAGGAGTGTAATGGATGGTCTTGTGATCCCATTACAAATACACAGACTTTGATGAGGATGTTGAAAAACTCTGACATTGGCTTCTCCTAGTTTCTTGCCTAGGATGTCCACTCTAATAACTTCTGCTTTTACTTCATCTTATATCTCCTCCCAGGCTCCAGTCAAGAATCTTTTCCTTTCCTCTCCCTGTAACACAAATGGAACTTCAGTGTCCTTCTGTGATTTAGTAAACAGATCTTTCTGGGGGTTCCCGTTCCCTCATACCCAATGTCCCACATCAGTTATAAGGAACATTAGGAGCCTTCTCCCCAAGAACATATTGAAGTTGAGGTTATTTATTCAGAGGAGAAGGATAAGAAACGGGAACACCAATTGACTATGCAGTTCATACTAATGACCCGGCAAAGTTAAATGACCAGTTTCTTTCTTGGTTAAAAACAGGAGTGTCTGTGGACCTCTGAGCACCATTACTCTCCCCAGATATCAGAGATGCCAGAAATAGCTGAGATCTCTGATCCCTGATCTGGTTCCCCAATAATTTGTGGTTTCCACTTCAGAAGAGAGGATATTTGTATAACAGTGAAGTCCATTAAGGGTAAACCTGGTCTAGGCTATCCCCATGTTGAAATATTTTACTTTTCCAGATTCCCATGCCTAGCACAGGCTTTTACAAGAGAACAGCGAAGCTGTTCTTAATCACTTTTGTGCTCTAAGCAATCTTGCCCTAAGATTGGCTTTCTTTAGTCTTTCCCCACACACCCCACCCCACCAGGCGGTTGTCTTCCATTGTGTGGCTGAATTCCATGGTGGCTTAACTGGAGCTCATGGTTTCTTTCCATGACATGTTCACTTCCCTCTTGTGAGAAGCCTCTGAAATTATGGCATGATTTTATTTTTCAACTTGAATCAACTCACCCTTCTGCTTCTATTTGATGCATTTTGAAATTCCTTTGATAATGACACTAAGAACCCAAAAAAGAATCTCCAATTCCCTTTTATAAACTGGTGATGATTAAAAAATCCCACCCAAAATTCCAATATAATGTTATGTTTAAACACTTGAATACACACACGTTAAATAAGTAAATGAAATTTTAAAGATAAAATGTTACTGAAAGTGCCCTGCAGATTCCTTTGTTTCTCTGTCTTCATCTGTGGTTCCCATTCTCTTCTGTTGCATGTCTTCTCATGATCTGTGAGGGAGATCTCTACAAACTGAGTCAATCCCCCCAGGATTAATGTAGACAGCACATCCTGCTTTGGAATTGCTATTGAAGTTATGGTTCAGATGTCCCAGCCCCACACACATGTTGTGAGGACTGTTTTCAAATGATCATTAGTATATTCCCTGGAGATTTTAGACGAAAAAAATATGCCTGAAGCCACCATCTTGGTTAACTTAGATGATTGTGTCCTACAGTCTAATTTTTCCTTCATTATCTTCAAACAGTCTTACAACCTAAATAAATATTCTTCAGACTGTCTCTCCAGCTCATGCCTTTCAAATCTTGAGTATTTTATTTATTGATTGAGTGTTTATTTGTGTTTCTCTCTCTCTCTCTCTCTCTCTCTCTCTCTCTCTCTCTCTCTCTCTCTCTCTCTCTCTCTCTCTGCCTGTGTGTACAGACATAAATGCCAGGGCACCCATGTAGGGGTCACTGGACAGCTTGAAGGAATCAGTTCCCCCTTTAAACCATGTAAGTCAAATGATGTAACTGAAGTCCTCAGGTTTCAGACCTTATGATTGTTCTGAGATTTTCCTGTCTCAGAACACTCAATGGCTCCTCAATGTCTTAAATAATATTTCATTCCAGTGAACGTCACCCATCCACAGTCCAACTCAATGACATTGACTCTAAAAGCAAGCATGTCTGCTCCCCTCTACTTTCAGTGGAAAAGTGGTCATTCATGGTTTGCCCTTGACTCCACTTTGTCAGCACCAGTGTCGGTCGCCATGGTGCTTCTCCTCACAGAATCTGCCAGAGAGTGCAGTACATTCACACCTCAAGTCAGAACCAATTCACACCTTAAGTGAGATCCAAATCCCACCCATTGAAACCATCCTGATGTGAGGTCACATTTGTAAGCTTTATCTTGCAGACGGTATTTGTAATTTTCTTCACATTTCTTAAGAGAACTCTCATCTCTGGTTGAGACATGATGGTGAGGTTTTGTCTGCAAGCTCCCCACCATTTCTCCCTTACTTTTGATCTTTAGGGATCAAGAGGATCCTTGGTCTGTGCTCTTCAGCCACTGAGAACCACAGTCCATGGGACAAACACACAAGATAGGTTCATTGTGATTATAATATATTAGGTAATCATGGGTTGAAAATGCTTTTGTACTATGAAGGCATTTTGGCCCACTATGTATTCTCTGTACTAGGGAGGCTGAGGCAAGAGGATTGTCATTAAATCTATGGTTTAGCTCCAGGTCAAGTTGTCATAAGGGAGACCCAGTCTCACAGCTCTTCTCCACAGGGTTTGAACACCTTTTATCTCCATATAAATGTGGCAGATGATTTATATAGGTATTGTGACATAGTTTTCAACAAGTAGACCTAAATTTTACTACAGGAAAATGAGGTAAATATTTGTCATTGAAATGTCATCATGTTTTACCCCTTGCTAGCCGCTAGGGGCCTTCAGGGCAGCAGGCTCTGGATGGCAGGGTCATGTGGTGAGGCCAGGGGTGGGGTCCTCTGTCTCGTCTTCCCCAACCAACACTTCCACAGCACTGCCTTTCACAGTCTCCCAGATACTGCAATCCTGACTACAAAGCCGTAAAGACCCATTACAATTCCCTTTTTCTATTATTCTACTAACTCTTCTCTTTTATTTCAGAATCAATGGGATATCCATCAGGGAAGGTTAAAAACTCACAGGGAAATGTCCCTCTCAGGAGGAGTTTTCATTTGAAAGCTGAGTTGTTAAAAGTTGGTCTGTTTGTCTGTTAATGCATTCTGCTATGTTAATAAATGTCATTGAAATATGTCATGGAGAAAAAGGTGGGTTAAATATTTCCTCTCTGTCACTCTTATTGTCTTTCAAGTCACCATGTGGCTAACCTCATTTTTGTCAGGACCTCAAAGACATACCTATGAGACCTCTGGCCACTAGATTCGGGTTCACAAAAGTTTATCATCCTTCTAATATAGATATCAACAAAGGTAATTTTTGCTGCTGTTCTATCTTATTAAAAGGCTGTTTCTAGGGTTAGGTTATCGCTGTCCCAGTTCTTAGATTCAAACATGGTGTAAAACCTCTCTCTGTCTTGTGTCAGACTGAGCCTCCTGACATAAAGACCAAAAACGTGGGCTGGAGAGATGTCTCAGCTGTTAGGAGCACTAGATGTTCTTCCCGAGCACCTGAGTTCAATTCCCAACACCTACATGGAGGCTCATAACCATCTGCAATGAGATCTAGTGCCCTCTTCTGACCTGCAGGCATACTGCATGAAGAATACTGTATAAATTAAAATAGAAAACCACTTTATACATAATAAATAATTAAAATATAAAGTAAAAAAGACTAAAAATGGCACAGTCAAAAAATTAGACTTGGTCTATATAAATATTCCACACCCCCTATTTATAAGTTCATTTTATTAGATTTGGTTAAATATCTATTAAATCTATAAATAGGGTATAAAGTTTGAACCTTAAGTTTTAAAGATCTAAGCAAATGTCTTAGGGTCTAAGAAGGTGTATTAAGATCTATAAATGCAAGCTGTAAGGTCTGAAGATGTGAAAGCTTAACTTGTGTTAAAAGGGTAATTTAAGTATTTAAATCTATAGATACAAGTTGTTAATTTCAAGTTATTAATGTATGTGAATACAAACTATAGAGGCGTAAAGTCATCAAGACCTGGATTGTGAGGATATTAAAAAAGATGTTTTTAAGATACTTAGATGGATACAATATATAAAGACAAAAATTGGTCTAAGGTATATAAAATTTTTCCAATTTCTCTTCCTTGCTATGCTATTATTATACTAAAACTCTAAAGTTAAGAGTTTTTACATTGGTCATCTGAGTACTGATAAGCTGGTGGAGCACTGACTATTGTTTAGTCAAAAGCTCAAGATTTTCAGTTTCCTTAAGTGTTCTTTCAATATAGTTTTAAAAGTACTTCTCATTGGACTCAAGACATCTCTGTCCATCTATATTGGATTCTCTGGACATAGGAAACAATGGTCATGCTTTTCACCAAAAGCCATAGCTTTTGCAATGACCCCAAGATGTAAATCTCTTCCAGCTGTTTTTTTTGTACTTACAGCCAGAACATTTGTGTTAGCACTCATTTATTTTTATTTTTTATTTATTTATTTTACTTTATTTATTTTTTTCTTTTATTTTACAATACTATTCAGTTCTACATAACAGCCACAGATTCCCTTGTTTTCCCCCTTCCTGCCCCCTCCCCTTCCCCCCAGCACACTCCCCGTTCCCACCACTTCCAGATCAAGGCCACCCCCGAGGACTGAGATCGACCTGATAGAATCAGTCCAAGCAGGTCCAGTCCCCTCCTCCTAGATTGAGCCAAGCATCCCTGTATAAGTCCCAGGTTTCAAACAGCTATCTCATGTAGCGAGCCCAGGACCTGGTACCACTGCCTAGATGCCTCCCAAACAGATCAAGCCAATCAACTGTCTCACCTATTCAGAGGGCCTGATCCAGTTGGGGGCCCCTCAGCCTTTGGTTCATAGTTCATGTGTTTCCATTCGTTTGGCTATTTGTCCCTGTGCTTTATCCAACCTTGGTTTCAACAATTCTCGCTCATATAAACCCTCCTCTTTCTCACTAATTAGACTCCCAGCACTCCACCCGGGGGCCTAGCTGTGGATGTCTGCATCCAGATTCCTCAGTCCTTGGATGGGGTTTCTGGCACAACTATTAGGGTGTTTGGTCATCCCATCAACAGAGTAGGTCAGTCCCGGCTGTCTCTCGGCCATTGCCAGCAGTCTTTTGTGGGGGTATCTTTGTGGATTTCTGTGGGCCTCTTAGCACTTTGTTTCTTCCTTTTCTCATGTGGTCTTCATTTGCCATGGTCTCCTATTCCTTGTTCTCCCTCTCTGTTCTTGATCCAGGTGGGATCTTCCACTCTCTTTCCCTCGACCCTCGCCGTTCATTGCTCCCACTCATGTCCAGGCTGTTCCTGTAGATCTCATCCATTTCTCCATCATTGGGTGATCCCCGTGTCTTTCTTGGGGTCCTGTTTTACAGGTAGCCAAACTGGTGATATGAGTAGCAGTCCAGTCATCCTTGTTACACATCTAGTATCCTCCTATGAGTGAGTACATACCATATTTGTCTTTCTGAGTCTGGGTTACCTCACTCTGGATGATATTTTCTAGTTCCATCCATTTGCCTGAAAACCTCATGATGTCATTGTTTTTCTCTGCTGAGTAGTATTCCATTGTGTATATGTGCCACAATTTATTTATCCATTCTTCAGTTGAAGGGCATCTAGGTTGTTTCTGGGTTTTGGATGTGACCACTGGGGCAAGAGAGGCAACATTATCTATGGGTGTGTGACAGAAATGTGGTCTCATCAGGTGCTGTTGATACCAGCGGAAAGTCCGCTAGTGACCAACCAGATTAATATTCCAGCATGGACTGGTAAGGGAGAAGGGATGTCCCAACACAAGTTGAAGGTGGTGGGTGGATAGATTCGGGGATGTAGAGTCACTTTTCTTTGTGAGATAAAACCTGGCAGTGTCCCCATGCCATAGTGCATGACCCAAAATCCAAAACCTGTGGGCAGCACTTTTGGAGTTTGGGAGTAATTACAATAAAAAAGACTCAAATAAAGAGATGAAACCATTAGAAGAAATAGAGAAATGGTGGCAAAGCCTTAGGGTGTGTATGATGTATTCAGTAAAACATCCTGAATAGACACCCCCTGACAGAGTTTTGTACCCCTTTTGTGGTTATTCAACAGGAGTATCTATCTGAGGAGGAGGAAGGAACAGAGCTGTTAACCAAAGACACGTGTTATTCCTTCCTGTACTGGTAGGAATAAGACTTAACATCTCCCTTGGATCTTCCGGGGCTACAACAACTGCCATCACCCAGACACATCCTCTGGAGACTTCAGACACAGACTTGATCAGACAGTGACATCTACAACTGAGAGCCTCCAGTCACTCCAAAGACAGATGAACCATCCTGCCGGGGTAATAATAGAAGAACACTAGACATAATAACTGCTGAACATGAGGACACTTGCTTGGTATTCTGGGAAGAATCTGGCTTCCAGGTAAACAAATCAGATGTTAAAACATGTTAATGTCAACACCCTCAAAATACTCCACTGGACCTGCTCTAAAAATTCCAGCCATAGATCAAATTATCTGGTTCCATTTCTGCTCATTTTCTTGGCTCCCATCCTCTGTCAGTCCTCTGATTGTACTGTTTTGTTTGGATGCTTGCCCCCTGCTTCATTTATTGAGTCTGGTGACAGATCACCACCATTGATAAAATTACCAACAATCAGGTCATGGTTCACTACCAGACCCTGGACTCTTCTGACACAGGTGACAGGTTCCTTAAGGTTTACAATGATTCCTCTCCATTAAAAACTAAAACCAGGAAGATGTTGGAAGCCATGGTTGACTGGTCAAGGTCACAGCCTGCCATGAGCCTTGCACCTTTACCTACAAGCTGAGCAAAATGGAACCACCTCACTCTAGCAGAACTTCCTGCACTCTACCTAGCTTTATCTGGAGAATGCACCAGGCCTGGAAAAATGACCTAATCCAAAAGGTGTCTCTGAAACAAAATGCCTGATTCTTCTTTAACTTAGTCCTTGGCTCAGATCCCCGGTATGAAGACTTGTCCTAGGAGCTCAGCTATAGGACCCTACAGCCACATACTAAGCCTTGTGATAGGGGTGTGGACCTTAATGCAAATTAGGGTTTGTCTTTAAGCTCCGGATACATTCCTTATACTCTGGAATAAAATTGAACTTATTCACTGAAATCTGTCTTCTAAAGAGCTATCTACATTTCTGTTCATGGGTCACTAAAGATTTCTGTTGCCCCATCTGCCTCTTTCCCCTCTGGATCTGGTGGCCAACAGGCCCAGAGGGAGAGGACCCCCACACAAGTCATTGTCTTTTACTTTTTATCTTTGGTCTACTTCAATGTTTCATAATCCCTAGAATATTGACCAGGGATAATTGTTGTACAAAAAACTAGAGTGACATTGAAATTAAAGAAAATCTCATTGTATCGAACCCAGCAGAATGTCTGGCCTGACTGGAGATTCAACCTTCACATCACATGGTTCAATCACCTGGCTAGGAGATTATGCCCCAAGCAGAAGGACCACACCTAAAAGATCGGCTCACCTTAAGCCATATTGAAGTAGAGATTTGTAAAAAAAACAATTCACTTTAATGAACTATTGTATTTTTTCTTCCTATATTCCCACATGCTAGCAAGGCTCTTACAGAGCACAGCCATACTGCTCTGAATCACCCTTCTTTTTTCTTGGCTCTAAGCATGATTGCCACAATGGTTTTATCATTCAGTATTTCTTCAAGCCCAACTCCACACCATGGGGCTGTCTGTCACTGTGTGACTCATCTCTGTTCTGGCTTACCTCAAGTTCATGGTTCTTTCCCAACACTTGTTGGTTCACAGATGGGAAAATACCAGACGCCTGATTACATGTTGATAGTCTTCATCAAGGGTTTCATGCCAATATGATTTTGAAAGTGTGAAACTCTACTGTGCAATAGGCCCCCTTGGAAATACATTCAACAAATCCCTTGATCTACTCTGCAGTACACCTCTTCACACCTGATGACAACACAAATTGAAAACTTAGAGGCTCCCAAAGTATACATGGGAAACTTTTTCTAACTTCTGACAGCTATTCCTTAGCATCCAACAAAGTCATAAACATTATCATTAACAAGGTAAAAATTGTGATTTGCCCTGAGGACCAAATTTTTTCCTTCATTAAAGGTATCCCAAAGTCTCCATGCAAACACTGTCACTGACACCACACATGACAAAGTAATGCACTCTCTGAGGGATGTTAGTCTAATAAACAGTACTTTATGAGCGCTGGTACCCTGTGTTCATTCAGGCACCTGCACTATGTTCCATGGAAAATATTGGAGAGGTAAGCCTTTCCTTGTACCTTTCTCAGGGAAGAGAAGACCTTCAAATGGAGAATAAATAAGAGCTTTGTTTCTTCAGTAAGTGTTTAGGAGGTGGCCTCCATCTCTCTATCCTTCCTGTGGCTAGGAAGGTGGGATTATTGCACCTGTAGATGTCTGCTTAACATTCTATTCTCATTATTGCAACTCTTCTGAAGTCAATATTAATAGTTAGGATAGTTGCTTTTTGTCTCTTCTTTACCTAATGATGTCAATGATTTCTTCATCCCAAGGAAATATCTATTTCACAGCTTAACACTTAGTTGAAAATGTCATTGAACTTGAAATCTGTGTATGAGATGGTTAATTTTAACTGATGGATGGAGACTGACTGTTGCTCTGGAAAGCAATATATGAAGTAAGCTGCAGATTACATAAGAGCGTTCAAAGACATGATTCAAAGACACGAGTTTCCAAAAATTTGTCTGTGCAAATGGTTTAACTGTGATGGTGTATTATCACATTTTGTGTGTGGCTGAGGGAAGCTGGTGATGGTTTAGTTTCTCTCCAGTTTCTGCCTCCTCATTAAAATAGGGAAGATACACAACATTATGAATAAATGAAATACTTTGGTACCTGGGGATTTTTCCATTTGTTTGTGTAAATTGATTTCTTTTATATTTTGGAAATCAGCCCTCTGTGAGATGTGGGTTTGGAGAAGATCTTTCCTATTCTGAAGACTGCTGTTTTGTCCTATTGACAGTGTCCTTTGCCTTACAGAAGTTTTTCAGTTTCATGGGGTCCCATTTATTAGTTGTTGATCTTAGTTTCTGCACTATTAGTGTTTTATTCAAGAAATTGTCTCCTGTGCCAAAAGTTTAAGGCTGTTCCCTACTTTCTCTTCTACCAGGTTCAGTGTAGCTGGATTTATGGTGAGTTCTTTGATCCACTTGGACTTGAGTTTTGTACATGGTGATAGATATGGATCTATGTGCAATCTTCTACATGCAGACATTCAGATAGATCAGCACCATTTGTTGAAGATACTTCCTATTTTCCATTGTATAATTTTTGCTTCTTTTTCAAAAATCAGGTGTCCATAGGTGTATTTATTTATGCATAGGTCTTTAATTCCATTGACCAACCTTTCTGTTTTTATGTTAATAACATGTGGCTTTATTACTATGTTCATTAGTACAGCCTGAAATCTGGGATGGTTATACCTCTGGAAGTTCTTTTGTACATGATTCTTTTAGCTATCTGTGTTTTTTTTGGTTGTCCATATGTAGTTGAGTATTGTTCTTTCAAGGTCTGTAAGGACTGATTTGGATTTTAATTGAGATTGCATTGAATCTGTTGATTGCTTTTGGTAGGTTGGCCATTTTTACTATGTTAATTCTACCAATCTATGAGCATGTTAGATATTCCCATCTTCTGATATCTTCTCCAATATTCTTCTTCAAACACTTAATGTTCTTGTCATATATGTCTTTCACTTGCTTAGTTAGAGTTACACCAAGATATTTTATATTCTTTGTGGCTATTGTGAAGGGTGTTGTTTTGTTGATTTTTTTCTCAACCAATTTATCATTTGTATATTAGAGGGCTACTGATTTTTTTGAGTTAGTCCTGTATACAGTCACTTCACATAAGATGTTTTTCTGCCGAAGGAGTTGCCTTGTATAACTTTTGTGCTTTCTTATGTACATAAGAATATACATGAATAAATATGGGTTCATATTTGTGATCAGAAAACTGGTTACTTTTTTGAAATATTTTGTATTCTATCACTTTGATGATCTGTATAAAATTTTCACAAAAGCTGATGTGTTCTTTTTTGGCCACCTACTTTCCTTACATGATATGAGGAATTATAAGTTTGAATTCTTGTCATTTTAAAGATATAGTAATTTTACTTTACACATCTAGTGTTATAACTGCCTGTATGTCTGGTACCACATTTGTGCAGTGCCACAAAAACCATGAGAGGGCATTCAACTTGGGGAACTGATGTTACAGGTGATGTGAACGACCATGTGAGTGTTGGATTTGAACATGAGTCTTGTGAAGAGCCATCTCTTGAACCTCCAATTTGTATTTCTTAACACATTGTATCATTGAGGGAAGTTGTTGCATTTGAAAGATAAAATAAATGTGTTTCTTGGTTTACTGTTCATGTTTATATGCCTTACTGTGTTATAATAGGTGTGATGTTGACCAAGAATTATACAACGGTATCACTAATACACATCCAACATGAGGTGAGTGAAAGTACATGAAGTACAAAATAATAGCCTGAGTTGTCTATGCAGTGTTCTCCAGGACAAGCTCCTATACTGTGATACAGTAGTGTCTCCCTTCATAGAAGAAGTGAAGACTCAAATCATTCTAATGCTCAGATATTGAGAGGTGTTTTGAAGACAAGAGTGTTCCTCCTGGTCATCACTCCAGCCTGCACAGAGGTTGTCTCCATGTCCTCTCAGAATAAAACTCTAAAAGCCACTGAGGAATTGGCTCTCCAGATGCTCCTGCTTTTCGAGATTGGGTGTGGGACACTGGCCAACATTCTTCTGTTTTTCCATAATTTTTCTCTCATCTTTACTGGCTCTCGAATGAGGACCACACAGGTCATTGTCACCAACTTGGCCTTGGCCAGTGCCTTCCTTCTCCTCATCACTGCATTTCCAAACAATGTGATGGTTTTTGTTCCAAGGAATCCTAAAACTAACCTGCAATGCAAATTTGGTTACTTCATTCGCGTGGTGGCTCAAAGCACAAACATGTGCTCCACCTGTGTCCTGAGCATCCATCAGTTTCTCACTCTTGTTCCTGGTCATTGGAGTAGGCTGATTCCTCGAGGAAGAGCCCCTAAAGCCCTGAGTTATTCTTCTTATAACTGTTGGTTGTTCAGTGTCTTATATAATGTCTACATTCCAATGAAAGTCAGTGGTCCACAGAACACAGGAAATGACACTAACAATCAAGGCAAGTGGGTCTGCTCCACATCTGGATTCAGTGCAGGCATTGTCATCTTGCGTTTTTGTCATGATGCCACATTCATCAGCATCATGGTCTGGACCAGTGTCTCCATGGTGATTCTCCTCCATAGGCATCACCAGCGAACACAGCACATCCTCACTGCAAATAAGAACCACAGAGGCCATGCTGAGACCAGAGCAGCCCACACCATCCTCATGCTGGTGGTCACATTTGTTGGCTTGTACCTCCTAAATTTTATTTGTGTAATCTTTCTAACTTTTTTAATGGAATATCGCATTTGGTTGAGGCATGTAAATGAAGTTTTGATTGCAGGCTTTCCCACAGTTTCTCCGTTCCTGATGATCTTTAGGGATCCTAAGCATCCCTGTTCTGTGCTCCTCAACTGCTAAAAACCACAGTCAACATGTCAAACATAGAAGACAGCTTTACTAACAGCCATATACACTCTATTAAGTAAAAGTTGTTTGAAAATCCTTCCTCATATACCAGACATGTTGACTCACTAAACTTATCCCAGCACTGGGGAGACTGAGACAGGAGGATTTCAATGTGGTCAATGGCATGTCAGCCTGCAGAGGGAGATCCAGGTCAAATTGTGACAAGGAGACCCAGTTTCACAACTCTGTATCCTTACTCTTTTTTCTCTGCTGAGTAGTACTCCATTGTGTATACATACCATATTTTCTTTATCCATTCTTAATTTGAGGGGTATCTAGGTTGTTTCCATGTTCTGGCTATTACAAATTGTGGTGGTATAGTTTTTCCCAAAATATTGTGTACCCTAATAAACTTATCTGGGGTCAGAGAACAGAACAGTCACTAGATATAGAGGCCAGAAAATGGTGGCGCACACACCTTTAATCCTAGCATTCCAGAGGCAGAAATCCCTCTGAATCTCTCTGAATTCAAGGCCACACTGGAAACAGCCAGGCATGGCAACACACACCTTTAATCTCAGGAAGTGATGGCAGAAAACAGAAAGTTATATAAGGCGTGAAGACCAGAAACTAGAAGCTTTTAGCTGGTTAAGCTTTTAGGCTTTGAGCAGCAAAGTTCAGCTGAGATTCACTCCAGATGAGGTCACAGTGGTTTCCAATCTGAGGAAATAGGATCAGCGGAGAAACTGGCAAGATGAGGTGGCTATGGCTTGTTCTGCTTCTCTGATCTTCCAGCACTCACCCCAATACCTGGCTCAGGTTTGATTTTATTAGTAAGACTTTTTAAGATTCCTGCTACAATCCTCTACACCAGAGATTCTCCCTTCCATTTCTTGAATTCTGTTGGTTATGTTTGCTTCTGTTTTTCCTGTTCGTTTACTCAGATTTTCTATTTCCAGCACTTCCTCTGTTTGTGTCTTCTTCATTGTTTCTATTTCAGTTTTCTGGTCTTGAACTGTTTCCTTCACATAATTAATTGCTTTTTCCTGGTTTTCTTGGATTTCTTTAAGGGATTTATTGATATCTTCCAATTTTTTATTTGTCTTTTTCTCAATTTCTTTATTGATTTGTTCCAATTTTTTGTTTGCCTTTTTCTCAATATCTTTTTTGATTTCTTCCAATTTTTCTTTGCCTTTTCCTCAATTTCTTTAATAGAATTTTTCATTTTTTCTTGAAAGGCCTCTAGCCTCTTCATGAAGCTGTTTTTATGGTCACTTTCTTCTGCTTCTTCTACATTTTGATGTTCAGGTCTTGCTGTTGCAGGAGGGCTAGGTTCTGGCGATGCCATATTGCTTTATGTTGTTATATGTATTTTTGCCTTGACTTCTGCCTACTTCCTCCTCTACTAGGTGCAAGAGCTGCCTGTGAGTGAGCTGCTATTGGTCCAGTCTGTGCTAGCTGTGTCTGTGTCTCATGGGGCCACTCTGGGTCCAATCTTGGCTCTTGGTCTAATTGGACTGGCAGAGTCTGTATCTCAAGGAGCTGCTCTTGGACCAACCCAAGCTAGTTAATTTTGTGACTCACAGAGCTGCTCTTGGTCTTATCAGGGCTCTTTGTCCAATCAGATGTAACAGATTCTGTGTCTCAGGAAACCTTTCTCCATCCAAAGACAGGTGTCAGATTCTATGTCTTAGAAGGCCACTCTTGATCCAATGAGGACTGGTAGATTCCCTGTCTCAAGAAGTTACTCTTGGTCCAATGAGAGCTCTAGGTTCAATGAGAGCCTTTGGGCCAATGAGAGCTGGGTCTTGGTCCACTGAGAGCTGGCAGTTTGTTTTCTGTGCCTCAGGAAGTTACTGGGGTCACAGGAAGATGGGTATTGTGTCAGGTCATGGAACTTGTGGATTGCAGTGTCCAATGGGGGGGTTGTGGAGGGGCCTCTTGCAGGAGTTTTCCCTGCTGGCTAGCAACTGAGGCAGTGTTGTGTGGGAGTTGCCAGGGACTGACTGTGTCCCAGAGCCTGGGTCCTAGGGGCAGAACTCTCTGTGTGTGAGAATAGTCACTGACCTCTTGGTCCAATGAGAGATGGCCTAAAAAAATCTTTATTTTGTGCACAGTGTTCCACTTGCATATATGACTACATGCAAGAAGAGAGCACCAGATCTTTGTATAGATAATTGTGGGTGACCATGTGGTTGCTGGGAATTGAAATTAGGACCTCTGAAAGTGCAGTCAGTGCTCTTAACCTCTAAGCCTTCTCAGCAGCTTCTGTATTCTTATTCTTGTTCATATTCCCTTACAGTAAATATTTAAACATCATTATACTTGTTGTTTGAATAGTTTATAGAAAATATTATCTCATATAGATGAGGCTTATAACCCATATGTAGTGGCATGTACTTTTTAATTGGTAGACATGCACTTTACAGTTGAAAATGGAGATGTGTATTCTTCTAGAGCCTAGACCCACATAAAGCACCCAAGCAGTATTGATATGCTCTGCTCTTTTTGTGTCCTTTTGCACACAGGATTATCTGAAATACTGGGATGTTGGATAGGGAAAGTATTGTGCAATGATAGATTGCTACTCACACATCGAGGTCAACATTCTTTGTCTCTCTCTAAAGAAATTTTGATGGATGGACAAATATCCATAAAGTAGCAGAAGCTTCATTTCTGGGATTCATTGAGTGAGATTTTCCTTACCATCATTGAAATCAAAACAAGGCTCCTAGTTTGCTAATAGACTCATGTTTTTCTTGTTTCTTTTGCCTTTCTCCTGATTGTATACTCTGTTGCCTGATATGGGTACAGTTTATAATTTTTAATATTTTGGTTTTTATTTAACGGTGGATATTTGTTTAGTAACAGAGGGTGAGCCATAAAATACTCATCTTCTGGTTAGGATAACTGTGGAACACTTCACAGAATATACAAGAATAATACAACAAATCTATCTAACCTCCAATATGCCATACACTGCTGCAGGATTCTCTCAGCAGCAGCAATCATGGACAGACAAGGAAGAGTTCATCTCCATACCAAAGTCCAAATCTGAAGGTAATACTCACTGTATGCTATCAACTCATCTGTTGGCTACACAGAGATTATATATAGGTGTTTGTGTGTGTTTGTGTGTGTGTGTGTGTGTGTGTGTGTGTGTGTGTGTGATCTGTTGGCTACACAGAGATTATATATAGGTGTGTGTGTGTGTGTGTGTGTGTGTGTGTGTGTGTGTAAATTTACTTTTGATAATGCATGAGGAAATTAGGAGATTTCAGATGCATAGGGTCCAGCCTGTCATCCCAGGATATGAAACTTCTGTCCAGAATACATGTGTCCAGCACAAACAGCTGGTTCCCTCTAGAGTCACTGGTCATCTACAAAGAGTCATCATTTTCAGCCTGCAATATTACATAGGATCTAAAGTCTTTTGTGTGTGCACTGCCAGGAGCTCTGTGAGCTCACTGAGAAGTAGACTCTGGAGATGGGGTTAGGTCTACTTAGTTGAGGCACAAACACTTGGTTTCAACAATCCTCTATATTCCTTCCCTGAGTCAGGATGGGCTCTGACTCTGTGACAAGCACCAATGTGAACAGCAAAACAGGCCAAGGGGAAAGGCATCCTGTCCTTCATAACAACTGACAGGAAAACTGTTTCAAGGAGAGGGGTCTATTGTCCATCTCTAGATATAATGATGCCTACAATAGAAATGGTTAATGGGCTGCTCACCCACCTAAGGGTAGAGGGGACATATGTCTAAAACTCCTCAGCCATTGCTTCAAGATGACATTTTATCAGGGTTTTTCCTTGTTTTTCTGTTGGATGTTGTCAACTTCAGTTGCTTGATATTTTGCCTTGACCCATCTACTATTTATCATCAATGGAGACTGTGGTGGTATTGTGTTCCCCAAAATATTGTGTACTCTAATAAATTTATCTGGGGTCAGAGAAGAGACAGCCACTAGATACAAAGGCTAGAAAATGGTGGCACTCACACCTTTAATCCTAGCATTCCAGAGATAGAAATCCCTCTAAATCTCTGTGAGTTCAAGGCCACATTGGAAATAGCCAAGCATGGTGACGCACGCCTTTAATCACAGAAAGCCTGCCTTTAATCCCAGAGAGTGGTGGTAGAAAGCAGAAAGATATATATAAGGCATGAGGACCAGAAACCAGAAGCTTTTGGCTGGTTAAGCATTTTGGCTGGTTAAGCTTCAGGCTTTTGAGCAGTAATTCAGCTGAGACCCATTCCGGATGAAGACTCAGAGGACTCCAGTCTGAGGAGAAAAGACCAGCTGAGGATCCGGCGAGGTGAGATAGCTGTGGCTTGTTCTGTCTCTCTGACCTTCCAGTATTAACCCCAATAACTGGCCTCGGGTTTGATTTTATTTATAAGAACTTTTAAGATTCCTGCTACAGGAGACCACATGCATGTGTATGTGAGAACATTTCCTGGACTATACAATGCAGAAAATATTGTTGAGTGACCTGTTGTATACGGTGTCTGCAGAGGAATATACAGAGCTTCATAATTGAATACTATGTATACTGGAGATACTAATTTATTGCTATTATGGTACACATGTAGTTTGGAACCAACTTTCTTTTCAGTTTAATTTACTATTTTGCTCTGTTTCATCATAAGGTGCAAGGAAAAAAGGAAACAGGAAACAGGAAAAGATATTGTTGAGAAGGTGTGAGAATGAAAATATTTGTAGCACAAAAAATTAAGATTAATATGACTGGATGATTTCCTAGCATCAGAAGCAATTGTGCAAACCTGACCAAGTTATGAAGGTCTGAGTAAGATATAAATGGAAGTGAAAGGTGAGATGTCGATATGTCATCTGTGATTGTATCCTTGTAAGGCCAAATTCCAATACATTGAATTAAAATGGGATTCTCTTCAAGTATTGGTCTTTCCTTGGTAAGTTTTATAAGGTCTGCCTTAAAAGAACAAAGTATTTGTCCATTCAGTATGTATTTAATTGTATTAGAGTTTATTAGGCTTTATCTTTCATTTCTGTCTAAATTTTACCCAGTGGTTATCAATACCATCCTTGGAGATGTGACTGAGCAGTTAATAGTGCTTGTTTGTTTTACAGAGGACCCAGGGTTAGTTCACAGCACCTATATATGGCTAACACACATCTCTGGTTCAGGTTTCAGGGGATCCAATGCTCTTCTTCTCTTCTGACCACTCAGGGTACCAGGCATGTGTAGTGCACATAGATTTTTCAAGCAAACACTCATACATACAAAATGAAATTTAATTGTTTTCATTTGTTTCCTTTGATTGAAAGTGGACTCTGTTTTCATACAATGTATTTTGATGACAGTTTCCCCTTTTTCTATTTAACCCAGTCCCCTCCCTTGGATACACTCTTTCTGTCTCTCATAAGAAAACAATGGTATTCTTAGAGATAACAACCAAATGTGACAAAACATAATATACTAGGAAAAAACAAAAAGTCATCATATTGTGACTGCACAAGGCATCTCCACAGAAAGAAAAGACCCACAAGAGCAGGCACAGGAATCAGAGCCCCACTCATTCCCACATTCAGGAGTCCCACAGAAATACTAAGCTAAAGGCAGTAATGTACATGCAGAGGACATGGTTCAGACTCCTGTAGGCCCTGTGCTTGTTGCTTCAGTCTCTGTGAGCTCACATGCACCTTGCTCAGTTAATTCAGTGTGCCTTGATCTCCTGGTGTCCTCCATCCCCTCTGACTCTTACACTCTTTTGCCTCCTCTTCTGTAGTGTTCCCTGAGCTCCAAGATGATGAATTTGATGGAGACATCCCATGTAGAGCTTTGCATTCCAAATGTTGTGAGCCTAGTGAGTCCTCAAATCCCAACATAGTGACACACCTCTTCCAATGAGGCCACACCTCTTCTACTACCTACTCAAAGTGTTCCACTAACTGGGGAATAAGAATTCAAACATATGAGTGTACAGGGGCCAATCTCATTCCAACCTCCAATATTTAAACCTAATCTTTCTACAACATGAAGAAATTGAGCAATTCTCAGATGATGAGTCCAGCCACTGAGGTGAAAGGAAAATGACTGAGGAGTGTAATGGATGGTCTTGTGATCCCATCACAAATACAAAGGCTTCGATGAGGATGCTGAAAAACTGTGATGTTGGTTCTCCTAGTTCCCTGCCTAGGATGCTGCACTTCAATAACTCCTGCTTTTTCTTCACTCTCACATCCTCCTCCCAGGGTCCAGTCAAGGATCTTTTCCCTCCCTCTCCCTGTAACACAAATGGAACTTCAGTGTCCTTCTGTGATTTATTAGACAGATCTCTCTGAGGGGTCCCGCTTCTCTCCTACCCAATGTCCCACATCAGTTGTAAAGAACAGTAGGATCCTTCTCCCAAAAAACATATTGGAGTTGGGGAGTTAATTTCAGAGTAGGCATGGTCTTTCATGGTTTGCCTATGACTCCTCTTTGTAAACATCATGGGGTAGACCAGTGTCACCATGGTGCTTCTGCAGCATAGACACTGCCAGACAGTGTGGCAATTCACACCTCAAATGAGAGCCAATTCACACCTATTCAGAGGGGGAAGATGAGAACAGGGGGACGCATGTTGACTGCAGTTTAGACTAATGAGATGGCAAAGGAAAATGACCAGTTTGTTTCTTGGCTATAACCAGGAGTGTCTGTGGACCTCTGAGCACTGTCACCCTCTCCAGATATCAGAGATGCCATAAATGGGGACACATGTTGACTGTGCAGTTCAGACTAATGAGATGGCAAAGGAAAATGACCAGTTTGTTTCTTGGCTATAACCAGGAGTGTCTGTGGACCTCTGAGCACTGTCACCTTCTCCAGATATCAGAGATGCCAGAAATGGCTGAGATCTCTGTTTCCTTAATGATTTTGTGTTTCCCCTTCAGAGGGGAAGATGTTCTAGTAACAGTGAAGTCTATTAAGGGTACAGCTGGCCAAGGCTAGCAAATAGAATCTCTGGCCTAATTCAACATTAAAGTTACATGGGCCCATCATCTTCCTGAGGTATTCTGACTCAAGAAGGAAAGGCCACCTTATGATGTTGGGCTCACCTTAAGCCATACTAAAGAAAAGTTAGAAAAATTATCCCCCTGATGAAATCCTCTACTTTTTCAGATTCCCTGCCTAGCACAGGCTTTAACAAGAGCACAGCCAAGCTCTTCTGAACCACTTTTCTCTCTATCTCTGCTCTAAGCTATCTTGCCCTGAGATTGTCTTTCCCATCCCCTCAACCCCCACTAGGTGGCTGTCTTCCATTGTGTTGCTGAATTCCATGCTGGCTTAACTGGAGTACATGACCTTCTCCGTGACATGTCTGTTCCCCTCCTGTGAGAAGCCTCTGAGATTTACAGCATGACTTTACTTTTCAACTTGAATCAACTCATCCTTCAGCCTCTATTTGATGTATTTTGAAATCTTTTGTCACAACACTGTGAACTCCAAATGGAATCTCCAATTCCCTTTTATAAACTAGTGATGTTAAAGAAACCACCAAAATGTACACATAAAATAAGTAAATGTAATTTTAAGAATAAAGTATTACTGAAAGCATCCTGCAGATTCTTTTGCTTCTCTCTCTTCATCTGTGGTTCCCACTCTCTGCTGCTGCATGTCCTCTCATGATTTCTGAGGGAGACATCACCAAACTGATTCAACCCCCCCCCCCCAAGATTACTGTTGACAACAAATCCTGCTTTGGAATTGCTATTGAAGTTATGGTTCAGATTTCCCAGCATCCCACACTTGTTGTGAAAACTGTTTTCAAATAATCATTTGTATATTCCTTGGAGATTTTAGAAGACAAACATGCCTGATGGACACCATCTTGGTCAGCTATGATGATTGTTTCCTACAGTCTAAGTTTTCCTTCATTATCATCAACCAGTCTTACCACCTAAAGAAATAATCTTCAGACACTCTACTGCTCATGCCTTTCAAATCTTTAGTACTTTATTTATTGACTGTGTGTGTATGTGTGGTGATATATTGTGTTCCCTAGTAAAATTCACCTGAAGATCAGAGAACAGAACAAGCCACTAGATTAAACATAGAAGCCAGGCAGTGATGGCACACACCTTTAATCCCAGCACTTGAGAGTCACAGGCCTTTAATCCCAGCACTAGGAAGGAAATGATATGGCTGTGTGGAGAAAGGTATATAAGGCATGAGGAGATAGGAATTAAAGTCTTTTCATCTGAAAAGTCCCTTTTGGCTGAGGACTCAGAGATAGTCAGAGGATTCATGAAGTTGTTGAGGTGAGATGTGGTAGTGGCTTGTTCCTTTGTCCCTCTGATCCATCTGCATTTACCCCAATATCTGGCTCCGGGTATCCGGATATCCAATTTTAAAATATCCAGTAACCTAATAAGATCATTTTGGAATTTTAGAAACATGTATGTGAGTTTTTCAGTCTGTGTGTGTGTGTGTATGTGTGTGTGTGTGTGTGTGTGTGTGTGTGTGTGTGTGTGTGCAGACACATGTGCATGGGTAGCCGTGTAGTGGTCACTGGACAACTTGATGAAAAATACCTTGTAGGCACGGTCTTTAGTGGATGGAGGATGAGCCACAGTTTGGAGGGTTTTCTGTGGGTCCACAGGGTCTACAGAGAGAGACTAGTTTAGTGGCCCCAATTAAACACCTGAAGGAGTCAGTTCCTCTTAAACCATATAATTCAAATTGTCCAACCAAAGTCCTCAGGTTTTAAACATCAAGGTTGTTCTGAGTTTTTGCTGTGACATTCAATGGCTCCTCAGTGTCTTAAATAATATTTCATTCCAAGCAATCTCACCCATCCACAGCCCAACTCAATGTCACTGACTCTCAAAGCAAGTATCTGCTCAGCTCTAGTTTCAGTGGAGATGTGGTCATTCATGGTTTCTTTGACTCCCATGGTTTGTCAGCATCAGTCTAGAGCAGTGTCCCCATGGTTCTTCTCCTGCACAGAAATGGCCATAGAGTGTGGCACATTCACACCTCTAGTGAGAACCAAATCACACCCACTGAAACCATCCTGAAGTGAGGTCACATTTGTAAGCTTTATCTTGCAGACGGTATGATAAAGCCCCCCCACCATGGCAAAGACTTCCTTTTCTGCTATTTTAATGACAGTCTTTGTTCTACTACAGGCCTGACCTGCCACTGCTCAACACACTAATCCTCAACTCAATACTCACCACTGATTTTTTTTCTCTTCAGGAAACCTATGAGGACAAAACGCCATGAGATTGGATCCATGAATGACCCCAACCAAGGATGCTGGTCCTGTTTCAAATCTAAATAACCACCTCACCATTGCTATGATGACCCCAGAAATGACAGGTAAAGAACAGGAGTCGTGGGAAAACTGCATCCCACCAGTTATGTTGCCCATCCCTCTGCTGATGTTCCTGTTTCTCGACAGCTGGTGTGGATCTCCCAGTCCACATTAACCCACAGAAATACCTTCAACAGGAGACACAACTAAGAAGAAATGCTCAGCCCACCCCGGTCACAGTCTGTTCATTATGTTGTTAGCTTTCTCCCTTTCACCACCCACTCAGATGCCTCTAACTGCTTCTCTAGTGCATCCAGCAATGACCTCTGCTGACAGTGGTGCTGGCCAATACACTCTCCTTTATCTCAGGACCAATGTCTCACTAACATCACTCCTTCCAGGATGACGGGCATCACTCTTCCTCTTCTCCTTTAGTATAAGAAAAGAAAACCACCTCCATAGACACCCCCTGCCAGAGTTTTTCACCCCTGTTGTGGTTATTTCACAAGTCTATCTATATGAGGAGGAAGAAGCAACACTCCTGTTAACCAAAGATGAGAGATGTTCCTTCCTTTACTGGTAGGAAGAGGACTTGTCATCTCCCTTGGACCTTATGGGGCGACAACAACTGCCATCATCCAGACAAATCCTCTGGCAGGAGACTTCAGACACAGACTTGATCAGACAGTGACATCTACAGCTGAGAGCCTCCAGTCACTCCAAAGACAGATGAGCCGTCCTGCCGGGGTTGTGCTCCATAATAGAAGAACACCAGACCCTATAACTGCTCAATATGGGGAGACTTGCCTGGTTTTGGGGGAAGAATGTGGCTTCTATGTAAACAAATCAGATGTTAAATCTAATGTTACCACCCTCAAACTGCTCCACTAGACCTGCTTCAAAAATTCCTGTCATAGAGCAAAGTACCTGGTTCCATACCCCCTCATTTCTTGGCTCCTTCCTTCTCTCAGAGCTTGGATTATGCTCTGTTTTATTTGGATGCTTGCCCCTAGACTTCCTCATTTCCTCTGCTGACAGATCACCACTATTGCTAAAATTACCAACAATGAGTTCGTGATCCACTACCAGACCCTAGACCCTTCTGACACAGGTGAAAGGTTCCTCAAGGTTTACAATGTCACCTCTCCATTAAAAAATTAAGGGAGAGATGCTGGAAGCCGTGGCTGGCTGGTCGAGGTCCCAGTCTGCCATAAGTATAGCAGCTTTTTCCATAAACTTGGCAAAATGGAGCTCTCTCCCTCATGTAGAACTTTCTGCTCTCTGCCTAACCTCATCTGGAGAATGTCCTTGTGCCTGCAGGAATGACCTGATCTAAAACCTGCCTCTGATGCCAGATGCCTGATTCATCTTTAGATTGATGCTCGGCACAGATTCCTGCTACAAGACTTAGGTTTGGGCTCTGCTATAGGACCCTACTGCCACATACTAAGCCTTGTGATAGGAGTGTGCCACTTAATGCAAATTAGGACTTGTACCCAGGCTACTCCTTCCTTTACATTCCTTATACTCTGGAATAAAATGGAGCTGATTCACCAACATCTGTCTCTCAAAGAGCTGTCGCTGTTCATGCTCATGGGCTGCCAAAGTTTGTCTCCCCATCTGCCTCTTTCTGCACTTCCTGGTCCAACAGGCCTAGAGGGAGAGGACCCTCACAAATGTCATCATCTTTTACTTTGTTTCATTGGTCTAGTTATACCTTTCCTAATTCCTGGAATATTGACTAAGGATAACCACTGTACAAATAATATTAGAATGACATGGAAGATAATTAAAGGAAAAGTCATTCTATCCAAGACAGTGGAATATTTGGCCTGACTGGAGATTCAACATTCGCATACACGGGGCAAAAGCCGAGCCAGAAGATTATGTCCTGAGAAGGAAGGACCACTCCTAGGAAGGTGGGCTCACCATAAGCCATGCTGAAGAAGAGATTTGTCAAAAACTTTCACCTTGATGAAATACTGCACTTTTCATTCCCACATTCCCACACAGGCTCTTATTCAGCACAGCCATGCTGCTCTGAATTTCCTTTATTTCTTTCTCTAAGTATGATTGCCATAACGGTTTTTATTCTTGAGTATTTCTTCAAGCCCCACTCCCCACCATGGGGCTTTCTGCCACTGTGTGACTCATCTCTCTTCTGGCTTACCTCAAGTTCATGGATCTTTCCCAACAATGGTTGGGCCACAGATGGGAAAATAACAGACTCCTGATGACATGCTGATGGTCTTCCTGAAGGACATCATGCCAGTATGATTTTGCAAGTGTAGAATGAACGGCCTTGGAAATATATTCAACAAATCCCTTGGTCTGCACTAGAGTGCACCTCTCCACGCATGATGACAACACAAATTGAAAACTTAGATGCTCCCAAAGGAAACATGGAAAACTTACTCTAACTTCTGGCAGCTATTCCTTAGCATCCAACAAAGTCATAAACATTATCATTAATAAGCCGAAAGTAAAAATTGTAATACACCCCCAGGACCAATATTTTTTCCTTCATTAGAGGTATGGCAAAGTCTCCATGCAAACACTGTCACTGACATCACAGCTGAAAACTTATGCACTCTCTAAGGGATGTTAGTCTAGATAAACAGTCTTTTTATGAGCACTGGTACCCTGTGTTCATTCAGTCATCTGCACAATGTTCCATGCGAAATATTGGAGAGGTAAATATTTTTGGATCTGTCTCAGGGAAATAGATACACAGAGAAGATCTTCAAATGCAGAAGAAGTCAGAGCTGTGTTTCTTCAGTAAGCATTTAGGAACTGGCCTAGATCCTTGTGAGCATCTCCATCCTTGCTGTGGCTGGACAGGTGGAATTCTGCAACTGTAGATTTCTTCTTAATGTTCTCTTCTCCCTACTGAAACTCATAATGGTTAGGATAGTTGCTTTTATGTCTCTTGTTTACCTAATGGTGTCAGTGATTTCTTCATCCCAAGGAAATGTCTGTTTCACAGATTAGCACTTAGTTGAAAATGACTTTTAGTGTGACATCTCTGTATGGGATGGCTGATTTTTAGCTGATGGGTAGAGACTGACTGTTCCTTTGGAATACAATATAAAAAATAAGTTGTGGACTGAACAAAAGCTTTCAAAGGCATGCTTCAAAGACTCAAGTTTTAAAAGAATCTGTCTGGGCAAAAGTTCTTTGCAGTGTTCTCCAGGCCAAGCTCCTACACTGTGATAAACCGTGTATCCCTTCATAGAAGAAGTAACGACTCAAACCATTCATTATGCTCAGATATTGAGAAGTGTTTTGAAGAGAGAAGTGTTGCTCCGGGTCATCACTCCAGTCTGCACAGAAGACCTCTCCATGACTTCTCAGAGTAAAGCTCCATAAACCACTGAGGAATTGGATCTCCGGATGCTCCTGTTTTTCCAGGTTGGAACTGGGACTCTGGCCAACATTCTTCTGTTTTTCCATAATATCTCTCCCATGTTTACTGGCTCTCGACTGAGGTCCACACAGGTTATTGTCACCAACTTGGCCTTGGCCAATGCCTTCCTTCTCCTCATTACTGCATTTCCAAACAAGATGAGCTTTTTGCTCCTAGGAGTCCTCCAACTAACCTGCAATGTAAAATTGAGTTCTTAATTCACCTGGTGGCTCGAAGCACAAACATGTGCTCCACCTGTGTCCTGAGCATCCATCAGTTTCTCACTCTTGCTCCTGGACATTGGGGTAGGCTGATGCTCCGAGGAAGAGCCCCTAAAGTCCTGAGTTATTCTTGTTACAGTTGTTGGTTATTCAGTGTCTTAAATAACATCTACATTCCAATGAAAGTCAGTGGTCCAGAGAGCACAGGCAATGACACTAACAATATAAGAAAGTGGGTCTGCTCCACATCTGGATTCAGTGTAGGCATGGGCATGTTCCTTTTTTTCCATGATGTCACATTCATCAGCATCATGGTCTGGTCCAGTGTCTCCATGGTGCTTCTCCTCTATAGACATCACCAATGAACACAGCACAGCATCACTTCCAATCAGAACCACAGAGGCCATGCTGAGACCAGAGCAGCCCACACCATCCTGATGCTGGTGGTCACCTTTGTAAGCTTTTATGTTCTAGACTGTATTTGCAGTTTGTTTCAGGTTTCTTTCATGGACTATCGCATCTGTTTGAGGCATGTAAATGAAGTTTTGACTGCAGGCTTCCCCACTATTTCTCCCTTCCTGTTGATCTTTAGGGATCCTAAGAATCCCTGCTCTGTGCTCTTCAACTGCTGAGAACCACAGTCAACATGATAAACATAGAAGACAGCTTTACTAGCAGCAGTACACACTCTATTTAGTAAAAGTTGTTTGAAAATTCTTCCTCATAAAACAGACATGTTGACTTGCTAATCTTATCCCAGCGCTCTAGAGACTGTGCCAGGAGGATTGCAATGTAATCAATGGCATGTCAGGCTGTAGAGTGAGATCCCGTCCAACTTGTGATAATGAGACCCAGTCTCACAACTCCTTATATGTACCCTAAAAGAGAAGATAATAAATAAGTGAGAGAAAAAGAAAGAAAAAGAATTGCAGTCATCTCATAAATATTCACAATTGCCTTAGGAGATCAATGTCTTCCTGTTGGTTTATTGTTTTAGGTCACATGCAACCCATATTGCAGCCTATGTATATATATTCTTTTTATTCTTTTTCAAAATTTATTTATTTATATGTACACAGTGTTACACCTGCATGTATGCCTGCACACCAGCAGAGGGCACCAGATTTCATTATAGATGGTTGTGAGCCATCATGTGAACACTGGGAATTGAACTCATAACCTCTGAAATGACAGAAAACACCTAATCTCTGAGCCATCTCTCCAGCCTCTATATCAATATTCTTGATCATTTTTCCTTTCCTTTCAGATGTCTATACATATTCATGTTTATTGTTTGAACAGTTCATAGAAATGTTATGTCATATAGATGATTATAACAACTCATATATTAGTGTATAATTTTATAGTGTATAATCATGAATGCATGTTAATTGGCAGATATGAATTTTTACTGTTGAAAATGAAGATGTGTGCTTGTCCTAGAGTCTATACCCATATAAGTCACCTGAACACTATTAATATGCCATACTTCTCTTGTGTCTTCATTGCTCATATGTTTATTTTTAGTACTGGCATGTTGGGTAAAGAAAATGTTGTGCAATGGTAGAGTGCTACTCACATATGTAGGTCAACATTCTTTGTCTCTCCCTATAGAAATTTTGCTGGATGGACAAATATCCATAAAGCTGTAGAAACTTCATTTTTGGGATTCACTACCATAGATTTTCCTTACCATCATTGAAATCAAAACAAAGCTCCTATTTCCTAATAGACTCATTTATTTTTTCCTGTTTATTTTGCCTTTCTCCTGATGGTATACTCTGTTGACTGATTTGAGCACAGTTTATCATCTTACAAATTACAGTTTTTTAATTATTGTTGATTATTTATTTAGAAATGGAGGTGAGACACAAAATAATCACATTCTGGTTAGAACAACTGTGGAGCACCTCACTGGATATATAAGAATGATACGATGAATCTATCTCACCTCCAATATACGATATGCTGCTGTAGGATTCTCTCAGCATCAACAACCATGACCACACAGGAAAGAGTACATCTCCATACCAAAGTACAAATTTGAAGGTAATATACACTGTACGATATTGACTCATCTGCTGGCTACATAGTGATTACATATAGGTTTGTGTCTGTGTGTGTGTGTGTGTGTGTGTGTGTGTGTGTGTGTGTGTGTGTGTGTAGCTGAAGTTTTCCTGGTCCCACCTTGCTCACTGTTGTCCTGCAATCCCACAGCCGACAGACCCAAATGAACACACAGAAGCTTAATATTAATTAAAACTGCTTGGCCATTAGCTCAAGCCTACCACTGACTAGCTCCTACACTCAAACTCATGCCATTTCTGTTAATCTATATGTTGCCACATGTTCCTTGGCTTTACCTGTGTGTCCTTATATGCTGCTCCCTGAAAGGCACACTGGCATCTCCTGACTCAGCCTTGCTCTCCCAGAATTCTTCTCTGCTTATCCCTCCTATACTTCCTGCCTGGCTACTGGCCAATCAGTATTTTATTTATCAACAAATCAGAGCTACACATTCACATCATAGAGAAAGACATTAAATCATCACCCTTGTGTGTGTGTGTGTGTGTGTGTGTGTGTGTGTAAATCTCCTTTTGATGAAGCATATAGAAATTAGGAGATTCTCAGTGCATAGGGTCTAGACTGTCTTTAACAAAAGTGTGAATCTTCTGTCCAAAATACACATATGCAAAACACACCACTGGTTCCTTCTATAATCACTAGTCATCAAGTAAGAGTCATCATTTGCAGCCTTCCACTATACTGTGGATCTAAAGACTTTTGTGTGTGCACTGCCAGGTGCTCTGTGAGCTCACTGAGAAGCAGGCTCAGGAGATGTGGTTAGGTCTACTCAGTTGAGGCACAGACACTTGGTTTCAACACACCTCTAACATCCCTTCCATGAGTAAGGATGGGCTCTGACTCTGTGACAAGCACCAACGTGAACAGTAAAACAGGCCAAGAGAAAAGACTTTATGTCCTTCATAAAAACTGAGGGGAAAACTGTTTCAAGGAGAGGGGTCTATTGTCTATCCCTAGATATAATGATGTTTACAATAGAAATGGTTAATGGGCTGTCCATCCACCTAGAGGATAGAGGGGACATATGTCTAAAACTCCTCAGCCATTGCCTCAAGATGACCTTATATCAGGGCTTTTTCTTGTTTTTCTGTTGGACGTTGTCAACTTCAATTGGTTGATATGTTGCTATGATCATCTGCTATTTATTCTCAATGGAGATCACAAACATGTGTATATGAGAACATTTCCTGGACTGTACAATGTAGAAAATATTGTTGATTGACCTGTTTTATGTGGCATTTTCAGGGGAATAACAACAATTCATAATTGAACACTTTGTATAATGGAGATATTAATTTATTGCTATGATGTTACATATGAAGTTTGGAGCCAACTTTCTTGTTGACTTAAATCACTATTTTGCTCTGTTTCATCATATGATGAAAGGAAAAATAAAAAGGAAAAAGGACACAGGAAACGATATTGTAGAAAGGGTGTGAGAATGAAAATATCTTTAGAAAAAAAGTATATAAAGGTTAATATGGCTGAATGATTTCCCAGCATCAGGAAGAAAGTATGCAAGCCTGACCAAGTTATGATTGTCTGAGTAATTCTGAATGGAAGTGAAAGGTGAGATATGCCATCTGGGATCTTATCTTTGTAAGGTCAAAGTTCAATACTTTGAGTAAAAATGGGATTCTCTGCAAGTATTGGTCTTTCCTTGGTAAGTTTTACAAGCACTGCCTTAAAAGAATAAAATATTTGTCCAGTTGGTATGTATTTGAATGGATTAGGCTCTATGGGCTTTATTTTCAAGCTCTGTCTAAATATTACACAGTGGTTATTAATACCAGCCTTGGAGAGATGACTGAGCAGTTAAGAGTTCTTGTTACTCTCACAAAAGAGCTGGGTTTGGTTCGCAGTACCTACATATGGCTCACAGACATCTGTGGTTCAGGTTCCTGGGGATTCAGTGTGCTCTTCTGACCACTCATGGTACCAGGCATGTGTGCAGTGCACATACACTTACTCAAGCAAACATTCGTACATTAAAAATAAAAAATAATTTTTCATTTGTTTCCTTTTATTGAAGGTAGACTCTGTTCTCATACTATCTATTCTGATGACAGTTTCCTCTCCTTCTATTTAACCCTTCCCTCCCTCACTCCTTCCCTTCTTTCTTTATTCTTATCTTAAGGCCTGGGGAGGCACTTCAGTAGGTTGAGCATCCACTGTGCAAAACTCACAGCTTGAGTTGAATCCCCAGAGCTGTCATAAAGGTGGAAAGAGAGAACCAAGTCCCACGCTGTCCTCTGACCTCCATGTATGTGACACGGCATAAGCACACACACACACACAATTGTAGAGAAATACATAGAAATAGTTAGTAATGAACTAAAGTGTCTGATGGGTGCTCGGGGACTCTGAAGAGATGAAGGGTGGTACACTTCTTGGGTCCTAACTCGAGGTGATCTCTGTGGCTACATACAATAGCTGAACTTCCTCCTATGGGAAATAGATATTTTAATGAATATGATGGTGTTGATGAGGAGGATGGAGATGGAGAAGATGATGATGAAGATGACAGGAATGGAAAGGATGACGGTGTTTATAATAATGGGGGGACTTAGCATGTGTTTCTTTCTCCTCAATATGAAGATTTAACCTGACTGTACATCAGTATATACATAAATATATAAAAAATGCACATAAAGTATACACATAATATATGAATAAACATACATATTATTTGATTCAGTAAAACACAAAATAAATTAAGGTCTACATTTATAGTAATGGGTTAATTTAAGATAGAAGAACTAGATAGCAAAAAGCCTGCCACAGCCATTTACTCGGTTGGGTCTGAGCAACTAAGGTCTGGGACTGGCGGGTGAGAGAAATTTGTCCTGACAGTGGGCCAGGCAGGACTGGAGAAAACTCTAGCTATACTAGAACTGAACACACACACTCATACTTGGTTCTCTATAGTTCTTGATTGCCTAATCAATATCCTTGCCAGTTTACCCAGGATTATTTATACAGCAGATTCTCTGCACAGTGGCAATACATTAGACCTCAGTAGTGTCAGAGGATACCCGGGTATCTCAGAAAACAAGCCTAAGACCTATGTATAGACAAGTGAACACTGAAATAACTCACAGAATCTACTGGAGGAAACACGTGCTCCTATGGGTCTATACCGACACACTAAACAGTCTCAGGCCACATGTAGAAGAATGTAGGACCTGCATAGCATATACTAGACTCAAGCTCTCACAATGATGGTCCCTATGAAAGGACTGGTCCTCAGCATGGTTTTGGAGGAATTAAACAGTACTGTGTGTAGAGAAAAGGGGCTGGCTAAAGAAACCCACCCTGATCCTGGAGCCCAGAACTAGGGAACGATAGATCAGAACAGAAAGAAACACAGTTTGGCTCATTCAGATCAGAGCCATCTCTGCCCTTGGCCCACTGGCTTGTGAAACAAACCAATCACAGAACAGGACAGCAGAATCCTGGACCCCAAGTCAACCCCTGGTTGATTCCACGCCCAGGCCTTCTGTGTAAACTCCCCTGCCTGGTCAGTTAGAAAAAAGGCTGTTCTCTCCACCCTGGTAGAGGCAGCTACTCTCTTGGACTCCTCTTTCTGAAATAAATTTCTTTCTCAAAAGAGATTTGGGTGTGAAGATCTTCATTCACTGGCATAGAGAAGATCCTTGCTGAGATGTCCCTAAGTGGTCAGAGCAAGAGAGAGCTGAAACAGTAACACTTTTCTCCGGAGCTAGAGAAGATGACTGCATTTCTGCAGGGGTTTACCCCTTTGCAGAGTGAAGCAAAAGAAGCAACTTCTTAGGCTAGAGAAGCAGAGCTCTGCTAGGAAGACCCCTCAACTGCGGGCTGAGCGAAGCTCTGCTGTAGCTGCTCTCCAGGAGAGGAGCATGATTGCTATATCCTGTGGGGAGACCATCCTCCATCACACCAGGTATACCTAGACTTTCCCAAATAGTCAGGATACCCTTCCCTGCTGAAACAGTTCCAGTCCTGACTTTCGTGAGAAGTCAGAAAAATTTCCCTTCCAGGGTTGGGCTGCTTCTTTGCACTTCCAAATGTCAGAGCTGTGCTAAACAACTCCAGGTGTCCAGAACACCTTCAGGGCAGAGCTGTTGTTCTGAGCAGCTCGAGGTGTCTGGGATACTTCACCCTCCAGGGCTGGACTGTTTCTTTGCAGCTTCAGCCATCAAGAGCTCTCATTAGCAGCTCAAGGAATTCCCTGACTCCCCAGGTAGTCAGGACATGTTTCCCCAGAGTTGGAAAACTCATAATTTCGTGCCAAAATCTAGGATCAAACCCAGAGTTGTTGCAACCTACTTACTTACACTGTGCAGTGTACACCACCCCACAGGTAATACCATAAATGCACCCCTTAGTCAACCCCCAAGTACACATTTTCATAACTAATATCAACATCAATTCCAGACATAGATTATCAAAAATGAAACATGCAAACCTTTTCTAACTTCTGCCCAGCTGTTCCTTAGTAGCCACCAAAAGTTGTTTGTGGTGATTGCTATGGGGAGAAAACCTGTTCTTCCTTAGAGCCAACCCAAACTCTAACCATGCAGATGCTGCCACTAAAAGGTGTTGTTTTAATGGTCTTTCTGAGGGATATCAGGGTCAGACACCTGCCCTTTATGAAGACTGGCATCCTGGACTCACCTGTATTGAAAACTTCCTGCACAAAGCTCTGTAGATACTATGTGAAACATGATTACTGTGTTGAATTCTGTCTCAGGAAAATAGTTAGACACCGGGGTCTTCCTTGACAGGGTGGGTCAGAGCTGTGTTTCTGAAGTGATTGAGTTCAGGGAAAAGCCTTCACCCCTCAGGAGACTCTCTATCTTGCTATGGCTGGCCTGTGGAATTCTTGTCACTGTGGGCTTTTTTTTTTTTAAAAAAAATAGAATTCACACATCCCTCTGCACTTGACCAAGACTTCTTGTTCCAACATCAAAAGTTAGGGTTTCTGCTTCTTAGAAGTGTTTAGAGTTTGACCAGAACATACTGATGCATTTTATCTCATAGAACGTTTTATTTCATTGGTTACTAGTAAGCTGAAAACTACATGTATGGGCTGGATGTGGTGTTCTCAACCCAAATCAGTTTCAGTACTCAAGAGGCAGAGGCAAGTGGATCTCCCTGACCTGCTCTCCATGAACTCTGCAGCTTGCTTTCTGTTAACACCCTTGGTGCAAGGGGTGGTAACTGTGCCCTCCCACATCACCAATTAACCAGAAAATGCAACTATGTGTTTTCACACAAGGACCTAAAAAAATAGGGGAGTTTAGCCAGGAAAACTAAAATATAATTAATGGTATATCCCAATGCTATAGAGTGAGATCCTGGACCACTTCTGATACAGAGCCGCAGTCTCAAAACTCTCTAACCATCTCCCCAATAAAGAAAATGGAACAAAGAAAGACAAAGAAGGAAAGGAAGAAGAAAGAATGAAAGAAAGAAAGAAAGAAAGAAAGAAAGAAAGAAAGAAAGAAAGAAAGAAAAAGAAAGAAAGAATGAAATGAATGAATTAAGGAAGGAAAGAAGAAAGAGCCAGTTATGACATAACTTTGCACTTATCCTATGTAGTCAATGTGTTAGTCTTGATGGATTAGAGGATTCCATGTCCTCAATTAATGCATATACTTAGTAATCTTTCCTTTACCAGTGGTATTGTGCAAACATATCTAGGTTTTCATGTGAATAGGGTATACAAATGTTATCTCATGTAAATAATGCTAATAACCTTATATATTGGTGTATTGTTGTCAATGGACAGATGTAAACTTCAAAGTTGAAAGCAGACATGTTTTTCTATCCTGTATAATAAGGTACCTGAACAATAAATATGTGTCTGCCTAGTCGTTTGTGTCTTTGTTTCCCATGTATTTTTTTGGAATGCTGCCATGTTGGATAGGGAGGGTATTGTGCATTGTAAGGTTGCTTCTCACACGTCCAGGTAAACCTTCTTTAATTTTCCCTGAGGAAATGTTCCTGTAGGGATAAATATCAATAAAGACGTGGAAACTTGTTTCTGGGATTTACCACATGAATTTTTACACTTTATCACTGAAAGACAAAATGAAGAGCCTAGTTTCCTATGAAGTTTTATAGGACTTCATCTTCCCCTGATTATTCTCTCATTCTCCTAATAGTGTATTCTACGGTCTGGTTTCAGCACACTTTATATTTCTTTATGCTACATTTTTGAATTCTTGGTGAGGCTTTTGGAAATTGAGGGTGACCGACAGAATAACCATTTTCTATTAGACCAACTTTAATCTAGTTAGATCAATACCTTCATTGTATATTTAAGAATGATGTAATAGAGCCTTGAGGCGGGGGGAGGGGCTTTGACCTGCCTCTCCCGAATGGACCTAGGTTTGCTAACACCTCATGGGAGGCCTCACATTTTCATAAGAGGGAATGGGCGGTGTTTGGGTGAGGGAAACCTGTAGGGCTGAGAGGAGTGATGTGGGGGGATCTGAGACTGGTATGTAAAATGAGTAAAACTTATTTAAAAAAAGAAAAAATACAGCCAGAATGTCAAACCTGAAAGAAAATAAAATACAACTAATTAAAAAAAATAGAGAATGATGTGATACATCTATCTCACCTCCAATATACTATAGGCTGCTGTAGGATTCTTTCAGCAGCAGCAGTCATGAACAGACAAGGAGGAGAACATCTCCACCTTAAAATCTAAACCCTGAAGATAACATGCTTTGTATGGTTTGGATTCATCTGTGGCTACAAAAGGATTATGTATATGTCTCTCTCTCTCTCTCTCTCTCTCTCTCTCTCTCTCTCTCTCTCTCTCTCGTGTGTGTGTGTGTGTGTGTGTGTGTGTGTGTGTGTGTGTGTAAATCTTCTTTTGGTGAAGTATAAGAAATCTTAGTGATTCTCATGTGATTTGTGGCCAGCCTGTCATCCTGGAATCAACTCATATCTTCTTGCAGCATCCACATTGAGTGCCAATGCCTATGTGAGAATATTTCCTGGACTATACAAGGAAGAAAATATTGCTGTCAGACATTGTTGTCATTGACATCTGCTGGGAACATCTAAAGCTTTGCAATTTTATATTATGCATTCTAGTAACGTTCATTTATGTCATTGTGCTATGTATGCTGTTTTGGATTAAACTTTATTTTTTAACTATCCTGCTAATTTTATCATGTTTCACCATGTGAAGGAAGGATACGAAATTAAAAGAAACCAGGATGGAGAAAAAAGATAATGATGGAAAGGTGTTACAAAGGAAATATTTTAGACAAGAAGGATTTGTGTATAAAAATTAAGATGGCAGATTGTTTCCCCAGCACCTGTTATAAAACTGGAAATTCTTACCAAGACTAAGTATGGCATGAATTGAATGTGAAAGGTGAGATGTTCATATGGCACCTGTGATCTTGACTTTCAAAGTTTAAAATTCAACACAATGAAGTCACTGGAGTTCTCTGAAAGTAATGATCCACCCTTGGTAAGTTTTTCAAGTTGTGCTTTAAAGGAACAAAAAGCCCTCCAGTCAGTGTGTATTAAAAGTGTTAGCTGCTGCCCCAGCTCTATATAAATATTATGAAGGAGAGAACAATACCAGTCTTGGCTGGAGATATGGCTGAGCAGTTAAGAGCGTTGTTGTTCCTACAGAAGACCGAGGTTCAGTTCAGAGGACCTGTGTGATGGCTCACAGGCACCTGTGGTTCCAGGTCCAGAGACTCAGTGTCCTCTTTTGACACTCAGGGTGCTAGACATGCACGTGGTGCACAGACACACACTCAAGCAAATATTCATACATGTAAAATAACAATACTTTAACAAATACCAGACTGACACAAGTGCCCTCCCAAGTTCTCCGTAAGGACACTGGCAAGTCTGTACTGCTGTGGACAGTGGGATTAAGAGGGGTGATCCTCCAAGGTCAACCATCTCCTGGAGGAACATGGAGCAGCTCATAAAATATCCTGTAGCCTTGTTAAGTCACCTGCCCCCTAATTCAGGGAAGCCATGGAGACCCTACTAGGAAGACTCTAACCAGTGTCCAGTCTACAGGGATGACATGCAAGATAGAAGAGACTTTCCCTCCATGATCCCAAGGAAAGCCATGATCCAGCAAGGCCTTTGACACATTCTCACCTGGATGGATCAGCTTGTAGAAGAAAGGCTAAAAGAACTGGAGGTTCCTGCAAGACCAATTGATCCCTGATGAAAATATTTTCAAGTAGTCTTGATCTTCGAGAAGTAAAGGGTTGCCGGGCGGTGGTGGTGCACTCCTTTAATCCCAGCACTCGGGAGGCAGAGGCAGGCGGATCTCTGTGAGTTCGAGGCTAGCCAGGGCTACCAAGCGAGTTCCAGGAAAGGCACAAAGCTATGCAGAGAAGCCCTGTCTCGAAAAACCAAAAAAAAAAAAAGAAGTAAAGGGTTAACTTTAGCCCTGATGTAGCTGCAGTACACAAAAAGAAACGATAACAGGAGACTAAGCTATTTTTCTTTTAAACGGGGATGATTTTCTTCTTTGGCACAACCTCTCATGATCTTGAGTGTGCCAAACTATGCCAATCCCTGAGACATGCTGTAGACATCCCATTCTGTTTTGAGACCTTCTCAAATATGCTTTGCTACTGAAATGTTATATACCCACACCCCCACACGCACACATAGAAAATTAAGCACATATTCTGAGATTTGTTATCCAGTGGTTCCCAGTTTATTCCCTGGAGGTTGTAGAAGACACTGCATGCTGACATCCACCATCCTGCATCTTCTGTCCATGGTTTCCTAGAGCCTAAATTTTTCTCCTTTGTCATCAACCACTCTCTCTGCCTGCACAGCATCTCTGTGGACTCTCACTATCTCACTTTCCTGCAGTTGTGGTTTGGATAAGGTGTGCCATATGTCTCCACCATTTTAATACTAGCTTTCTATACAGTTGTGTTTTGGAAAGGATTAAGATGTGTGTCCTTATTGGTGGAGGTTTATCAATGGGGCCAAGGTTAAATTATAAAGTTTCTTTAAACTTTGCTTGCCTCTCACCGCCCTAAGTTCATTATCTTTCCACTTCTGGATTATCAAGTTGTGAACTCTCAGCTTTCCCTGCCATCCTTCCTCTGTTCTACCATCATGGTCTCAAACACTCTGAATTCATTAGCCCAGTTAGCAACTTCCTTTAATTGGGATCTTTGGTCATGGTGTCCTGTCAGAGCACTGAGACCCTTAAACACAGGCTTTTGAAATATTATATTACATGGATTATTGTATGTATACATGTGCACATGTGCCATGGTGTAGATGTGAAATGTCAGAAGACATCTTGAGAGGTCAATTTCTCCTTGTGCAATGTAAATCTGAGAATATAGCTTAGTCTGTCAGTTTTCAGACCACACAGTAGTTCTATTTTCACCTTTTAAAGAAATTTCCCCTATGAATCTCTACTGATAGGATTTGTGATAGCTGAGGAAATTCCACTTGGCTAGGGAGTGCACAGTCTTTGACCACACACTAAAGTTTCACAGATTGGTTGGTAGTATGAACAGTAATTCACATGGCATCTGACCTGTGGGAGCCCGTTCTCGGGTTCCTCGTGGCTTTACCCAGCAGGTCTGAATAGAGGATGATCAGGACCACAAGCCTGAGTGCAGGTGTCTGAGATGGTCTGCACTTGGCTGTGCTGGGGGAGGAGGTCTTTTGCTCCACCCCTTGGCGTCTCTATTAAAACCCAGGGCCAGAGACAGTCCGGGCCCGTTGGAAAAGGTTCCAGGCCCTCTCGAGGTTATCCTTTATTTTCTATCTGTTTATCTCTGCAAGATTCTCTGCTATAAATCCTTCTATCTAATATTTCCTGCTGATTGCACTCAAGAAAACTCTGGGGAACTGTGGGGGTGGTGGGTAAACACCCCACACTGACCTTGGTAAAATAGACAGATACTGGGGTGGAAGTTCATGTATAGGTCATGTGGCAACCCATAGATACCCTAACAGATGGAACAGGACTTTGGTGCTGGGGAGTGATAACATAGGAAAATGGGTCACAGACTATGACCTTCCACTGAATCAGTGAGAGTCCCTGGGAGGCTCCAAGAAATATGGATTTATGAAGGAGATCAAGAACCATGTACCAGATGCGTGACTTCACTCTGTTCCAGTTACTACCCCAGGATGTCTGAAGAACATCAGTTTGAAGAAGTACTTAAAGATTGTCTCACCAAGTCCCTGACCCTGCTTGCTATAATTTTGACAAACTTGGCAACATGTGGCCACTGGGGCAATAGAGGCAACACTATCTATGGGTGTGTGTGACAGAAATGTGAACTCACAGGTATTGTTGTTTCCAGAGGAAAGTCCGCGAGTGACCAACCAGCTGAAAATTCCAGCATGGACAGGCAAGGGAGATGGGATGTCCCTACACAAGTTGAAGGTGGTGGGTGGATGGATGGTGGGTATGTAGAGTCACTTTTCTTTGTGAGATAAGACCTGGCAGTGTCCCCATGCCATAGTGCATGACCCAAAACCCATAAACCTGTGGGCAGCGCTATTGGAGTTTGGGAGTAAATACAATAAAAGAAGACTTGAGTAAAGAGATGAAATGTATTGGAAGGAACATAGAATTGCTGGCAAGCCTTAGGGTGTGTATGATGTAGTTTCAGTAAAAGAGACACACCTCTGCCAGAGTTTTGTACCCCTTTTGTGGTTATTCCACAGGAATATGTATATGAGGAGGAGGGAGGAACACTTCTGTATCGCTCCAAAGACGGGAGATATTCCTTCCTTTACAGGTAGGATTTATGACTTGTCATCTCCCTTGGATCTTCCGGGGCTACAACAACTGCTATCACCCAGACACATCCTCTGCCTGGAGACTTCAGACACAGACTTGATCAGACAGTGACATCTACAACTGAGAGCCTCCAGTCACTCTAAAGACAGATGAACCGCCCTGCCAGGGAAATAATAGAAGAACACTAGACATAATAACTGCTGAACATGGGGACACTTGTTTGGTATTCTGGGAAGAATGTGGCTTCTAGGTAAACAAATCGAATGTTGTTAAAATTAATGATACCACCTCAAAATATTCCACAAAGACCTGCTCTAAAAATTGCAGCCATAGAGCAAATTATCTGGTTCCATGACTCCTCATTTTTTGGTTCCCACCCTCTGTCAGTCCTCTGATTATGCTGTTTTATTTGGATGCTTGCCACATGCCTTATTTATTGACTCTGCTGACAGATCACCACCATTGCTAAAATCACCAACAATCAGGTCATGGTTCACTACCAGACCCTGAACTCTTCTGACACAGGTGACAGGTTCCTTAAGGTTTACAGTGATTCCTCTCCATTAAAGTAAAACCAGGAAGAATGTGGAAGCCATGGCTGACTGGTCAAGGTCACAGCCTGCCAGAAGCCTAGCAGCTTTATCTACAAGCTGAGCTAAATGGAACCACCTCCCTCTAGCAGAACTTCCTTCTCTCTATCTAGCTTTATCTGGACAATGTCCCCAGGCCTGGAAAACTGACCTTACCCAAAAGCTGTCTTTGAAACCAAATACCTGAATCATCTTTAACTTTGTCCTTGGCACAGATCCCTGCTATGAAGTCTTGTCCTAGGAGCTCTGCTATAGGACCCTACAGCCACACACTAAGCCTTGTGATAGGGGTTGCCACTTAATGAAAATTAGGGTTTGTCCCCAAGCTCTGGATATATTTCTTATACTCTGGAATAAAATTGAACTTATTCACTGAAATCTATATCCTAAAGAGCTGTCTGTATTCCTGTTCATGGGTCACTAAAGATTTCTGTTGCCCCATCTGCCCCTTTCCCCTCTGGATCTGGTGGCCAACAGGCCCAGAGGGAGAGGACCCCCCACACAAGTCATTGTCTTTTACTTTTTATCTTTGGTCTAGTTAGATGTTTCATAATTCCTGGATATTGAACAGGGATAATTGTTGTACAAAAAATTTGAGTGACATCGAAGTTAATTAAAGAAAAACTCATTGTATCCAACCCAGCAGAATGTCTGTCCTGACTGGAGATTCAACCTTCACATCACATGGATCAATCACCTGGCCAGGAGATTATGCCCCAAGAAGAAGGACCACCCTTAAATATGGGCTTTCCTTAAGCCACACTGAAGTAGAGATTTGTAAAAAAATTTCACTATGATGAAATATTTTACTTTTCCTTCCTTTATTCCTACATGCTAGCAAGGCTCTTACAGAGCACAGCCATGCTGCTCTAAATTACTCTTCCTTCTTTCACTGCTCTAAGCATGATTGACACAATGGCTTTTATTGTTTAGTATTTGTTCAAACCCCTCTCCCCACCATGGGGCTGTCTGCCACTGTGTGACTCATCTCTGCTCTGGCTTACCTCAAGTTCATGGCTCTTTCCCAACACTTGTTGGTTCACAGAGGGAAAATACCAGACTCCTGATGACATGTTGATGGTCCTCTTGAAGGATCTCATGCTGGCATGATTTTCAAAGTTTAGAACTGTGCTGTACCATATGCTCCACTGGAAATACATTCAACAAATCCCTAGATCTACACTGAAGTACACCTCTCCACACCTGATGACAATACAAATTGAAAGCTTAAATGCTCCCAAAGGAAACATGGAAAACTTTTTCTGACTTCTGACAGCTATTCCTTAGAATCCAACAAAGTCATAAACATTATCATTAACAAGGTAAAAACTGTGATTTACCCTGAGGAACAGTGTTTTCTTCCTTCATTGGAGGTATCCCAAAGTCTCCATGCAAACACTGTCACTGACACCACACATGACAAAGCAATGACTCTCTGAGGGATGTTAGTGTAGTAAACAGTCCTTTTATGAGCACTGGTACCCTGTGTTCATTCAGGCACCTGCACTATGTTCCATGGAAAATATTGGAGAGGTAAGCATTTCCTTGTACCTGTCTCAGGAAAGAGAAGATCTTAAAATGGAGAATAAATAAGAACTTTGTTTCTTCAGTGATTGTTCAGGAGCTGACCTCCATCTCTGTAAGCATCTCTATCCTTGCTGTGGCTGGACGGGTGGGATTATTGCAACTGTAGATTTCTGCTTAACTTTCTCTTCCCCCTACTGCAGCTCTTCTGAAGTCAACATTAATGGTCAGGAGAGTGGCATTGTTTCATCTCTTCTTTACTCAATGATGTCAGTGATTTCTTCATTCCAAGGAAATGTCCATTTCACAGCTTAACACTTAGTTGAAAATGAGTTTTACTTGACATCTATGAATGGAATGGCTGATTTTTAACTGATGAATGGAGACTGACTCTGGAAAACAATATATGAGGTAAGCTGCAGACTAAATAAGAGCTTTCAAAGACAAAAGTTTCAAAGGAATTGGTGTGTGCAAATGGTTTAACTGTGATGGTGTATCACCACGGTTTCAGTGTGCATAAGGGAAGCTGGTCAAGGCTCAGTTGCATCTCTAGTTTCTGCTTCCTTATTAAAATAGGGAAGATACACAAAATTATGAATATATGAACTACTTTGTTACCTGGGGATTTTTCCATATATGTGTGTAAATTGAGTTCTTTATATATTTTGGAAATCAGCCCTCTGTGAGATGTAGAGTTTGCAAAGAACTTTCACATTCTGTAGGCTGCTGTTTTGTCCTATTGACAATGCCATTTGCCTAGAGAACCTTTTTAGTTTCACGAGGTTCCATTTATAAATCGTTGATCTTAGTTCATGCCCAATTGGTGTTATATACATGAAGTGGTCTCCTGTTTTAAATTGTTCAAGGCTCTTCCCTATTTTTTCTTCCATCAGGTTTAGGGTAGCTGGATTTATGTTAAGGTCATTGAACTACTTGGACTTGCGTTTTGTACATGGTGATAGATATGGATTTATTTGCAATCTTCTACATGCAGACATCCAGTTATATAAGCACCATTTGTTGATGATACTTCCTATTTTCCATTGTATACTTTTTGATTCTTTGTCAAAAATCACATTTCCATAGGTGTATGGATTTATGTATGGGTCTTCGATTACATTGATCAATCCTTCTGTTTTTTCCAATACCATATGGGTTTTGTTACTATTGTTCAGTAGTACAGCTTGAAATCTGGGATGGTGATAACTCTAGAAGTTCTTTTATTGTAAATGATTCTTTTAGCCATCTGGCTTTTTTGGTTTTCCATATGTAGTTGAGTATTGTTCTTTGAGGTCTGTAAAAGACTGTGTTAGAATTTTAAATGAGATTACATTGAATATGTATATTGCTTTTGCTATGTTTACTATGTTAATTCTACCAATGCATGAGAATGTTAGATATTTCCATCTTCTGATATCTTCTCCAATATTTTTCTTCAAACACTTGAAGTTCTTGTCATACAGGTCTTTCACTTGCTTGGTGAGATTTACACCAAGATATGTTATATTATTTGTGTCTATGTGAAGGGTGTGGTTTTCTTGATTTCTTTCTCAACCCATTTGTCATTTGTATATAGGAGGGCTGGTGATTTTTTCTGAGTTAGTTTGTATCCAGTCACTTCACAAAAGATGGTTTAACCTGCCGAAGGAGTCACCTTGCAGAACTTTTGTGGTTGCTTATGTATATAAGGATGTACATGTATAAATTGAGGTTCATATTTGTGATCAGAAAACTGGTTACTTTTTTGAAATATATTGTATTCTATCACGTTGATGATCTGTATACAATTTTCTCAAAAGCTGATGGGTTCTCTTTTTGCAACTTAATTTACTTACATGGTTTTCCGAATTATAAATTTATATTCTTGTCATTTTAAAAATGTAGTAATTTTACTTTATGCATCTAGTGTTATAACTGCCTGTATTTCTGGCGCCACATTGGTGTAGTGCCACAAAAGCCATGACAGGGCAATCAACTTGGGGAACTGTTGTTACAGATGAACGTTACTGACCATGTTGGTGCTGGATTTGAACATGAGTCTTGTGAAGAGCCATCTCTCCAACCTCCAATTTGTATTTCCTAATACATTTTATCATTGAGGGAAAATGTTACATTTTAAAGATAAAAAAAGTGTTTCCATGTTCACTGTTTATGTTTATATGCCATAATGTTTTACAATGGGTGTGATGTTGACCAAGAATGATACAGCTCTATCACTAATACACTTGCATCATGAGGTGAGGGAAAGTACATAAAGTACAAAATAATAGTCTGAGTTTTCTTTGCAGTGTTCTTTAGTACTGTGATACTGTAGTGTATCCTTCCATAGAAGAAGTAGAGACTCAAATCATTCTAATGCTCCGGCGATTAAGATTTTTTTTTGGTTTTTTGAGACAGGGTTTCTCTGTGTAGCTGGGAATAAAGGCGAGTGCCACCACCGCCAGGCTGAGAAGTATTTTGAAGACAGCAGTGTTCTCCTGGTCTTCACTCCAGGCTGCACAGAAGTCCTCTCCATGACTTCTCAGAGTAAAGCTCTAAAAACAATTGAGGAATTGGCTCTCCAGACTCTCCTGCTTTTCCAGGTTGGAATTGGGACTCTGGCCAACATTCTTCTACTTGTCCACAATTTCTCTCCCATCTTTACAGGCTCTCGACTGAGGACCACACAGGTCATTGTCACCAACTTGGCCTTGGCCAATGCCTTCCTTTTCCTCATCACGGCATTTCCAAATAAGATGATGGGCTTTGTTCCAAGGAAACCTCCAACTAACCTGCAATGCAAAATTGAGTTCTTCATTCGCCTGGTGGCTCGAAGCACAAACATGTGCTCCACCTGTGCCCTGAGCATCCATCAGTTTCTTACTCTTGTTCCTGGACATTGGGGTAGGCTGATGCCTCGAGGAAGAACCCCTGATGTCCTGAGATATTCTTGTTACAGTTGTTGGTTGTTCAGTGTCTTAAATAATGTCTACATTCCAGTGAAAGTCACTGGTCCACAGAGAATAGGCAATGACACTAACAATAACAGCAAGTGGGTCTGCTCCACATCTGGATTCAGTGTAGGCAGGGTCATCTTGAGTTTTTCCCATGATGCCACATTCATCAGCATCATGGTCTGGACCAGTGTCTCCATGGTGCTTCTTCTCCATAGACATCACCAGTGTACCCAGCACATTCTTACTGCAAATCAAAACCACCGAGGCCATGCTGAGACCAGAGCAGCCCACACCATCCTCATGCTGGTGGTCACATTTGTTAGCTTGTACATCCTAAATTTTATTTGTGTAATCTTTCACACTTTTTTAATGGACTCTCGTATCTGGTTGAGGCATGTAAATGAAGTTTTGATTGCAGGCTTCCCCACTATTTCTCCCTTCCTGTTGATCTTTAGGGATCCTAAGGATCCCTGTTCTGTGCTCTTCAACTGCTGAAAACCACAGTCAACATGACAAACGTAGAAGACAGCTTTACTAGCAGCCACATACACTCTATTAAGTAAAAGTTGTTTGAAAATCCTTCCTCATGAAGCAGACATGTTGACTTACTGAACTTATCCCAGCACTGGGGAGATTGAGCCAGAAGGATTGCAATGTAATCAATGGCATGTTAGGCTGTACAGTGAACTCTAGGCCAACTTGTGATAAGGAGACCCAGTTTCACAATTCCTCATATACACCCTAAGAAAGAAGATAGTAAATAAATGAGAGAAAGGAGAAAGAAAAAGAATACCAGTCATCACATAAATATTCACAACTGTCTTAGGAGATTAACGTGCTCCTGTTGGTGTTTTGTATTAGGTCACATGCAATTCATACTGCAGCCTATATATCCATATCTTTTATTCATTATTAAAATTTATTTATTTATTATGTACACAGTGTTCCATGCTGTGGGATGTTTTTTATGGCAAATGTGTTGCTCTGATTGCTTAGTAAATAAAACACTGATTGGCCAGTATTCAGGTAGGAGGAAGTATAGGTGGGAAAAAGAGGAGAAGATTCTGGGAAGTGGAAGGCTTGAATCAGAGATACTGCCAGCCACCACCATGACAAGCCACATGTGAAGATGCCAGTAAGCCAGCAGCCACATGGCAAGGTATGGATTTATGGAAATGGATTAATTTAATCTATAAGAACAGTTAGCAAGAAACCTGCCATGGCCATACAGTTTGTAAGCAATATAAGTCTCTGTGTTTACTTGGTTGGGTCTGAGCGGCTGTGGGACTGGCGGGTGAGAGAGATTTGTCCTGACTGTGGGCCAGGCAGGAAAACTCTAGCTACAGTTCCACCTGCATGTATGTCTGCACACCAGAATTTTGCACAAGATCTCTTTATAGATGGTAGTGAGCCAGCAGATTGACACTGGGAATTGAACTCATGCCCTCTAAAATGACACCAAGGACACTTAACCTCTGAGCCATCTCTCCAACCTCTATATCAATATTCTTGATCATTTTACCTTTCCTGTCAGACGTCTATACATATTCATGTTCATGTCCTATATTCTAGACACATATAAGGTACCTGATCAATATTAATATGCCATGCTTCTCTTTTGTGTATTGCTCATATGTTTATCTCTAATGCTGGCATGTTGGGTAAGGAAAATGTTGTGCAATGATAGATTGCTACTCACATATTTAGGTAAACATTCTTTGTCTCTCCCTAAAGAAATGTTGCTGGATGGACAAATATCCATAAAGCTGTAGAAGCTTCATTTCTGGGATCCAATGCATATGATTAATTTACATTTTATCATTGAAATCAAAACAAAGCTCCTATTTCCTAATAGACTCATTTATATTTTTCCTGTTTATTTTGCCTTTCTCCTGATGGTATACTCTATTGACTGATTTGAGCACAGTTTATCATCTTTCAAATTACGGTTTTTAATTATTGTTGATTATTTATTTATAAATAGAGGTGAGCCACAAAATACTCTTGTTCTAGTTAGAACAACTGTGGAGCACCTCACTGGATATATAAGAATGATATGATGAATCTGTCTCACCTCCAATATGCCATATATTGCTATAGGATTCTCTCAGCATCAGCAACTATGAACACACAAGGAATAGTACATCTCCATACCAAAGTCCAATTCTGAAGGTAATATTCACTGTATGGTATTGACTCATATGTTGGCTACATAGTGATTACATTTAGGGGTGTGTGTGTGTGTGTGTGTGTGTGTGTGTGTGTGTGTGTGTAGCTGAAGTTTCCCTGGTCCCACCCAGCTCCCTGAAATCCTGCAGTCTCATAGCTGCTCAGACCCAAATGAACACACAGAGGCTTAATATTAATTAAAACTGCTTGGTCATTAGCTCAGGCCTACCACTGACTAGCTCCTACAATCAAACTCAGCCCATTTCTGTTAATCTCTCTGTTGCAGCATGTTCCTTGGCTTTACCTGTGTGTCCTTACATGCTGCTCCCTGGACAGTGAACTGTGTCTTCTGTTTTAGCCTTCCTCTTTCAGTATTCTCCTTATCTGCTTATCCCACCTATACTTCCTGCCTGGCTACTGGATGATCAGCATTTTATTTATCAACCAATCAGAGCAACACATTCACAACATACAGGAAGACATTCCTTAATAGTGTGTGTGTGTGTGTGTGTGTGTGTGTGTGTGTGTGTGTGTGTGTATCTTCTTTTGATATATTAATTGCTCCAAACCACAGAGGAGACACAGACACACACACACACACACACACACACACACACACACACACACACACACACATACATTTCTGCAGGGAAACATGACCAGGCCTAACAGTGACTTTGAAATCTCCAAAAAGATGATCCCACAATGACAATTCCACATGGACTATGATAAAGCCATTAAACTGATTAATACCACCCAACGATCGGTTTTGGACTACAAACCGCTCAGGACAATTTCGAGATGGCTGACTGAGATGATCCAGCCTGACAGACTACTCAAACAAGGACTTGAGACAAACCCTGAAATTTCCTGTTACGCAGATACTGGACAAATGATACAGCTAACTCACTCAGGACTTGATAATTAACCCCAAAATTTTTCTTTTCAAGATCCCCTAAAGATGCCTTCAACCCTAGCCAGCAGGAAGTAATTTTATGAACACGACACCCACATTCCCAAGAGGTGGCACAGGTGTTTTTGGATCATTTAATGAGTTATGGATATTGTCATTGTCTAAGATGGTTCAATACAAGTTGTTATTGTTAATGGTGAGGGAAAAAAGCCAAACAAAGGAGATTAAATTCAGAATTTTTGTTTAAAAAATGAAAAAGAAACAAGAGCATATAGATAACAGGTAGATTATTGAAACTATTCTGCAAAGTAAAAAGAGAGAATATGGATATGATAAGATAAAAAGGTAGATTATTGAATCTACTTTTTAAAAGGAACACATTTTAAATATTTTACATTGGATTGGACTTTTGTATATTGCATACAAATTTTGGACTCACCAAAGTAGGATGAGTAATGAAATTTTTTGTTTGAATTTGTCAAATTTTTATGGACTGGACATTGTTAACATATGTAATGGAGTTTTTTGTCTGACTCTGACAAATATGAATGAACTAAAAATTGTTATTATAATTTTGGCTCTATAACCTACAGAATGGGAAAAGATCTTCACAATCCCCACATCTGACGGAGGGCTGATATCCAAAATATATAAAGAACTCAAGAAGCTAGACTTCCAAATACTGATCTATCCAATTAAAAAATGGGCTACAGAACTTAAAAAGAATTCTCAACAGAAGAATCTCAAATGGCTGAAAGACATTTAAGGAATTGCTCAACATCCTTAGTTATCAGGTGTATCAGGGTCCTTGCTGTTGTTCCCTTTGGGGATGGGGGCCAAGTAGGCTCAGAGTCAAACCACACAGACTCTGAGAGTATGTCAAAACAACAAGCTCAGTTTATTCAGGAAGAGGTATGCCTTATATACCCTCCACCCAACCCTTGGCAGAGGTCTGATGAATATGCATCAGCTGGTGTGACATGGCTGTCTCTCATTGGTCCAGGTCATCTCCAGATCATGTTTCAGCTGCTGTTACTAAGACCATCACGCAGACCAAGGCTGACTCTCAGAAAGTATCTTTTCTACTTGTTTGGGCTGTCTGGCCCTCAAGCCCCTTAGGGGTGAGTCATCCCACAATCAGGGAAATGCAAATAAAAACAGTTCTGAGATACCATCTTACACCTGTCAGAATGGGTAAGATCAAAAACACTGAAGACAGCTTATGTTGGAGAAGATGTGGAGCAAGGGGAACACTCTTATACTAAACTGTTGGTGAGAATGCAAACTTGTACAGACACTCTGGAAATCATTATGGTGCTTTCTCAGAAAATTGGGAATAAGTCTTCCTCAAGACCCAGTTATACCATGCTTGGGCATATACCCAAGGAATGCTCAATCATACCTCAAGGATACATTCTCAGCTATGTTCATAACAGCATTATTCATAATAACAAGAACCCAGAAACAACCTAGATGCCACTCAACTGAAGAATGGATAAAGAAAATGTGGCACATATACACAACGGAGTACTACTCAGCAGTAAAAAACAATGATATCATGAAATTTGCAGGCAAATGGATGGAACTAGAAAAAATGATCCTGAGTGAGGTAACCCAGACTCAGAAGGACAAACATAGTATGTACTCACTCATAAGTGGATACTGGATGTAAGACAAAGGATAAACAGACTGCAACCCACAGCTCCAGAGAAGCTAGCTAACAAGGAGGGACCCTAAGAGAGACACATACATAGCCCAGCCAAGGAGAAATAGATGAGATCTACATGGACAAACTGGGAGTGGGGAGGGTAATGGAGGGCAAAGATTGGGGGATGAGAACATAAGGAAATGGGAAGGTTGAGCGGTACAGGGACAGAGTAGGAGAGCAAGGAAAGAGATACCATGATAAATGAAGACATCATGGGAATAGGTAGAGGCAGGGTGCCAGGGAAGCTCTCAGGAATCCACAAGAATGACCCCACCTTGGACTACTAGCAATGATCGAGAGGGTGCCTGGACTGGTCTACTCTGGTGACCGGTCTAGTGAATACCCTAACTGTCATCATAGAGCCTTTATCTAGTGACTGATGGAAGCAGATGCAGAGATCCACAACCAGGCACCAGGCTGAGCACTGGGAATCCAACCAAGGAGAGAGCGGAGGGATTCTGTGTGTAGGGAATATTGTGATCATGACAAGAAAATGTGCAGAGATGACCAGCCACACTAGTGGAAACCCAGGAACTGTAGACTAATAGCTATGGAGCCCCCATAGGATTAGACTAGGCCCTCTGGATATGGGAGACAGGTGTTTAGCTCGAACTGTTTAGGGGACACCAAAGCAGGGGGATCGGGATCTGTCCCTGGTGCATCGGCAGGCTTTTTGGAGCCCAGTGCCTACGGTGTGACACCTTGCACAGCCTTGGTACCGCGTGGAGGCCCTTGGACCTGCCTCAGCTGAGTGTGCCAGGCTCTGCTGATTCACCATGGGAGACCTCCATTTGGAAAACGTGGGAATGGGGGAGTGGTATGGGAAGGAGGGCTGGGGGTGGGAAGTGGGAAGAGGTGGGATCTGTGTTTGCTAAGTAAAGTGAACAGAAAAGTTCTTAATAAAGAAAAAAAGGAAAAACATTTTTGGCTGTATATATTGTATATACTTATTGGATATTGTTTTTCTTACATTAGTTATAAGCTTCTTTTATTATTTCAGACAAAAGGGGGAAATGTAGTGATATTGTGTCCCCCATTATATTGTGCACCCTAATAAACTTATCTGGGATCAGAGAACAGAACAACTACTAGATAGATATAAGGACCAGAAAATGGTGGCACACACACACCTTTAATCCTAGCATTCCAGAGGCAGAGATCCATCTGGATCTCTGTGTCTTCAAGGCCACCCTGGAAACAGAGCCAAGCATGGTGGCATACAACTTTAATCCCAGGACTTGAGATTTCATGTCTTGCTTGGGAAAGACATGTGCCTTTAATCCCAGAAAGTGATGGCAGGAAGCAGAAAAGTATATAAGTTTTGAGGACTAGGAACTAGAGGCTTTTAAGCTTTTTGCGTTTTAGAAGCAATTTTAGGTGAGACCCATTCAGATGAGGACTCAGAGGCTTCCAGTTTGAGGAAATAGGTTCGGCGGAGACATTGGTGAGGTGAGGTATGGCTAATTCTGCTTCTCTAATCTTTCAACATTCACCCTAATACATGGCTCCAGATTTCTCTTTATTAATAAGACCTTTTAAGATTCATGTTACAATGGGTTAATTGAAATGTAAGAGTTCACTATTAGCAAGCCTGAGCTATTGGCCAAGCAATTATAAAGAAGATTAAGCCTCTGTGCTGGTTATTTGGGAACTGGCAGGTGGGAGAGAAGTATCAGACTACATGAGACAAAACATAATATACTAAGATAAAATGAAAACCATCATATTGTGACTGGACAAGACATCTGCACAGAAAGAAAAGAGTCCCAAGAGCCCCACTCATTCCCACGTTCAGGAGTCACATAAAAATACTAAGCTAAAGGCAGTAATGTATATGCAGAAAACTTACTGCGGACTCCTGCAGGCCCTGTGCTTGCTGCTTCAGTCTCTGTGAGCTCACATGCTCCTTGCTCTCCTGGTCCTCCATCCCCTCCAACTTCTACAGTCTTTCTGCCTCCTCTTCTGTAGTGTTCCCTGAGCTCTGAGAGGAGGGATTTGATGAAAACATCCCATGTAGATCTTTGTGTCCCAAATGATGTGTGTCTTGTGAATCCTCAAACCCCAATGCAAGAGACACATCCCTTCCACTGAGGCCACACCTCTTCTACCTTCTAAGAGAGTTCCACTAGCTGGGGAACAAGAATTCAAACATATGAGTCTATAGGGGCCAATCTCATTCAAACCACCATGGACCAAAAATCTAATCTTTCTAAAACATGAGAAATCGAGCAATTCTCAGATGCTGAGTCCAGCCACTGAGGTGAAAGGAAAATGATTGAGGAGTGTAATAGATGGTCTTGTGATCCCATCACAAATACAAAGGCTTTGATGAGGATGCTGAAAAACTGTGATGTTGGTTCTCCTAGTTCCCTGCCTAGGATGCTGCACTTCAATAACTCCTGCTTTTTCTTCACTCTCACCTCCTCCTCCCAGGGTCCAGTCAAGGATATTTTCCCTCCCTCTCCCTGTAACACAAATGGAACTTCAGTGTCCTTCTGTGATCTAATAGATCTCTCTGAGGGGTCCCCCTTCTCTCATACCCAATGTCCCACATCAGTTATAAGGAACAATAGGAGCCTTCTCCCCAAGAACATATTGAACTTGTGGTTACCTATTCAGAGGGAGAAGATGAGAAACGGGCGGGGGGGCGGGAGGCACATGTTGACTATGCCGTTCATACAATGATACAGCAAAGAAAAATAACCAGTTTCTGTCTTGGCTAAAAGCAGGAGTGCCTGTGAACCTCTGAGGACCATCACCATCTCCCGAGACCAGAGATGCCAGAAATGGTTGGGATCTCTGATTCCAGATCTAGTTCCTCAGTGATTTTGGGTTTCCATTTCAGAGGGGAGGATGTTTGGGTAACAGTGAAGTCCATTAAGTGTAAACCTTGTCTAGGCTATCAAGTAGAATCTCTAGCCTGCTGGTAGACTCAATGTTCAAATTAGATGGGTCTATCACCTTGCCGAGGTGGACTTAAGAAGGAAGGGCCACCCTAGGAAGCTGGGCTCACCTTAAGCCATGCTAAAGAGAGATAGAAAAATTATCCCCATGATGAAATCCTCTACTTTTCCAGAGTCCCATACCTAGCCCAGGCTTTTACAAGAACACAGTCAAGCTCTTCTGAATTACTTTTCTCTCTGTCTCTGCTCTAAGCAATCTTGTCCTAAAATTGGCATTCTTTAGTCTTTCCCCAGACCACATACTCCACCAGGCAGTTGTCTTTGACTGTGTGTCTGAATTCCATGCTGGCTTAACTGGAGTTCACATCTCTTCCCCATGACATGTTCTTTTTCCTCCCATGAGAATCATCTGAGATGATTTTTAAATTCTTTTGTTAATGTCACTAACAATTACAAAAAGGAATCTCTAAACCTCTTATAAACTGATGATGACAAAGAAACCCCACAAAATTCAGTATAATGTTATGTATAAGCACTTGAATACACATGTTAAATAAGTAAATGTAATTTTAAGAATAAAATTTTACTGGAAGCATCCTACAGCTTTCTCTGCTTCTCTGTCTTCATGTGTGGTTCCCACTCTCTTCTGCTGCATGTCCTCTCTTGATCTGTTCGGGACACCTCCCCATATTTAGTCAATCCCCCCCCCTCAGGATTACTGTAGAAAACACATCCTGCTTTGGAGCTGCTATTGAAGTTATGGTTCAGATGTACCAACATCCCACATATGTTTTGAGAACTGTTTTCAAATGATTGCTAGTATATTCCTTGGATATTTGAGAAAACAAACATGACTGACATTCACCATCTTGGTTAACTTTGATGATTGTATTCTACAGTCTAATTTTTCCTTCATTATCCTCAACCTAAAGAAATATTCTTCAGACTCTCCAGGTCATGTCTTTCAAAATTTATTACTTTATTTATTAACTGTATGCGTGTGTGTGAACACTTGTGCCAGGGCCCCCATGTAGGGGTCACTGGACAACTTGAAGGAATCAGTTCCCCCCTTAAACCATGTAAGTCAAATGACCTACCTGAAGTCTCAGGTTTCAGACCTTATGGTTGTTCTGAGATTTTCCTGTGACACTCAATGGCTCCTCAGTGTCTTAAATAATATTTCATTCCAATGAACGTCACCCATCCACAGTCCAACTCAATGACACTGACTCTAAAAGCAAGCATGTCTGCTCCCCTCTAGTTTCAGTGGAGACGTGGTCGTTCATGGTTTGCCCTTGACTCCACTTTGTCAGCATCATTCTAGACAAGTGTCGCCATGGTGCTTCTCCTGCACAGTAACTGCCAGAGAGAGCAGCACATTCATACCTCAAGTCAGAACCAATTCACACCTTAAGTGAGATCCAAATCCCACCCACTGAAACCATCCTGATGTGCAGTCACATTTGTAAGCTTTATCTTGCAGACAGTATTTGTAATTCTCTTCATATTTCTTAAGTGAACTCTCATCTCTGGTTGAGACATGACTGGGAGGTTTTGTCTGCAAGCTCCCCACCATTTCTCCCTTACTTTTCATCTTTAGGGATCAAGAGGATCCTTGGTCTGTGCTCTTCAGCCACTGAGAACCACAGTCCATGGGACAAACACACAAGATAGGTTCATTGTGATTATAATATATTCAGTAATCATGGGTTGAAAATGCTTTTGTACTATGAAGGCATTTTGTCTCACTATGTAATCCCAGCTATAGGGAGGCTGAGGCAAGATGATTGTCATTAAATCTACGGTTTAGCTCCAGGAAAAGTTGTCATAAGGGAGACCCAGTCTCACAACTATTGTCCACAGGGTTTGAACACCTTTTATCTCCATATAAATGTGGCAGATGATTTATACAGGTATTGTGACATAGTTTTCAACAAGTAGACCTAAATTTTACTACAGGAAAATAAGGTAAATATTTGTCATTGAAATGTCATCATGTTTTACCCCTTGCTAGCTGCTAGGGTCCTTCAGGGCAGGGTCATGTGGTGAGGCCAGGGGTGGGGTCCTCTGTCCTGTCTCCCCCAACCAACACTTCCACAGCGCTGCCTTTCACAGTCTCCCATATACTGCAATCCAGACTACAAAGCCGTAAAGACTCATTAAAATTCCCCTTTTCTATTATTCTACTAATTCTTCTCTTTTATTTCAGAATCAATGGGATATCCATCAGGGAAGGTTAAAAACTCACAGGGAAATGTCCCTCTCAGGAGGAGTTTTCATTTGAAAGCTGAGTTGTTAAAAGTTGGTCTATTTGTCTGTTAGTGCATTCTGCTATGTTAATAAATGTCATTGAAATATGTCATGGAGAAAAAGGTGGGTTAAATATTTCCTCTATGTCACCCTTATTGTCTTGCAAGTCACCATGTGGCTAACCTCATTTTTGTCAGGACCTCAAAAACATACCTCTGAGACCTCTGGCCACTAGATTCGGGTTCATAAAAGTTTATCATCCTTCTAATATAGATATCCACAAAGGTAATTTTTGCTGCAGTTCTATCTTATTAAAAGGCTGTTTCTAGAGTTAGGTTATCGCTGTCCCAGTTCTTAGATTCAAACATGGTGTAAAGTCTCTCTCTGTCTTGTGTCAGACTGAGCCTCCTGACATAAAGACCAAAAACATGGGCTGGAGAGATGTCTCAGCAGTTAGGAGCACTAGATGTTCTTCTCGAGCACCTGAGTTCAATTCCCAACACCTACATGGAGGCTCATAACCATCTGCAGTGAGATCTAGTGCCCTCCTCTGACCTGCAGGCATATGTTCATGGAGAATATTGTATAAATTAAAATAGAAAACCACTTTATACATAATAAATAATTAAAATATAAATTAAAAAAGACTAAAAATGGCACAGTCAAAAAATTAGACTTGGTCTATATAAATATTCTACACCCCCTATTTATAAGTTCATTTTATTAGATTTGGTTAAAAATCTATTAAATCTATAAGTAGGGTATAAAGTTTGAACCTTAAGTTTTAAAGATCTAAGCAAATGTCTTAGGGTCTAAGAAAGTGTATTAAGATGTATAAATGCAAGATGTAAAGGTCTGAAGATGTGAAAGCTTAACTTGTGTTAAAAGGGTAATTTAAGTATTTAAATATATAGATGCAAGTTGTTAATTTCAAGTTATTAATGTATGTGAATACAAACTACAGAGGCCTAAAGTCATCAAGACCTGGATTGTGAGGATGTTAAAAAAGATGTTTTTAAGATACTTAGATGGATACAATATATAAAGACAAAAATTGGTCTAAGGTATATAAAATTTTTCCAATTTCTCTTCCTTGCTATGCTATTATTATACTAAAACTCTAAAGTTCAGAGTTTTTACATTGGTCATCTGAGTACTGATAAGCTGGTGGAGCACTGACTATTGTTTAGTCAAAAGCTCAAGATCTTCAGTTTTCTTAAGTGTTCTTTCAATATAGATTTAAAAATTCTTCTCATTGGACTCAAGACTTCTCTGTCCATCTATATTGGATTCTCTGGACATAGGAAACAATGGTCACACTTTTCACCCAAAGCCATAGCCCTTGCTATGACCCCAAGTTGTAAATCTCTTCCCGCTGTTTTACTATGGCCCACTCACTGCCTTTTCTACAGTGCGGATTCAATACCGTGGCAATGCTGAGACACGGAAAACCTTTATCTCCTTCGGCAAACTAAAATTCATATACGTTTCAAGGAATCAAAGTCATAAGGCTTGGATCCACCCGTCAACACATCAAACAAAGAGGGTTCCAAATGTGCGATTTTATCTTAAGCTCCTGAATTTTAATTTCTTACCAGCCTGTATCTCAACAGATTTCCACGTGGATGACAATCACCATTCAAAAATCACCTACAAATAACAAGCTACTGAGCTCTGGACTCTGACAAGCTGTGCCTCAGTTCAGCTGAGAGCAGCTATGGAAGGCATCTTCCTCCCTCTCCCTATAACAGCTGCTAGACAGGATGAGACCAAAGGAAACTCCCTGACATAAGAGACAAAGTAGCTACCTGTAATGCCAATTGACATACAAATAAATGAAATTCATCAACAGGTTGATGCATTAACTAAAATAGTTCTTAAAAGAGAGCTCCTGCCCAGAAAGCAGGAAAATCCTTGGAATTCTGGGAACTGTAGTTTTTCAAAGTTAGTCCCTGTCCAGAGACCAGGTAATATTCTGGAATTCTGGGAATTGTGGTACTTAAAAGATGGTGCCTTCCCTGAGATCAGGTAATTACCTGGAACTCTGCAAGTTCTAGTTCTTAAAAGATAACACCTGCCCAAGAACCAGGTAACTTCCTAGGACTCTGGGAATGGTGCTTCTTAAAGTATTACAACATAGCCTCATATACAAAAGGTTATGGTAACATATGGGATTTGTTCATAGAAATCCCAAAACATATATATTGAAGCCACCAACGAAGAAGTTTCCAAATGGCAGCTCTAAATAGATTCCATTTTGGTCAATATTTAAATTTTAATAAAATCTAATTTTTAATTTTATTTTCTGTCCCTAATATATATCTATTTCAAATTGGGACAAGAGGCTGAGGTGCCTATTTACCAAATCAAATCTCTACATGGCTGCAAGGACATTCCACTGTTCCTCAGTCTTTATCTGTTACTGGGTATGGGTTATAAACACTGTCCTAAATTTAAAATTTTGAAAAACTAGCAATGGTCCACTTAAAGATAAAAAAGACCATCTATACCTCTAACAATGCAATTGGCAAGGGCAATGGTTACCCTAAAATATTCTACATCTACAAAATCTACAAACACCCTCCAATCTTTGTATAATGGCATTATCCCATGGATGGAATATGGAAGGGACACAATCTTCTCCTGAATGCAAGAAGAGGTTCCTTTGCTTGTGTGTGTGTGTGTGTGTGTGTGTGTGTGTGTGTGTGTGTGTGTGTGTGTTTTACCACAGAAAGGACCAGCTGAGGCCTATTTAGATCCCAGCTGGAAATGTCCAACATCACCTTGCCAAGCAGAAAGATGAATTGCCACTCAATGACTGGTCATACACAGAGAAGAAGGAAGAAAGGCCACCCCTTCCAGAACAACAAAATCTCCTGTTCTAGTGGCCACTGCCCATGACACAAGCCCCCCCCCATGGCAAAGACTTCCTTCTCTACTATATTAATGACAGTCTTTGTTCTATCACAGGCCTGACCTGCCACTGCTCAACACACTAATTCTCAACTCAATACTCTGCACTGATTTTTTTTCTCTTCAGGGAACCTATGAGGACAAAACACCATGAGATTGGATCCATGAATGACCCCAACCAAGGATGCTGGTCCTGTTTCAAATCTAAATAACCATCTCACCATTGCTATGATGACCCCAGAAATGAAAGGTAAAGAACAGGAGTCGTGGGAAAACTGCATCCCACCAGTTATGCTGCCCATCCCTCTGCTGATGTTCCTGTTTCTCGACAGCTGGTGTGGGTCTCCCAGTCCACATTAACCCACAGAATACCTTCAACAGGAGACACAACTAAGAAGAAATGCTCAGCCCACCCCGGTCACAGTCTGTTCAATATGATGTCAGCTTTCTCCCTTTCACCACCCACCCCGATGCCTCTAACTGCTTCTCTAGTGCATCCAGCAATGACCTCTGCTGACAGCTGTGCTGGCCAATACACTCTCCTTTATCCCAGGACCAATGTCTCATTAACATCGCTCCTTCCAGGATGACGTGCATCTCTCTTCCCCTTCTTCTTTGGTATAAGGAAAGATAACCACCTCCATTGACACCCCCTGCCAGGGTTTTGCACCCCTGTTGTGGTTAATCCACAGGTCAATCTGTATAAGGAGGAAGAAGCAACACTGCTGTTAACCAAAGATCAGAGATGTTCCTTCCTTTACTGGTAGGAAGAGGACTCATCATCTCCCTTGGATCTTATGGAGTGACAACAACTGCCATCATCCAGACACATCCTCTGGTTGGAGACTTCAGACACAGACTTGATCAAGGCATCTACATCTGAGAGCCTCCAGTCCAAAGACAGATGAACCGTCCTACCGAGGTTGTGCTCCACAATAGAAGAACACTAGACCCTCTAACTGCTCAACACAGGGAGAGATGCCTGGTATTGGGGGAAGAATGTGGCTTTTATGTGAACAAATCAGATGTTAAAATTAATGCCAACACCCTGAAACTGCTCCACTAGACCTGCTCTAAAAATCCCAGTCATAGAGCAAAGTACCTGGTTCCATACCCCTCATTTTCTTGGCTCCTTCCTTCTCTCAGAGCTTTGATTATGCTCTGTTTTATTTGGATACTTTCCCCTAGACTTCCTCATTTCCTCTGCTGACAGATCACCACTATTGCTAAAATTACCAACAATGAGTTCATGATTCACTACCAGACCCTAGACCCTTCTGACAAGGTGAAATCCTTACCAAGACTAAGTATGGCATGAATTGAATGTGAAAGATGAGATGTTCATATGGCACCTGTGATCTTGACTTTCGAAGCTTAAAATTCAACACAATGGGTTATTGGGGTTTTCTGAAAGTAATGATCCACCCTTGATAAGTTTTTCAAGTTCTACTTCAAAGGAACAAAAGGCCATCCAGTCAGTGTGTATTAAAAAGTGTTAGCTGCTGCCCCAGCTCTATATAAATATTATGAAGGAGAGAACAATACCAGACTTGGCTGGAGATACGGCTGAGCAGTTAAGAGAGTTGTTGTTCTTACTGAAGACCAAGGTTCAGGTCTGAGGACCTATGTGATGGCTCACAGGCACCTGTGGTTCCAGGTCTAGAGACTCAGTGTCCTCTCTTGACACTCAGGGTGCTAGGCATGCATGTGGTGCACAGACACACACTCAAGCAAACATTAATACATGTAAAATAACAATACTTTAACAAATACCAGACTGACACAAGTGCCCTCCCGGGTTCTCAGTAAGCATTCTGGCAAGTCTGTACTGCTGTGGACAGTGGGATTAAGAGGAGTAATAATCCAAGGTCAACCAACTCCTGGAGGAACATGGAGCATCTCATAAAATATCCCGCAGCCTTGTTAAGTCACCTGTCCTCTAATTCAGGGAAGCCATGGAGACCCTACTAGGAAGACTCTAATGAGTGTCCAGTTTACAAAGATAATATGCAAGATAGAGGAGACTTTCCCGCCATGATATCAAGCAAAGCCATGATCCAGCAAGGCCTTTGACACATTCTCACCTAGATAGGTCAGCTTGTAGAAGAAAGGCTAAAAGAACTGGAGGTTTCTGCAATACCAATTGATGCCTGAGGAAAATATCTTCAAATAGTCTTGATCTTCAAAAAGTAAAGGATTAACTTTAGCCCTGGTGTAGCTGCAATACACAAAAAGAAACAGTAACAGAAGACTAAGCTATTTTTCTTTTAAACTCGGGTGATTTTCTTCTTTTTCACAACCTCTCATGATCTTGAACAGCAGAGTGTGCCAAACCATGCCAATCCTTGAGACATGCTGTAGACATCCATTCTGTTTTGGGACCTTCCTAAATATGCTTTGCTACTGAAATTTTAAACACACACACACACACACACACACACACACACACACACACACACACACACACACACATATATAAAATCAAACTCATCATCTGAGATCTGTTATCCAGTAGTCCCCAGCTTATTCCCTGGAGGTTCTAGAAGACAGTGCATGCCAAGTGCATCTTCGATCTTTAGGCAGTGGCTTCCTAGAGCATATTTTTTCCTCCTTTGTCATCAACCACTCTCTCTGCCTGCACAGCATCTTTGTAGACTCTCACTATCTCACTTTCATGCTGTTGTGGTTTGTTTAAGTGTGCCATATATAGTCTCCTCCATATTAATACTAGCTTTCCAGGTGGTTGCAATTTGGAAAGGATTAAGATGTGTGTCCTTTTCTGGTGGAGCTTTATCACCGGGGCCAAGTAAAGTATAACATTACTTTAAACTTTGAATGCCTCTCACCACCACAAGTTCACTTTCTTCCCACTTCTTGAGTATCAAGATGTGAACTCTCAGCTTTTCCTGTCATCATTCCTCTATTCTACAGTCAAGGTCTCAAACACTCTGAATTCATTAGCCCAGTTAGCCACTTCCTTTAATTGGGATCCTTGGTCATGGTGTCTTGTCACAGAACTGAGACCCTTAAACACGGGCTTTTGAAATTTTATACGATATGGATTACTTTATGTACACATGTCCACATGTGCTATGGTATAATGTGAATATCAAGGGACAATGTGAGTGGTCAATTTCTCCTTGTACAATGTAAATCTGAGAATATAAATTAGGCTGTCAGTTTTCAGACCACACAGTAGTTCTATTTTCACCTTTTAAATAAATTTCCCCTATGAATCTCCACTGATATGAATTGTGATAGCTGAGGAAATTTCACTTGGCGAGGGAGTGCACAGTCTTTGACCTCACGCTAAAGGTTCACAGATTGGTTGGTAATACGAACAGTAACTCACATGGCATCTGATCTTGGTAAACTAGACAGTAAACACTGGAGTGGAAGTTCATGTGTCTGTCATGTGACAACCCATAGATACCCTGACAGACTGCAGCAGGACTTTGGAGGGAAGTGATAGCATAGGAAAATGGATCACAGACCTGTGACCTTCCACTGAATCAGTGAGAGTCCCTGGGAGGCTCCAAGAAATATGGATTGATGAAGACAATCAAGAACCATGTTCCAGATGCATGACTTCACTCTCTTCCAGTTACTACCCCAGGATGTCTGAAGAACATCAGTTTGAAGAAGTCCTTATGGATTGTCTCACCAAGTGCCAGACCCTGCTTGCTATAATTCTGAACAGCCTGTCAAGATGTGACCACTGGGGCAATAGAGGCCACACAATAGGGGTGTGTGACAGAAATGTGAACTCACAGGTGCTGTTGATAGCAGTGGAAAGTCCGAGAGTGGCCAACCAGCTAATATTCCATCATGGACAGGTAAGGGAGATTGGATGTCCCAACACAAGTTGAAGGTGGTGAGTGGATGGACGGTAGGGATGTAGAGTCACTTTTCTTTGTGAGATAAGACCTGGCAGTGTCCCCATGCCATAGTGCATGACCCAAAATGCATAAACCTGTGGGCAGCGCTATTGGAGTTTGGGAGTAATTACAATAAAAGAAGACTTGAGTAAAGAGATGAAATGTATTGGAAGGAACATAGAATTGCTGGCAAAGCCTTGGGGTGTGTATGATGTATTCAGTAAAACATCCTGAATAGACACCCCCTGACAGGTTTTATACCTATTTTGTGGTTATTCCACAGGAATATCTATCTGACGAGGGGGAATTAGACACAGCTGTTAACCAAAAACCAGAGGTATTTCTTCCTGTACTGGTAGGAATAAGACTTATCACCTCCCTTGAATCTTCTGGGGCTACAACAACTGCTCTCACCCAGACACATCCTCTGACTGGAGACTTCAGACACAGACTTGATCAGACAGTGACATCTAGAACTGAGAGCCTCCAGTCACTCCAAAGACAGATGAACCGTCCTGCCAGGGTAACAATATAAGAACACTAGACATAATAACTGCTGAACATGGGACACTTGCTTGGTATTCTGGGAAGAATGTGGCTTCTAGGTAAACAAATCAGATGTTAAAACTAATGTCAACACCCTCAAAATACTCCACTAGACCTGCTCTAAAAATTCCAGTCATAGATCAAATTATCTGGTTCCATTCCTGCTCATTTTCTTGGCTCCCACCCTCTATCAGTGCTCTGATTATACTGTTTTATTTGGATGCTTGCCCCCTGCTTTATTTATTGAGTCTGGTGACAGATCACCACCATTGCTAAAATTACCAACAATCAGGTCATGGTTCACTACCAGACCCTGAATTCTTCTGACACAGGAGACAGGTTCCCCAATGTTTGCAGTGACGCCTCTTCATTAATAACTAAAACCAGGAAGATGTTGGAAGCCATGGTTGACTGGTCAAGGTCACAGCGTGCCATGAGCCTTGCACCTTTACCTACAAGCTGAGCAAAATGGAACCATCTCCCTCTAGCAGAACTTCCTGCTCTCTACCTAGCTTTATCTGGACAATGTCCCCTGGCCTGGAAAAATGACCTAATCTAAAATCTGTCTCTGAAACAAAATGCCTGATTTATCTTTAACTTAGTCCTTGGCACAGATCCCCACTAAGAAGACTCGTACTAGGAGCTCTGCTATAGGACCCTACAGCCACATACTAAGCCTTGTGATAGGGGTGTGCACCTGAATGCAAATTAGGGTTTGTCTCCAAGCTCCGGATACATTCCTTATTATCTGGAATAAAATTGAACTTATTTACTGAAATCTGTATCCCAAAGAGCTATCTGTATTTCTGCTCATGGGTCACCAAAGATTTCTGTTGCCCCATCTGCCCCTTTCCCCTCTCGATCTGGTGGTCAGCAGGCCCAGAGTGAGAGGACCCCCACACAAGTCATTGTCCTTTACTTTTTATCTTTTGTCTAGTTAGAGGTTTCATGATTCCTGGAATATTGACCAGGGATACTTGTTGTACAAAAAACTAGAGTGACATCGAAGTTAATTAAAGAAAAACTCATTGTATCCAACACAGCAGAATGTCTGGCATGACTGGAGATTCAACCTTCACATCACAAGGGTCAATCAACTGACCAGGAGATTATGCCCCAAGTGGAGGAACCATTCCTAAAAAATGGGATTACCTGAAGCTGTATTGAAGCAGAGATATTTTAAAAAAAATCACTTTGATGAACTATTGTAATTTTTCTTCCCATATTCCCATATTCTAGCAAGGCTCTTACAGAGCACAGCCATGCTGCTTTGAATTACCCTTCCTTCTATCTCTGCTCTAAGCATGATTGACACAATGATTTTTATTCTTTAGTATTTTGTCAAGCCCCACACCCCACCATGGGGCTGTCTGCCACTGTGTGACTCATCTCTATTCTGGCTTGCTTACCTCAAGTTCATGGTTCTTTCCCAACACTAGTTGGTTCACAAATGGGAAAATAACAGACTCCTGATGACATGTTGATGGTCTTCCTTAAGGATTTTATGCCAGTATGATTTTAAAAGTGTGGAGCTGTACTGTACAATAAGCCCCCTTGGAAATACATTCAACAAATCCCTTAATGTATGCTGAAGTGCACCTCTTCACACCTGATGACAACACAAATTCAAAACGTAAATGCTCCCAAAGGATACATGGGAAACTTTTTCTAACTTCTGATAACTATTCCTTAGCACCCAACAAAGTCATAAACATTATCATTAACAAGGTAAAAATTGTGATTTGCCCGTAGGACCATTTTTTTTTCCTTCATTAGAGGTATCCCAAAGTCTCAATGCATACACTGTCACTGACACCACACATGACAAAGTAATGCACTCTCTGAGGGATGTTGGTCTAATAAACAGTCCTTTTATGAGCGCTGGTAATCTGTGTTCATTCAGGTACCGGCACTATGTTCCATGGAAAATATTGTAGAGGTAAGCCTTTCCTTGTACCTTTCTTAGGGAAGAGAAGACCTTCAAATGGAGAATAAATAAGAGCTTTGTTTTTTCAGTAAGTGTATACGAGCTGGCCTCCATCTCTCTGAGCATCTCAATCTTGCTGTGGCTGGACAGGTGGGATTATTGTAACTGTAGATGTCTGCTTAACATTCTCTTCTCCCTATTGAAACTCTTCTGAAGTCACCATTAATGGTTAGCATAGTTGCTTTTTGTCTCTTCTTTGCCTAATGATGCCAATGATTTCTTCATCCCAAGGAAATGTTCATTTCATAAGCTTAACACTTAGTTGAAAATGTCATTGAACTTGACATCGATGTATGGGATGGTTAATTTTAACTGATAGATGGAGACTGACTTTTGCTCTGGAAAGCAATATATGAAGTAAGCTGCAGATTAAATAAGAGCTTTCAAAGCATAATTCAAAGACACGAGTTTCCAAAGTATTCATCTGTGCAAATGGTTTAACTGTGATGGTGTATTATCACATTTTGTGTGTGGCTGAGGGAAGCTGGTGATGGCTCAGTTTCTCTCCAGTTTCTGATTCCTCATTAAAATAGGGAAGATACACAACATTATGAATAAATGAAATACTTTGGTACCTGGGGATTTTTCCATATGTGTGTGTAAATTGAGTTCTTTTTATATTTTGGAAACCAGCCCTCTGTGAGATGTGGGTTTGGAGAAGATCTTTCCCATTCTGAAGGCTGCTGTTTTGTCCTATTACAGTGTCCTTTGCCTTATAGAAGCTTTTCAGTTTCATGATGTCTAATTTATTAGTTGTTGATCTTAGTGTCTGCACTATTAGTATTTTATTCAGGAAACTGTCTCCTGTGCCAAAAGTTCAAAGGCTGTTTTCCACTTTCTCTTCTATCAGGTTCACTGTAGCTGGATTTATGTTGAGTTCTTTGATTCACTTGGACTTGAGTCTATGTGCAATCATCTACATGCAGACATTCAGTTAGACCAGCACCATTTGTTGAAGATAGTTCCTATTTTCCATGTATAATTTTTGCTTCTTTGTCAAAAATCAGATGTCCATAGGTGTATTGATTTATGCATGGGTCTTTGATTCCATTGATCAACTTTTCTTTTTTTATGTCAATAACATGTGGGTTTTATTACTATTGTTCATTAGTACAGCTTGAAATCTGGCATGATGATACCTCTAGAAGTTCTTCTGTATATGATTCTTTTAGCTATCTGGCTTTCTTGTTTTCCATATGTAGTTGAGTATTGTTCTTTCGAGGTCTGTAAAGGATTGTGTTTGGATTTTAATGGAGATTGCATTGAATCTGTTGATTGCTTTTGGTAGGATGGCCATTTTTACTAGGTTAATTTTACAAATCTATCTGCATGTTAGATATATCCATCTTCTGATGTCTTCTTCAAAATTCTTCATCAAACACTTGATGTTCTTGTCATATAAGTTTTTCACTTGCTTGGTTAGAGTTACACCAAGATATTTTATATTCTTTGTGGCTATTTTGAAGGGTATTTTTCGTTATTTCTTTCTCAACCCAGTTATCATTTGTATATAGGAGGGCTACTAATTTTTTTGAGTTAGTCCTCTATGCAGTCAGCTCACATAAGATGTTTATCTGCCAAAGAAATTACCTCGTAGAACTTTTGTGGTTGCTTATGTACATAAGGATATACATGTATAAATTGAGGTTTATATTTGTGATCAGAAAACTGGCTACTTTTTTGAAATATTTTGTATTCTATCATTTTGATGATCTGTATAAAATTTTCACAAAAGCTGATTGGTTCTTTTTTGGCCACTTACTTTACTTACATGATTTTGTGAATTATAAGTTTGAATTCTTGTCATTTTAAAGATATAGTAATTTTACCTTAACACCCAGTGTTATAACTGGCTGTTTTTCTGGCACCACATTTGTGAAGTGCCACAAAAACCAGGAGAGGACATTCAACTTGGGGAACTGATGTTACAGATGGATATTAACAACCATGTGAGTGCTGGATTAGGACAAGGGTCTTGTGAAGAGCCATCTCTCCAACCTCAACCTCCAATTTGTATTTCTTAACACAATTTATCATTGAGGGAAGATGTTGCATACAAAAGATAAAAAAAATGTGTTCCCCTGTTTACTGTTCATATGTTTATATGCCTTACTGTGTTATAATAGGTGTCATGTTGACCAAGAATGATACAACTGAATCACTAATACACTTCCAACATGAGGTGAGAGAAAGTATATAAAGTACAAAGTAATAGTCTGAGTTGTCTATGCAGTGTTCTCCAGGACAAGCTCCTATACTGTGATACAGTAGTGTCTCCCTTCATAGAAGAAGTAAGACATAAATAATTATAATGCTCAAACATTGAGAAGTGTTTTGCAGACAGAAGTGTTCCTCCTGGTCATCACTCCAGCCTGCACAGAAGTTGTCTCCATGTCTTCTCAGAATAAAACTCTAAAAGCCACAGAGGAATTGGCTCTGCAGACACTCCTGCTTTTTGAGATTGGGTGTGGGACACTGGCCAACATTCTTCTGTTTTTCCACAATTTCTCTCCCAAATTTACTGGTTCTCAACTGAGGCCCACACAGGTCATTGTCACCAACTTGGCCTTGGCCAATGCCTTCCTTCTCCTCGTCACTGCATTTCCAAACAACGTGATGGTTTTTGTTCCAAGGAGACCTCAAACTAACCTGCAATGCAAAATTGAGTACTTCATTCGCCTGGTGGCTCGAAGCACAAACATGTGCTCCACCAGTGCCCTGAGCATCCATCAGTTTATCACTCTTGTTCCTGGTCATTGGAGTAGGCTGATGCTTCGAGGAAGAGCCCCTAAAGCCCTGAGTTATTCTTGTTATAATTGTTGGTTGTTCAGTTTCTTAAATAATGTCTACATTCCAATGAAAGTCAGTGGTCCACAGAGAACAGGCAACAACACTAACAAAAACAGCAAGTGGGTCTGCTCCACATCTGAATTCAGTGCAGGCATTGTCATCTTGCGTTTTTCCCATGATGCCACATTCATCAGCATCATGATCTGGACCAGTGTCTCCATGGTGCTTCTCCTCCATAGACATCACCAGCGAACACGGCACATTCTTACTGTAAATCAAAACCACAGAGGCCATGCTGAGACCAGAGCAGCCCACACCATCCTGATGCTGGTGGTCATATTTGTTGCCCTGTACCTCCTAAATTTTATTTGTGTAATCTTTCAAACTTTTTTAATGGAGTATCGTATCTGGTTGAGGCATATAAATGAAGTTTTGACTGCAGGCTTCCCCACTCTTTCTCCCTTCCTGTTGATCTTTAGGGATCCTAAGGATCCCTGTTCTGTGCTCTTCAACTGCTAAAAACCACAGTCAACATGACAAACATAGAAGACAGTTTACTAATATCCATATATACTCTATTAAGTTAAAGGTGTTTGAAAATCCTTCCTCATATACCAGACATGTTGACTCTCTAAACTTATCCCAGCACTGGGGAGACTGAGACAGGAGGATTGCAATGCTGTCAATGGCATGTCAGCCTGCAGAGTGAGATCCAGGCCAAATTGTGACAAGGAGACCCAGTCTCACAACTCTGTATTTGAATGGAATTGAAAGGTTAGATGTTGATATGCCATCTGGGATCTTATCTTTGTAAGGTCAAAGTTCAATACTTTGAGTAAAAATGGAATTCTCTCCAAGTATTCGTCTTTCCTTGGTAAGTTTTTCAAGTACTGCCTTAAAAGAACAAAACATTTGTCCAACCAATATGTATTTAAATGGATTAGGCTCTTTTATATCATTTGTGTCTATTGTAAAGGGTGATGTATCTATGAATTCCTTCTCAGCCTGTTTGTCAATTTTATGTAGGAGGGCTACTGATTTTTTTGAGTTAATCTTGTATTCTGCTACACTGCTGAAGGTGTTTATAAGCTGTATGAGTTCCTGGGTCAAATTTTTGGGATCACTTATATATACTATCATGTCATCTGCAAATATGGAAAGCATGACGTCTTTAACAATTTTTTTTGTTGTATTTTTATTTTATTTTGGCTTTTCGAGACAGGGTTTCTCTGTGTAGCTTTGAGCCTTTCCTGGAACTCACTTGGTAGTCCAGGCTGGCCTTGAACTCACAGAGATCCGCCTGGCTCTGCCTCCCGAGTGCTGGGATAAAAGGCGTGCGCCACCACCGCCCGGCAAAAGCTTGACTTCTTATAATCCAATTTATATCCCCTTGATCTCCTTATGTTATCTTATTGCTCTGGCTAGAACTTCAAGTACTATATTGAATAAGTATAGAGAAAGCGGACAGACTTGCCTTGTTCCTGATTTTAGCGGAATTGCTTTTGAGTTTCTCTCCATTTACTTAGATGTTGTCTGTTGGCTTGTTGTAAATTGCCTTTATTATGTTTAGATATGTTCCCTGTATTCCTGATCTCTCCAAGACTTTTATCATGAAGGGGTGTTGGATTTTGTCAAATGTCTTTTCAGCATCTAGTGAGATGATCATGTGTTTTTTTTTCTTTGAGTATGTTTATATGGTGTATTACATTGATTTTCATATGTTGAACCACCCTTGCATCACAGGGATTAAGCCTACTTGATCATGGTGGATAATTGTTTTGAGGTGTTCTTAGAGTCTGTTTGCCAGTATGTTATTGACTATTTTTGCATCAATATTCCTGAGGGATATTGATCTGTAGTTCTCTTTCTCTGTTTTGCTTGGGAATCAGGGTAATTATAGCCTCATAGAAGGAGTTTGGTAATGTTCCTTCTGTTTCTGTTTAAATTGGAACAATTTAAAGAGTATTGGTATTAACTCTTCTTTGAAGATCTGGTAGAAATCTGCACTGAAACCATCTGGTCCTGGGATTTTTTTGGTTGGGAGACTTTTAATGACTGATTCTATTTCTTTAGGGGTTATTTGTCTATTTAAATAGTTTATCTGGTCTTGATTTAACTTAGGTGTGTGGTACCTATCCAGAAAATTATCTATTTCTTTTAGATTTTTCATTTTTGTGGAGTAGAGGTTTTGAAGTAAGATCTGATGATTCTCTGGATTTCCTCAGTGTAGTTGTTGTGTTCCCCTTTTCATTTCTGCTTTTGCTAATTTGGATGCTCTCTCTCTGCCTTTTGGTTAGTTTGGATAGGGGCTTGTCTATCTTGTTGATTTTCTCACAGAGCCAACTCACTCATAGGTGGATATTAGATGTAAAGCAAAGGATGACTAGACTTCTACTCACAACTCCAGGGAGGCTACCTAGTAAAGAGGACCTTAAGAAAGTCCCAGAGACGGTCGAGAGAAAGCCCGAACTGACCTACTCTGTTGATCTGATGCCCGAACACCATAACTGTCATGCTAGAAATCTCATCCAGTGACTGATGGAAGCAGAAGCAGAGATCCATGACCAGGCCCCAGGTGGAACTCCAGGAGTCCAATTGACAAGATAGAGGAGGGATTAAATGAGTAAGAGATATTGAGACCATGATTGGAAAAAGCACAGGACAAAATAGACAAACTAGTGGAAACACATGAACGATGAACCAATAGCTGAGGAGCCCCCATGGACTGGATCAGGCCCTCTGCATAAGTGAGACAGTCGATTAGCTTGTACTATTTAGGAGGACCCCAGGAAGTAGGACCAGGTCCTGACCTTAGTGCATGAGCTGGCTTTTTGGAACCTAAGGTCAATGCTGGGACACTCTGCTCAGCCTAGGTGAAGGGAGAAGGGGACTGGACCTGCCTCAACTCAACCAGGCTGAGATGAGTCCCCAGGGGAGTCCTTGCCCTGGAGGAGATGGCAATGGGGAGTGGATTGCGGCGAGGGCAGAGATGGGGTTTGGGAGGAGGGAGGACAGGGGAATCCGTGACTGATATGTAAAATTAAATTAATTATAAAATTAAAAAATAAGTGTATTAGGCTCTATAGGCTTTCTTTTTCTGCTCTGTCTAAATATTACACAGTGGTTATTAATACCAGCCTTGGAGAGATGACTGAGCAGTTAAGAGTTCTTGTTACTCTCACAAAGGACCTGGGTTTGGTTCACAGTTCCTACATGTGGCTCACAGACATCTGTAGTTCAGGTGCCAGGGGATTCAGTGTGCTCTTCTGACCACTCAGGGTACCAGGCATGTATGTGGTGCACATACACCTATTCAAGCAATCATTCATACATTAAAAATAAAAAAAATTTCATTTGTTTCCTTTTATTGAAAGCAGACTCTGTTCTCATACAATATATTCTGATGACAGTTTCCCCTCCTTTTTTAACTCTTCCCTCCCTCACTATGTCCCTTCTTTCTCTTCTTTCTGTCATTCATATCTTACGGTCTAGTGAGGCATTTCAGTAGGTTGAGCATCCACTGTGCAGAACTCATAGGTTGAGTTGAATCCCCAGAGCTGTCATAAAGGTGGACATAGAGAACCAAGTCCCACACTGTCCTCTGACTTCCACATATGTGTCATGGCACACACACACACACACCCCCACACACACACACTTGTAAATAAATACATAGTAATAGTAATGAATTAAAGTGTCTGATGGGTGCTGGCGGATTCCGAAGAGATGAAGGGTGGTTCACTTCTTGGGTCCTAACTCGAGGTGATCTCTGTGGCTACATGCAATAGCTGAACTTCCTCCTGTGGGAAATGGATATTTTAATTAATATGATGGTGTTGATGAGGAGGATGGAATTGGAGAAGATGATGATGAAGATGACAGGAATGGAAAGGATGACGGTGGTTATAATAATGGGGTGAGTTAGCATGTGTTTCTTTCTCCTCAATATGGAGATTTAACTTGACTGTGCATCAGTATATACATAAATATATAAATAAATGCACATAAAGTATATACATAATGCTATGGGATGGTCTGTATGTCAAATTACTCTGATTGTACAATAAATAAAACACTGATTTGCCAGTGGATAGGCAGGAAGTATAGATGGGACTAACAGAGAGGAGAAAAGAAAGAACAGGAAGGCAGAAGGAGACACTGCCAGCTGCCGCCATGACAAGCAGCATGTGAAGATGCTGGTAAGCCACGAGCCACGTGGCAAGGTATAGATTTATGGAAATGGATTAATTTAAGCTATATGAACAGTTAGCAAGAAGCCTGCCACGCCCATACAGTTTGTAACCAATATAATTCTCTGTGTTTACTTGGTTGGGTCTGAGCCGCTCTGGGACTGGCAGGTGATAAAGATTTATCCTGACGGTGGGCAAGGCAGGAAAACTCTAGCTACCACATAATATATGAATAAACATATATAATATTCGATTCAGTAAAAGACAAAATAAATTTATGTATATTTAAATTGAGTATACTTCAATTTGTAAAACATAAAATAATTATATATAATTTTGATATGTAAAAACATTTATGAGTTTGACTATATATGTGTGGTGTTTATATAAATACAAATTATTTGCCTAATATCTGGATACTTAAATCTTTCCAAGAATTTCTATGTATTGTCTATGGTATCTAGAGGGTAGAATTGTTTTAAAATGTAATGTGATATATTGGAATAATCTTATCATTTATGATGATCTTTCCTATGCTGAAATTTAATTATTCTTCTTTATTTTCTTCCACAAATTATTATGGTTACTCATAATTAGATTTTGAACCTCTATGGTATGATGTGCTAATTTGGTCTCATTGATTGCCTTTCCAGTATCCGTTACATCAGCGTATATATTGCCCAGCTTCTCTGTCTCTAAACTGACTTTTGAGGCTGGAGAGATTGCTCAGTCGTTAAGAGCACTTGCAGGTCTTGAACAATCCCGGGTTTGATTCCCAGCAGCCTATAATAGCTCACAATCATCTGTAACTCCAGTCCCAGGGCGTCTGACGCCCTCTTCTGGCCTCTCAGGACACTGCATGTGAACACATATGAAATAAAAAAAACCTCTTTTTTAAAAAATGTTTAAGCTTTTCTTATTACATTTTATTTGTGCCCCCCCTCTCTCTCTGCATGTGCACACACACCATGGCACATATGTGGAGGTCAGAGGTAACTTTCAGGAGTCAGTTCTCTCTGTCCACTATGTGGGTCCCAGGGGCTGAACTCAGATCATCTGCAGCAAGTGCCTCAACCCACAAAGCCCTCTCAGAAATCCCCTCATCAATTTTCTAGCACTGCCCACTTGATACCAAACAGCCTCCCGTGGACTGTACCACTTCTGCATCTCTCTTCTACACTGAATTTTCTGTTCTCCTTCTTCTACAATACACTGCTTTACATACATTGTTTCTCCATCAGTATGTGTCTGTTAATACACCTGTGTGTATTCTATACATCTGATCCAATGACTACTATTATTAACATATTTTATGTGTCCGTGTGAGTGTAGTGCCCACTGTGGCCAGAGGAGGGCGACAGTTCTCTCAGAGCCAGCTCCCTAACATAGGTACTGGGCGTCAAACCCAGGTCCACTGCAAGAGCAGCCTGTGCTCTGTGGTACTCTTCTCTATTCTTTTGCTAAGAGCCATTCTGGTTGGAGTTAGATGGTTCTCATTCTGAAAACTGTGTTTGCATGATGAATAGTGATTCTGACAAGTTTGTTCAACTCTTGGTTTTTGAAGTTAGTGTACAAAGCAGCCACTTCCTTATGGCATTTTCAAACAGTCTTGGTTGACTCTCCCCACATCCATCATCTCCCCATCTCCCTGCCCTTCATCCCTGCTTCACTTCCCCTCCCAGTGATTCCCCCTTTGCACTTTAATATCACACTGTCACACTTTTTATTACCCCTCCCACCATTATCCTTTTAAATCTCCCATTCTCCACCTTGGCTGGGCTCCTTTCTGGTTTCCTGGCAGTGAGGCATACTCACCCCACATAAATAAACTCACATAAAAATTAGAAGCTAGAATATGCATATGAAAGCAAGCAAGCCCATCTATTTTCCCGAGCCTCGCTTACACAATATTCTCTATTTTCCCTGGAAGTTTTGTGATTCCATTTTGTCTTCTTGAGTGACTATGATTCCTTTGTGCACATGCAACACATTTCCATCATCTACTCATCAGTTGATAAACATCTAGGCCAGTTCAACTCTCTAGCTATTGTGAACAGAGTGGGGATAAGCATGGGTGTAAATGTCTCTGTAATAGGATATAGAGTTCTTTGGGCCTATGCCCAAGAATGATGTAGTTGGGTCATGTGGTAGATCTATTTTAAGCTATATGCAAAACTCCCACAGACTTAGACTGATCCCTGGACCCGGCATCTAAAGTGACCCCATATTTGCTGCTAAGGGCTCAGATCCTGAATCACAGAAGTTCTCAGCAGATTGCACAGTGCTAGAAACAACCTTTAGTATTGCTTCTGACTTCAGGATATGAAATCCATGAATTCTATTCAGACCTGGGAGGCCAGTTGTGGAGTGGAGAGTCATGGGTCTGTGACCTCACAGTGCCTTGCTGGTGCCTCCAAATGTCCCAGCAGAACTGTGGAGGTGAGTGATGTCATACGGTTCTCTAACTTCACACTGAGTCAGTTGACAGTCCTGAGGTATATCCAGAATCTAGATATGGCCAAGGAGATCAGGAGCCATGTCCAGTATCATTGGAATTGAATTTGAAATTATAAAGGAAAGGCCAGCCTTAGGATGTGATTCCTCTTTCCCTTGCTTTTCACACACTGGAACTGCAGACACACACCCATACCTGGTTCTCTATATTTGTTATGATTGCCTAATCCATATCCTTGCCAGTTTACCCAGGATTACTAACTTATACAGCAGATTCTCTGTACAGTGGCAATATATTAGGCCTCTGTAGTGTCAGAGAATCCATGGATATCTCAGAAAACATGCCAGAGCCATGTACAGACAAGTGAACACTGAAGTAACTCAAAGAATCTGCTAGAGGAAACACGTGTTCCTGTGGGTCTATACTGACAGAGTAAACAGTCTGAAGCCACGTGTAAAAGAATGTAGGACCTGCATAGGATATACTAGACTCAAGCTCACACAATGATGGTTCTTATGAAACAACTTGTCCACAGCACTGTTTTGGAGGATTGAAACAGTATTGTGCAATATACACCATCGCACAGGTAATACCATAAATACATCCCTTGATCTACTCCAAGCATGCATTTCCATAACTAATATCAATTCCAAACATAGATTATCAAAAATCAAACATGCAAACCTTTCCATACTTCTGCCCAGCTATTCCTTAGTAACCACCAGAAGTTGTTTGTGGTGATTGCTATGGGGAGAAAACCTGTTCCTCCTTGTAGACAACCCAAACTCTAACCATGCAGATGCTGCCACTAAACAGTGACATTGTAATGGTCTTTCTGAGGGATATCAGGGCCAGACACCTGCCCTTTATGGACACTGGCATCCGAGACTCACCTGTATTGAAAACATCCTGCACAGAGCTCTGTAGATACTATGTGAAAGTGAGTACTTTCTTCAATTCTGTTTCAGGAAAATAGATAGACACAGGGGTCTTTCTTGACAGGTCAGAGCTGTGTTTCTGCAGTGACTGAGTTCAGGGGAAAGACTTCACCCCTCGGGAGACTCTCCATCTCGCTGTGACTGGGCAGGTGGAATTCTTGTCACTTTGGGCTTTTTTTTTTAAATAGAATTCACATATCACTCTATCCTTGATCAAGACTTCTGGATCCAACATCAAAAATTAGGATTGCTGCTTCTTAGAAGTCTTTAGAGTTTAACCAGAACATATCGATATTTGCATTTTATCTCATAGAATCTTTTATTTCATTGATTCCTACTGAGCTGAAAACTACATGTAATAGGCCATTAGTGGTCTTAACCTAAATCAGTTCCAGTACTGGAGATGCAGAGGCAAGTGGATCTCTCTGACCTGCTCTCCATCAACTATGCAGCCTGCTTTCTTATAGCATCCTTGGTGCAAGGGGTGGTACCACACACTCAACCGGGTCCTCCCACATCATCAATTAACCAAGAAAATGCAACTATATGTTTTCCCACAAGGATCTAAAAAACTTGGACTTCGACTAAAGAAATTTCTAATGCAGGTGTGAATACTAATAAAGGTATAGAAGTTTCATTTCCTTGACATTTCATACGAAACTTTAGTTTTCAGCATTAATATAAAAACTGTGCAGACAGTCCCGGTGGCAGAGACAAGCAGATGCAGGTAGGCTGGCGTCGGCGGCCCACAGAGGTAGACGGGCCCAGTGGCGACCCGCAGAGGTAGACAGGCCAGGCGGCGGAGACAAGCAGACTCAGGTAGGTCCTCGGTGGCAGCCCACATAGGTAGACCGGTCCAGTGGCGGTCCGCAGAGTTAGACAGGCTCGGTGGCGGCCGACAGGGACATTCAGGCCTGGCGGCAGCCGTCACAAACATTCAAGCCCGGGGTTGGCCCACAGAGGTAGGCCCAGCGGTGGAGACAAGCAAACACAGGTAGGCCTGTGGCAGTGGCCCGCAGAGGTAGACAGGCCCAGCGGTGGCGGCCGACAGGGACATTCATGCCTGGCGGCGGAGACAAGCAGACGCAGGTAGGTCTGCAGTGGCAGCCCGCAGAGGTAGACAGGGATATACAGGCCCGGCGGTAGCCGGCAGAGACATACAAGCCTGGTGGCGGCCCGCAGAGGTAGACAGGCCAGGCGGCAGTGCCCGACAGGGACATACAGGCCCGGCAGCAGCCCGCAGAGACATACAGGCCTGGCGGCAGCTGGCAAAGACATACAGGCCCGGCGACAGCCTGCAGAAGCAGAAAGACCCAGTGGCAGCTGACAGGGACATACAGGCCTGGCGGCGCACTGCAGAGGTAGACAGGCCCAGGGATGGAGATAAGCAGACGCAGCTTGGAACAGGGATGCCTCTAACCCCAACACCTGGGGAAGAAGCTATCTCCATGGGACGGAACCAGAACAAATCTGAACACTCTGTCTGAGGACAACCCAGGGCCCAGCTGCTAATCCTGTGAAACCCAACAACTTGGAGGTGTTGGTGAGACTACCCCACTCAGCTGAAACCCATCTGGGAGAGGATTCAGATGCCTACAGTTTGAAGTCTGAAGAAACAAGATCAGCTGAGGAGTTGACAAATGAACAAATCATGACCTGGGAACACAGAAGAAGGCGCTACCCAGCCACCAAATCAGATCACCAGAATCATAAGTATATACTTCACCAACTGAAATCAGCTGCCCCTGAAGAAATAGCCCAATAGCACCAATTTAACCAAGAACCCCTACTAAACCAAGACTAAAAATTAGAAAAAGAGAGGCACTCTCAGACACAGACACTACCTGCACCGAGCAGAGGAAGAGATGAGTAGACGCCAGTGCAAAAATACAGGCAACAACATAAAGACCTATATGGCAACATCAGAACTTAGTGATTCTATACCTGCAAGACCTGAACATACCAAGACAGAAGAAACAGAAGAAATCAACCCTAAAAATGACTTTAAGAAGATGATAGAGGTCCTTAAAGAAGAAATAAAACATTCCCTCAAAGAGGAAATAAAAACTTTCCTTAAAGAGGAAATGAAAAACTCCCTTAAAGAGGAAATAAAAACTTCCCTTAAAGAAGAAATGAAAAACTCCATTAAAGAGGAAATAAAAAACTCCCTTAAAGAAATGGAAGAAAAAATGAACAAAAAATGGGAAGAAATCAAAGAAAGCCAAGAAAAAGCAATTAAACAGATGAAAGAAACATTCCAAGATCTGAAAAATGAATTTGAGACAATCAAGAAAACACATGCTGAGGGAATGCTGGAAATAGAAATCCTGACTAAACGAACAGGAACTACAGAAACAAGCATAACTAACCGATTGCAAGAGATGGAACAGAGAATCTCTGACACTGAAGACACGATACAGAAAATAGATTCATCAGTCAAAGAAAACACTAAAGACAAAAAAGTCATAACACAAAACGTCCAGGAAATTTGGGACACCATGAAAAGACCAAACCTAAGAATAATAGGGATAGAAGAAGGAGAAGAATACCAACTCAGAGGCACAGAAAATATATTCAACAAAATCATAGAAGAAAACTTTCCTAACCTAAAGAAAGAAATACCTATGAAGATACAAGAAGCTTACAGAACACCGAATAGGCTGGACCCAAAAAAAAAAAAGTCCCCTCGCCACATAATAATCAAAACACTAAACACACAGAACGAAGAAAAAATATTAAGAGCCGCAAAGGAAAAAGACCAAGTAACATATAAAGGCAAACCCATCAGAATAACACCAGACTACTCAATAGAGACTATGAAAGCTAGAAGATCATGGACAAATCTCATGCAGACACTAAGAGACCACAGATGCCAACCCAGACTATTATACCCAGCAAAACTCTCAATCACCATAGGCGGAGTAAACAAAATATTCCAGGATAAAACCAGATTTAATCAATACCTGTCCACAAACCCAGCCCTACAGAAAGCACTAGAAGGGAAAATCCAACCCAAAGAAGCTAAACACATCCATGAAAAATCAAGCAATAGATAATACCACACCAACATACACCAAAGAAGGACAACACAACACAACCATAAAAAATAACAGGAATTAACAATCACTGGTCATTAATATCCATCAATATCAATGGTCTCAACTCGTCTATAAAAAGACACAGGCTAACAGAATGGATAAGAAACCAGGACCCATCCATCTGCTGCATACAAGAAACACACCTTAACTTCAAAGACAGACACTACCTCCGAGTAAAGGGCTGGGAAATTGCTTTCCAAGCAAATGGACCTAAGAAACAAGCTGGTTGTAGCTATCCTAATATCTAATAAAAAAGACTTCAAACTAAAATCAATCAAAAGAGATCAGGATGGACATTACATATTTATCACGGGAAAAATCCACCAAGATGAAGTCTTGACTCTAAACATTTATGCTCCAAATACAAAAGCACCCACATTCATAAAAGAAAAACTACTAAAGTTTAAAACGCACATCAAACCCCACACATTAGTAGTGGGAGATTTTAACACACCACTCTCACCAAAAGATAGATCTACCAGACTGAAACTTAACTAAGAAATAAAGGACCTAACAGACGTTATGACTCAAATGGACCTAATAGATATCTACAGAATATTCCATCCTAACACAAAAGAATATATCTTCTTCTCAGCACCACATGGAACCTTCTCAAAAATTGACCACGTGCTTGGACACAAAACAAATCTCAACAGATACAAAAAAATTGGAATAACCTCCTGTATCTTATCATACCACCATGCCTTAAAGTTAGACCTCAACAACAACAAAAATTATAGAAAACGCACAAACTCATGGAAACTGAATAATGCCCACCTGAAACATCAATGGGTCAAGGAAGAAATAAAGAAAGAAATTAAAGATTTCCTAGAATTCAATGAAAATGAAAGTACAACATACCCAAACTTATGGGACACTATGAAAGCAGTGCTAAGAGGAAAATTCATAGCTCTAAATGCACACATAAAGAAGATGGAGCAATCCCATACCAATGAATTAACAGCACAACTGAAAGCTCTAGAACAAAAAGAAACAAACTCACCCAGGAGAAATAGACTCCAGGAAATAATCAAATTGAGGGCTGAAATCAACGAAATAGAAAACAAGAGAACAATACAAAAAAATCAATGAAACAAAGAGTTGGTTCTTTGAAAAAATCAACAAGATAGACAAACCCCAAAAGGCAAAGAGAGAGCACCCAAATTCACAAAATCAGAAATGAAAACAGAGACATAACAACAGACAATGAGGAAATCCAGAGAATCATCAGATCATACTTCAAAAACCTGTACTCCACAAAATGGAAAACCAGGAAGAAATAGACAATTTTCTGGATAAATACCACATACCAAAATTAAATCAAGACCAGATAAACCATTTAAATAGACCAATAACCCCTAAAGAAATAGAAACAGTCATCAAAAGTCTCCCAACCAAAAAAAGCCCAGGACAAGATGGTTTCAGTGCAGAATTCTACCAGACTTTCAAAGAAGAACTACTACCAATCCTTTTCAAAATGTTCCACACAATAGAAACAGAAGGAACACTACCAAACTCTTTTTATGAGGCTACAATTACCCTGATACCCAAACCACACAAAGTTGCAACAAAGAAAGAGAACTACAGACCAATCTCCCTCATGAACATTGATGCAAAAGTACTCAACAAAATATAGGCAAACCGAATCCAAGAATACATCAAAACAATCATCCATCACGACCAAGTAGGATTCATCCCAGGGATGCAAGGATGGTTCAACATACAAAAATCAGTCAATGTAATACACCATATAAACAAACTGAAAGAAAAAAAACCACATGATCATCTCCTTAGATGCTGAAAAAGGATTTGACAAAATCCAACACCCCTTCATGATAAAGGTCTTAGAAAGATCAGGAATGCAAGGAACATTTCTAAACATAATAAAAGCAATTTATAGCAATCCAACAGCAAACATGAAATTAAATGGAGAGAAACTCAAAGTGATACCACTAAATGCAGGAACAAGCCAAGGCTGTCTGCTTTCCCCATATTTATTCAATATAGTACTAGAAGTTCTAGGTAGAGCAATAAGACAACAAAAGGAGATCAAAGGGATACAAACTGGCAAGGAAGAAGTCAAACTTTCACTATTTGCAGATGATATGATAGTATACATAAGTGACCCCAAAAACTCTACCAGGGATCTCCCACAGCTGATAAACTCCTTCAGTAAAGTGGCAGGATACAAGATCAACTCAAAAAAATCAGTAGCCCTCCTATACACAAATGATAAAAGGGCTGAGAAAGAAGTCAGAGAAACATCACCCTTTACAATAGCCACAAATAATATAAAATACCTTGGGATAACACTAACTAAACAAGTGAAGGACCTTTTTGATAAGAACTTTAAATCTCTAAAGAAAGAAATTGAAGAAGATATCAGAAAATGGAAGGATCTCCCATGCTCATGGATAGGTAGGATTAACATAGTAAAAATGGCAATCTTACCAAAAGCAATCTACAGATTCAATGCAATCCCCATCAAAATCCAAACACAATTCTTCACAGACTTGGAAAGAAAAATACTCAACTTTATATGGAAAAACAAAAGACCCAGGATAGCTAAAAGAATCATATACGATAAAGCAACCTTTGGAGGCATCACCATCCCTGACCTCAAACTCTACTATATAGCTATAGTAATAAAAACAGCTTGGTACTGGTATAAAAACCGACATACCGACCAATGGAATAGAATTGAAGACCCTGACATTAATCCATGCACATATGAACACCTGGTTTTGACAAAGGAGTCAAAAACTATACAATGGAAAAAAGAAAGTATCTTCAACAAATGGTGCTGGCATAACTGGATGTCAATATGTAAAAGATTACAAATAGATCCATATCTGTCACCATGCACAAAACTCAAGTCCAAGTGGATCAAAGACCTAAACATAAATCCAGTTACACGAAACTTAATAGAAAAGAAAGTAGGAAGCACTCTTGAACGCATTGGCACTGGAAACCATTTCCTAAATAAAACACCAACAGCACAGACCCTGAGCACAACAATTAATAAATGGGACCTCTCGAAACTGAGAAGCTTTTGCAGGCCAAAAGACACCGTCAATAAGACAGCCAGCAGAATGGGAAAAGATCTTCACCAACCCCACATCTGACAGAGGATTAATCTCCACAATATATAAAGAACTCAAGAAAGTAGACATCAAAATACTGAACAGTCCAATTAAAAAATGGGCAAAGGGCTAAACAGAGAATTCACAAAACAAGAACTACAAATAGCTGAAAGACATATAAAGAAATGCTCAACATCCTTAATCATCAGAGAAATGCAAATCAAAACGAATCTGAGATACCACCTTACACCTGTTAGAATGACTACGATCAAAAACACCAATGACAACCAATGCTGGAGAGGATGTGGAGCAAAGGGAACACTCCTCCACTGTTGGTGGGAATGTAAACTTGTACAACCACTGTGGAAATCAGTATGGCGGTTTCTCAGAAAATTAGGAATCGAACTACCTCAAGACCCAGCCATCCCACTCTTGGGCATATACCAAGGAATGCTGATTCATACCATAAAGATACATGCTCAGCTATGTTCATAGCAGCACTATTTGTAATAGCCAGAACCTGGAAACAACCTAGATGCCCATCAACGGAAGAATGGATGAAAAAAATGTGGTACATATACACAATGGAGTACTACTCAGCAGAGAAAAACAATGAAAGCATGAAATTTGCAGGCAAATGGATGGAACTAGAAAAAATCATTCTGAGTGAGGTAACCCAAATCCAGAAAGACAGTCATGGTATGTACTCCCTCATAGGTGGATTCTAGATATAAAATAAAGAACAATCAGACCACAACCCATAGAACCATAGAGGATATATATATATATATATATAGCATGGAGGTCCCTAGGACGACTGTGGCTTATAATAAATTTCGGTTTTACTCAATTATTGAAAAAAATAGCCAAATGAATGGAAACACATGCACTATGAACCAAAGGCTGAGGGGCCCCCAGCTGGATCAGGCCCTCTGAATAGGTGAGACAGTTGATTGGCTTGATCAGTTTGGGAGGCAACTAGGAAGTGGTACCAAGTCCTGTGCTCATTGCATGAGTTGGCTGTTTGAAACCTGGAGCTTATGCAGGGACACTTGGCTCAGTTTGGGAGGAAGGGACTGGACCTGCCTGGACTGATTCTACCAGGTTGATCGTAGTCCTCAGGGGAGGACTTGTCCTGGAGGAGGTAGGAATGGAGGGTAGGCTGGGGGTAAGGGGAGGGGGTGGGAGAGGGGAGAATAGGGGATTCCGTGGCTGATATGTAGAACTGAATGGTATTGTAAAATAATATATATATATATATATAGGTTTCTGGGCTACATGCTGCTTTGTAAAAGCTTAGACCCACTATTTCTGAGACTTGATGACTCCCAGAGCTGGCGGAAAACGTACCACTGCCATGTTGGGAAGCTGAAGTGGGCGGAGCCAGCCGCCACAGCGCTGTTTCAGGCTCAGAAGGATGCAGTTTAAAGCAATAGGCTCACAAAAAGACTGATTCAGATAACATCGTTTACAATGTGTGTAAAATATACGTAGGCTTGAAAGAGACGAAAAAATTAATGTAAAAAGCCACGTAAAGATGAATATTACACAGACAATCTGGATTGTGTTGTCTTTGGGATTTTTAACTGCAAAAAAACATTTGATCAAAAAAGATATTGAATTAAACCAAAATGCATATTTTAAAGGTAACTTGACTTCAAAATTTGGATTTAAGGATATGTTGCTTTGGAAAAGAAGTTCTGCTTTTGTTTCCACAGAAAGCCAGAGGCTGTGGATTTGTTCCAGATTAAGATACATCAGGTTTCACCAGCCAAGACCCCCTGAAAGGTCTCTGATGACACCATGGCCCAGATGATCCAACATCCAGAGCGGTTTCAAGGCAACTGGTTCACACAATACAGCCTCACGGACTACCCCATAGGTCTAAAATTTTCTTTGCATCCCCATAAGATACAGCGCCCCCCTCCAGCAGGAAGTAGTAAGAGATGCTACGCCCAAATTCCCAAATATACCAAGCTGGCTTTAGAGGTGGAATTGGCTCACTCCCCCTCTAAACCCAGACATATTGCTTTAAAAAAAATGGTTAGTCAATTCTTGTGTCCCAAATCAGAAGAGCCCTCTGGTATGGGACAGAGAAAAACCAATATTTTTATTTAAAACAGGTTGATTATAAATGTGATCTCTTTCTAAAAAAGAAAAGGGGATATAATATAGATATATAGGAGGATATAGAGATGATAAAATAAAAGGATAGATTAACTAACCTACTTTTAAAGAACAACTTGTTTAAAATGTTTTACATTGGTATAGATTTTAGTTTATGTTTAAAATGTTTTACATTGGTATGGATTTTAGTTTATTGATACAAACTTGAAGTTAATATTGTTATACTGTGTATATATATATTTCTATTCTTGTTTGAGGTATTATGTTTATGTAACTCATTTAAAATTGTAATGGATAATTAAAAATAGATTAATAATTAGTCATCTATGATAATCATATCTGTAGCCATGTTAGTTAAGTTTTCTAGGTATACATAGATATATTTCAGATAGATAGGTAATCTTCAAACACTTCATAGACCTAGAGAATATGGCATTTAAATAACTTAAAATTCTGTTGACTTAAGACACAATTGCTCCTGGCTGCACCAATTGATGCCGAGAGAATGTTGGGCTTCTAAGACATTTCCATTTGGAAGTTTGTCTTTTTGGCACAAAATGGCCTACGGGGCAAAGAACTGCCCTTGCCTTGATGGCTGACAGTACAAATGCAATGCTGTCCTTTCTGGACAAGCGGGACACAAGGAAAGTGACCACTGTACTCTGCCAAGACAGGGTAAGATGGTCTTTCAGAAATCCTGCTTCTGAAAATGGTCTGTCAGATACTCTAGGCCTGTAGCCACTTTGAATGCACCAACAATGCTGAGAAACATTAGGTGACTGTCCAGGCTGCCAGCTGTCTTGGTCTACTCTTGCAAGATTCCCGAAAGTTGCTTGCATCCATCTACCATTTCTCAGGTACCATTATGTTCCTTCTCAGGTCTTTGATGTGGTTGAAAACTAGATAGTTGTAATTTCCTCAGTTATGACAAAAGATAAGTTAGATATAAAACCTTAAACTCACAAATATAAGATAGATAGGACATCTTCTTTAATATTGTAACTGTAATTCTTGCTCGATAATTGTTTTGTTATATGTAATTTTACCATGTTAAAATTAAAACCTTACTTTTTAAAAAAAGAAAAAAAGGGGAAATGCTGTGGATATCATTCTACATAAATAAAACACTGATGGCCAGTGACCAGGCAGGAAGTAGGTTGCCAGGCAGGAAGTAGGTGGGACAAGGAGAGAGGAGAATTCTGGGAAGTGGAAGGCTGAGGAGAGAGACACTGCAGCCACCGCCAGGACAAGCAACATGTAGAGACTCTGGTAAGCCACCAGCCACGTGCCAAGGTATAGATTTATAAAAATGGGTTAATTTAAGATAAAAGAACAGTTAGCAAGAAGCCTGCCATGGCCATACAGTTTATAAGTGATATAAGCGTCTGAGTGATTATTTTATACATGGATTGTGGGACTGTGGGGCTTGGGGAACCTGGAGAGAAGCCCTCCAGCAACACATACCATAAAGATACATGCTCAGCTATGTTCATAGCAGCACTATTTGTAATAGCCAGAACCTGGAAACAACCTAGATGCCCATCAACGGAAGAATGGATGAAAAAAATGTGGTACATATACACAATGGAGTACTACTCAGCAGAGAAAAACAATGAAAGCATGAAATTTGCAGGCAAATGGATGGAACTAGAAAAAATCATTCTGAGTGAGGTAACCCAAATCCAGAAAGACAGTCATGGTATGTACTCCCTCATAGGTGGATTCTAGATATAAAATAAAGAACAATCAGACCACAACCCATAGAACCATAGAGGATATATATATATATATATATATATATATATATATATATATATATATATATATATATATAGCATGGAGGTCCCTAGGACGACTGTGGCTTATAATAAATTTCGGTTTTACTCAATTATTGAAAAAAATAGCCAAATGAATGGAAACACATGCACTATGAACCAAAGGCTGAGGGGCCCCCAGCTGGATCAGGCCCTCTGAATAGGTGAGACAGTTGATTGGCTTGATCAGTTTGGGAGGCAACTAGGAAGTGGTACCAAGTCCTGTGCTCATTGCATGAGTTGGCTGTTTGAAACCTGGAGCTTATGCAGGGACACTTGGCTCAGTTTGGGAGGAAGGGACTGGACCTGCCTGGACTGATTCTACCAGGTTGATCGTAGTCCTCAGGGGAGGACTTGTCCTGGAGGAGGTAGGAATGGAGGGTAGGCTGGGGGTAAGGGGAGGGGGTGGGAGAGGGGAGAATAGGGGATTCCGTGGCTGATATGTAGAACTGAATGGTATTGTAAAATAATATATATATATATATATATATATATATATATATATATATATATATATATAACAAAAAAAACTCTGTTTCTAGTTTTCTATTTGACTTAATTGACCTTACTAATTAGTCTGTCATTTTCAGATAAGTGCTAAGCTGTGAAACAGGTATTTCCTTGGGATGAAGAAATCATTGACATTATTAGGTAAAGAAGAGACAAAAAAGCAAGTGTTCTAACCATTAATGTTGACTTCAGAAGAGTTGCAGTACGGAGGAGAAGAGAATGATAAACAGACATCTACCTTTAAAGAACCCCACCTGTCCAGCCACAGCAATTTTAGAGGTGCTTATAGAGATGAAAGCAAGATCCTAAGTCTCTACTAAAGAAACCCAGCTCTGACTTCTCCATTTTAAGATCCTCTCTTCCCTGAGACAGATCCAAGGAAATGCTTACCTCTCCAATAACTCGGTGGAGCATTGTGCAGATGACTGAATGAACACAGATTACCAAAATGGTTGGGATTTCTGACCTAGGATCTGTTTACAAATGACTTCATGTTTACTTCTTCAGTGGGAAAATTAGATTAAAGTTAATTAAAGGAAAACTCATTGTATCCAAGACAGTGGAATGTCTGGCCTGACTGTAGATTCAACATTCAGGTCACATGGGTCAATCACCTTGTCAGGAGATTATGACCCAATGAGGAAGGACCAACCCTAGGAAGGTGGCTCACCTTAAGGCATGCCAAAGAGAGGTTCAGAGAAATTATCCCTGTGCTGAAATACTCTACTTTTCCTCTCCAGATTCCCTCCCTCTAGCAAGGCTCTTGCTGAGCACACCATGGTGCTCTGAATTATTCTTTCGATCTCTGCTCTAAGCATGTTTGCCCCACTGCTTGGCATTTTTTAGCCTATCACTAAAGCCCCACACCCCACCCACCATGGGGCTGTCTGCCACCATGTGCCTCATCTGTGTTCTGGCTTACCTTAAGTTCATGGCTCTTTGACAAACTTCTTAGACCACATATGGGAAAATACCAGACTCCTGATGACATGTTGATGGTCTTCCTGAAGGACTTCATGTCAGCATGATTTTGCAAGTGTGAAACAGTACTGTACAAAGAACCCCACTGGAAATACATTCAACAAATCCCTTGATCTACTCTGGAGTGCACCTCTCCACACCTGATGACAACACAAATTCAAAACTCAGATGCTCCCAAAGGAAACATGGAAAACTTATGCTAACTTCTGACAGCTATTCCTTAGCATCCAACAAAGTCATAAACATTATCATTAATAAGCAGAAGGCAATAACTGTAATTTCCCCTGAGGTCCAGTGGTTTTTTTCCTTCATTGGAGGTATCCCAAAGTCTCCATGCAAACACTGTCACTGACATCACAGATAACAAAGTAATGCACTCTCTGAGGGCTCTAAGTTTAGATGAACAGTTCTTTTATGAGCACTGGTAATCTGTGTTCATTCAGTCATCTGCACAATGCTCCACCGAGTTATTGGAGAGGTAAGCATTTCCTTGGATCTGTCTCAGGGAAGAGAGGATCTTAAAATGGAGAAGTCAGAGCTGGGTTTCTTTAGTAGAGACTTAGGATCTTGCTTTCATCTCTGTAAGCACCTCTAAAATTGCTGTGGCTGGACAGGTGGGGTTCTTTAAAGGTAGATGTCTGTTTATCATTCTCTTCTCCTCCGTACTGCAACTCTTCTGAAGTCAACATTAATGGTTAGAACACTTGCTTTTTTGTCTCTTCTTTACCTAATAATGTCAATGATTTCTTCATCCCAAGGAAATACCTGTTTCACAGCTTAGCACTTATCTGAAAATGACATTTAATGTGACATCTCTATATAGGATGGCTGATTTTTAGCTGATGGATGGAGACCGACTGTTCCTCTGGAAAACAGTGTATGAAGTAAGTTGTAGACTAAACAAGAGCTTTCAAAGACATGTTTCAAGGACATGAGTTTCAAAAGAATCTGTCTGTGCAAATGGTTTAACTGTGATAGTGTATCAGTGTATTTTGAGTGTGGCTGAGGGAAGCTGGAGCTGACTCACCAGCATCTCCAACATCTCCATCTTCTGCTTCCTCATAAAAAAGGTTAAGATACAGAAAATTATGAATAAATGAAATGCTTTGGTCCCTAGAGATTTTTCCGTATATATGTGTAAATTGAGTTCTTTATATTTTGGAAATCAGCCCTCTGTCAGATGTTTGTTTGGTGAAGATCTTTTTCTATTCTGTAGGATGCTATTTAATTCTATTGACAATGCCCTTTGCCTCACAGAAGCTTTTCAGTTTCATGAAGTTCCATTTATTAATTGTAGATCTTGGTGTCTGCATTATTGGTGTTATATTCAGGAAGTTGTCTCCTGTGCCAATGAGATCAAGGCTATTTCATACTTTCTTTTCTATCACATTCAGTGTAACTTGGTTTGTGTTAAGGTCTTTGATCCACTATCCCTGGTACATGAGCTTGCTATCTGGAGCCCATTACCTATGGCGGGATGCCTTGCTCAGCCTTGATGCAGTGGAGAAGGGCCTTGGTCCTGAATCAACTGAATGTGCCAGGCATTTGGAGGAGTGGATGGGGGGTGGGTTGTGGTGCTCCTTTGGGGGAAGCATGAGGAGAATTAAGAGGGAATCTTTATTTAGTATGTAAAATGAACAAAAATTCTTAAATTAAAAAACTGATCTTTGATTTACTTGAACTTGATTTTTGTGTAGGGTGATAGATATGGATCTATTTGCAATCTTCTACATACCGAAATTCATTTAAATGAGCACCATTTGTTGAAGATGTTTTCTTTTTATCCATTGTATAATTTTGGCTTCTTTGTCAAAAATCAGGTGTCCATAGGTGTGTGGATTTACATATGAGTCTTTGATTCATTGATTGAACTTTTCGTTTCTATGTCAATATCATGTGATTTTTATTGCTATATTCCTGTAGTAGAGCTTGAAATCAGGCAAGATGATTCCTCATTAAGTTCTTTTATTGTACACTATTGTTCTAACTTTCTTGCGTTTTTTTGGTTTTCCATATGTAGTTGAGAATTGTTTGTTTGAGGTCGATGAGGAATTGTGTAGGAATTTTAGTGGGGATTCCATTGACTCTGTAGATAGCTTTTGGTACAATGGCCCTTTTTACTATGTTAATCCTTCCAGTCCATGAGCATGTGAGATCTTCCTATCTTCTACTATCTTCTCCAATTTCCTACTTCAAAAACTTGAAGTTCTTGTCATATAGGTCTTTCACTTGCTTGGTTAGAGTTACACCAAGTTATTTTATTATTTGTGACTATTTTGAAGGGTGTTGTTTCTTTGATTTCTTTCTTGGCATGTTTATTATTTTTATATACGAGGGCTTCTGATTTATTTGAGTTTATCTTGTATCCAGTCATTTCACTAAAGGTTTTTTTTTAAAGATTTATTTATTATGTATACAGAAGAGGGGTGCTAGATCTCATTACAGATGGTTGTGAGCCACCATTGGGTTGCTGGGAACTGAACTCAGGACCTCTGGAAGAGCAGTCAGTGCTCTTAACCTCTGAGCCATCTCTCCAGCCCCTCACTAAAGGTTTTTATCTGCTAAAGGAGTTCTGTGATAGAACTTTTAGGTCTGCTTCTGTATATAAGGACATATATGTGTAAATGGAGGTTCGTATTTGTGATCAGAAAACTGGTTACTTTTCTGAAATATTTCTTATTCTATCACTTTGATGATCTGTAAAAAATTTTCTCAAAAGGAGATTGCTTCTTTATTTGCTACTTACTTTACTTATATAATTTTATGAATTACAAATTTATACTTATTCTTTTAAAGATATAGTAATTTTACTTCATGCATCTAGTGTTTTAAGTGCCTGTATGTCTGGCAACACATTTGTGAAGTGCCACAAAAGCTATGAGAGGGTGTTCAACTTGGGGAACTGATGTTACAGATGGATGTCAACCACCATATGGGTGCTAGATTTAAACATGAGTCTTTCACAGATCCATCTCTCCAACCTCCATTTTGTAATTACTAACACATTTGGTCCCCAGGGACCAAAGCATTTAATTTATTCATCATTTTCTGTATCTTAATTGTTTTTATGAGGAAGCAGAAGCTGGAGTTTTTGGAGATGCTGGTGAGTCAGCTCCAGCTTCCCTCAGCCACACTCAAAATATGTTGATACTCTTATCACAGTCAAACCATTTGCACAGACAGATTCTTTTGAAACTCCTGTCCTTGAAACATGGCTTTGAAAGCTCTTGTTTAGTCTGCAATCTACTTCATACATTGTTTCCCAGAGGAACAGTCAGTCTCCATCCATCAGCTAAAAATCAGCCATCCTATACATAGATGTCACATTAAATGTCATTTTCAGATAAGTGCTAAGCTGTGAATCAGACATTTCTTTGGGAAGAAGAAATCATTGTGTTAAGAGGGAAAATGCTGCATTTAAAGGATGCAAAAATGTGTTCCTACGTTCGTTGTTCATATATCCATATGGCCTACTGTGTTATCATGGGTGTCATGTTGACCAAGAATGATACAACTGTATCACTAATACACTTCCATCATGAGGTGAGGGAAAGTACATGAAGTACAAAGTAATACTCTGAGTTGTCTATGCTGTGTTCTCCAGGAGAAGCTCCTGTACTGTGATACAGTAGTGTCTCCCTTCATAGAAGGAAAGACTCAAATCATTCATTATGCTCAGACCATTGAGAAGTGTTTTGAAGACAGCAGTGTTCCTCATGATCATCACTCCAGTCTGCACAGATGTCCTCTCCATGACTTCTCAGAGTAAAGCTCTAAAAACTACTGAGGAACTGGCTCTCCAGATGTTTGTGCTTTTCCAAGTTGGGATTGGGGCTGTGGCCAACATTCTTCTGTTTGTCCATAATTCCTCTCCAATCTTTACTGGCTCTCGACTGAGGCCAACACAGGTCATTGTCACCAACTTGGCTGTGACCAATGCCTTCCTTCTCCTTGTCACTGCATTTCCAAGCAACGTGATGGTTTTTGCTCCAAGGAGTCCTCCAACTAACCTCCGATGCAAAATTGTGTTCTTCATTCGCCTGGTGGCTCGAAGCACAAACATGTGCTCCACCTGTGCCCTGAGCATCCATCAGTTTGTCACTCTTGTTCCTGGTCATTGGGGCAGGCTGATACTCCGAGGAAGATCCCCTGATGCCCTGAGTTATTCTTGTTACAGTTGTTGGTTGTTCAGTGTCTTAAATAATGTCTACATTCCTATCAAAGTCAGTGGTCCACAGAGCACAGGCAATGACACTAACAATATAAACAAGTGGGTCTGTTCCACGTCTGGTTTCAGTGTAGGAATCGTCTTCTTGCATTTGGCCCATGATGTCACATTCATCAGCATCATGGTCTGGACCAGTGTCTCCATGATGCTTCTCCTCCATAGGCATCACCAGCGAACACAGCACATCATCACTGCCAGTCAGAACCACAGAGGCCATGCTGAGACCAGAGCAGCCCAAACCATCCTGATAGTGGTGGTCACATTTGTTGCCCTGTACCTCCTAAATTTTATTTGTATCATCTTTCACACTATTTTAACAGACTGGGGTCTCTTGTTGAGGCATGTAGGTGAAGTTTTGACTGCAGGCTTCCCCACTATTTCTCCCTTCCTGTTGATCTTTAGGGATCCTAAGGGTCCTTGTTCTGTGCTCTTCAACTGCTGAAAACCACAGTCAAAAGGCCAAACATAGGAAACAGCTTTACTAACAGCCATACACACTCTATAGTAAATAATGGTTTGAAAATGCTGTCTTTACAAAAGGGGCATTGTGACTCACCACAGGCATCCCAGAATTGGGGAAGTTAAGCCAGGAGAATTGCAATGTAATTAATATATCTCAGAGCTATAGAATGAGATACTGGACAACCTCTGATACAGAGCCGCAGTCTCATATCTCTCTAACCATATCCAACCATAAAGAAAGTAGAACATAGAAAAGAATGAGCAAAAGAAAGAAAGAAAGAAATTCAAGGAAAGGACTGATAGAAATAAGAGCCAGGTATCACTTAACTTTACCCTTACCTTATGTAGTCAATGTGTTAGTCTTGATGTATTAGAAGATCCCATACACCTCAATAGATCCATGTACTTTATAATCTTCCCTTTTCCAGTGGGACTGTGCACACATGACTAGTTAGTCATGTGAAGAGTTTCTACCGATATTTTCTCATGTAAACGAGGCTAATAACCTTATGTATTGGCATATTGTTGTCAATGGACAGATGTAAATTTCATGGTTGAAAACAGAGATTTGTGCTTGTCGTAGACACATATAAGATAGCAGAACAATAAATATATGTCCTCCTACTCTTTGTGTCTTTGTTTCCCATGTATTTTTCTGAAATGCCGCCATGTTGGATAGGGAGAGTATTGTGGATTGAAAGGTTGCTTCTCACACTTCCAGGCAAACCTTCTTTCATTTTCCCTAAAGAAATGTGCTATGGGTATAAATATCAATAAATGTGTGGAAGATTCATTTCTGGGATTCATCCCATGAGCTTTTACATTTCATCACTGAAAATCAAAATGAAGACCCTGGTTTCCTATTAAGTCTTACAGACCTTCATCTTATCCTGATAATTCTCTTTCTCCTGATAGTATATTCTATGGTTTATTTCATCACATGTTATCCTTTTAATATTACATTGTTCAGTTATTGGTGAGTCTTTTGGGAATTGAGGGTAACCCACAGAACAATCATATTATAATTAGACCAACTGTGGACCCCTGCATTAGATATTGAGGAATGATTTGATAAATCTATCTCACCTCTAGTATGCCATACTCTGCTACAGGATTCTCTCAGCAGCAGCAGCAACAATGATCAGACAAGGAAGAGTATAGCTTTACCCTACAATAAAGGTTGTTTATAGTTGTCTCCCACCCCCACCCCTCTGTGTGTGTGTGTGTGTGTGTAAATCTTCTTTTGATAAGGCATGAGAAATCTTAAACATTCTCATGTGATTTGTGAATAGCCTGCCATTGTGAACTCAACTCAATTTCTTCTGTCCAGCATACACCATGAGTTACTTCTATAATCACCTGGAAAAAGTCTTCATGTACAGTCTGCAATTTTACAAAGGATCTAAATCCTTTGAGTAGACAGTCATGTTTTGTATGAGCTCACTGAGATTCTGGCTCTGGAGATGGTGTTTTCCCCTTACACTTCAGACATAATAAGCACAGTGGTTTTAATATGTCCTTCAAAATCCCCTCCCTGAGTAGGATGGCATTTGACCCTGTGACAAGCATCAATGTGAACAGCAAAACAGGCTAAAGGAAATGCATTGTGTCCTTAAGAACAGTTAAGGAGCATACTGTTTCCAGCAGAGGGGGCTATTGTTCACCTCAAGGTGTAATGATGTCTGCAGTAGAAACAGCTAATGGGCTGCTCATCCATCTAGAGGATTGAGTGGACCATCTGACCAAAACTCCTCAGCCATTAACTTAAGGTGGCATTTTATCAGTGCTTTTAATTTCCTTTTTTTTCTGATGGATGTTGGAAATTTCAATCTGGTGATATTTTGCTGTATTTCTGCAAATATTCCATTGAGGACTGGTGGGGAACATCCAAAGCTTAGCAATCTCACATTGTGTGTACTAGTAACATTAGTTTATTGCATTGTGCTATGTATGCTGTTTGGATTAAACTTTCTTTTTAAATTAACTTGCTAATTGTATTAAGTGTTCATCCTGTAAAGGAAAGAGATGAAATGAAAAGGCAAAAGGATGTAGGAAAAAGATAATGATGGAAAGGTGTTAGAAAGGAAACATTTTAGCAAAGAAGGATTTATGTATAAAGATTAAGATGGCAGATTGTTTCACAGCATCCGTTAGAAAGCTGGAAACCCTTGCCAAGTCTAAGTACAGCATGAACTGAATGTGAAAGATGAGATGTTGATATGGCACCTGTGATCTTGACTTTCTAAACTCAAAGTTTGACACACTGAAGTCATTGGAGTTCTCTGAAAGTAATGATCCACCCATGGTAAGTTTTTCAAGTTCTGTTTTAAAGGGACAAAATTTCCAATCAGTCAGTGTGTATTAAAAGGTGTTAGCTTCTCCCCTAACTCTATCTATATAAATACTACCCAGGAGTGAATGATATCTGACTTGGCTGGAGATATGGCTGAGCAGTTAAGAGAGTTGTTTTTCTTACAGAAGACCAAGGTTCAGTTCTGAGGACCTATGTGATGGCTCACAGCCACCTGTGGTTCCAGTTCCAGAGATTCAGTGTCCTCTTTTGGTCACTCAACGTGCTAGGCATGCATGTGGTGCACAGACACACTCTCAAGCAAACATTCATACATGTAAAATAACAATACTGTAACAAACACCAGACTGACACAAGTGCCCTCCCAGGTTCTCAATAAGGACACTGGCAAGTCTGTACTGCTGTGGACAGAGGAATTAAGAGGGGTGATCCTCCAAGGTCAACCAACTCCTGGAGGAACATGGAACATCTCATAAAATATCCTGTAGCCTTGTTATGTCACCTGCCCCCTAATTTAGGGAGGCCATGGGGACCCTACTAAGTAGACTCTAACCAGTGTCCAGTTTACAAAGTTAACAATCAAAACAGAGGAGATTTTCCCTCCATGATCCCAAGCAAAGCCATGATCCAGTAAGGCCTTTGACACATTCTCACCTAGATGGATCATCTTATAGAAGAAAAAACTAGAGCTTCCTCCAAGACCAGTTGATCCTGAGGAAAATATCTTCAAGTAGTCTCAATCTTTAAGAAGAAAAGGGTTAACTTTAACCTTGTAGCTTAAACACTCAAGATGAAACTCTAACAAAAGACTAAGCTACTTTTCTTTTAAACTCAAATAATTTGACCTCATGGGTGATGTTATCAGCAGAAAGCCTGCATGTGAACAACCAGCTTAAAATTCCAGTATGGACAAGCAAGGGAGAAGGGATGTCCCAACACAAGCTGAAGGTGATGGGTGGATGGATGGTGGGGATGTAGAGTCATTTCCTTTGTGATATAAGAACTGGCCATCTCTCCATGCCATCACACATGAAGCAAAACCAATAAACCTGTGGGCAGCAGTTTTGGACTCATGGGTAATTAAAATAAAAAAACAAAAGACTTGAATTAAGAGATTACATGCATTGGAGGGAGCAAGGGAGCAGAGAAATGCTGGGGAAGCTGTGGGGTGTGTATGATGTAGTTTCAATAAAGTTTTCAACAAATACAAAACAAATCTCTTGCATTGCTCTCCAGCTGTTTTGAGATTGGATCTTGCTGTGCCAGCAGTGGGTGGGATTATAATTCTTGTTTGTGAGAGGCTGGCTTCAGTGTGATGGCCTTTTGTACTGCTTTTCCTGTGCTAGTGTTATAGTCACATACCCTGCCTGATTCTCTATCTTTCTTAATACTACTAATTCTTTGTGAATTTCATTCAGTGTTTTTGATCATATTCAGCTTCCTCATCAAATATTCCCACATCCATCTTTGCCCTACCAATACAATTAGAATTTTTCTTCTATTCCCATCAACTCCATTTTATGTGGCATTCTTCTTCTGGACAGGACCTTCCCACGGTGTGTCTGACCTACTGGGCTCACATTATTAAAGAACCAAATCGCCGGGCGGTGGTGGCGCACGCCTTTAATCCCAGCACTCGGGAGGCAGAGCCAGGTGGATCTCTGTGAGTTCGAGGCCAGCCTGGACTACCAAGTGAGTCCCAGGAAAGGCACAAAGCTACACAGAGAAACCCTGTCTCGAAAAACAAAACAAAACAAACAAACAAAAAAAAGAACCAAATCTCCCCCAGCAATTAGCAATTACAATACCTCCTGAGCTGGTGGTGGCACTTTGTGCCAGCCATTGTCCCTTTATGCTGGGATATTATACATGTCTAAGTTTCCACTTCCTTTGACAAGCACCATGACTAAAATAAACTCAGAAGGAAAGAGTTTACTCGGCTTTGGTTTACAGTCCATCATCAGGAAGTCAATGCAGGATCTCAGGGCAAGAACCTAGGGGCAGTGACAGAACAAGAGACCATGGAAGAAGGCTGTCTACTGATTTGTTCACCATGCCTTGCTCATCCTGTCTTCATATCTAGACCACTTACACAGGTATGGTACCGGCCCTGGGGTCTAGTGTCTGCCATATCAATTATTGTTGAAGAAAATGCCCCCACAGATTTGCCTACAAGTGACCTGATTGAGGCATTTTTTCAACTGAGGTTCCTCTTCCCAGATAACTAGCTTCTGTCATGGTGATGAAAAACTAACCAGGATGGTTGGGCTTCAGCTTGCATGGCTCTTCTGCATTCTGTCGCAATCCTTGTGAGCACTGCCCTGTGTATTGCCCGGTGGGATCTTTTGGTCTTTTGTTCAATGTGATTTGTAGCAACCTCACTCTTACCGTCTTCTGGGACGGACACATGGTTTAATAGGTCCTCAGCAAGTGCAAGAATATGTGACACCCTACTATCCTTTTCTGAATCCTTTAAAACATCTCTAATTACTCCATAGAAACTAAAGAATGCATCGGGGGCGTTCTCTCCGTCCTTAAGCAAGTTATTGATATCCTTTCTGACTTTATTCCACGTCAAAGGGTGGATGCCCAGGCCATTAATAACCAGCCAGGGACATTTTTCTTCCACGAAACAGAAAAACTTAATTAAATCTCTCTTATTTTTTTGACTCTTATTCCCCTCTCCCTGAAATCTTCATTTCCTTAATGAAGAGAGCCTCTTTAGAGAGTACTTTACCCATTGATTGGTGGACGGCACTTACCTCAAGGTTGCCCATGGCGCATGAGTGATGCTGTTGGGGCACCTCTACCCTAGTGAGTCTGGCCAGACCCCGTTTTCTCTTTGCCATCCAATAGTGAGCCACCATGCCTCGGGCCCCACGTTCGGGCGCCACTTGACCCGTCCAGCAGGCCAGGTTATTCGAGGGTCTCGAGGAGGGATCACCTGGGAATCAATGTGGGGTGAGAGGGAAAGGAGACCAAGCGCGTGAAGAAAGACAGAGTCAGTCTGAGTTGCGTCAAGGTCTCGTTTATTGACTGGGTGTTAGAGCTTATAAACAGGGCTTCAGGTAGGGAGGGGGAGCAGGAGGAGTGAGGAGAGGACAAAGAAAATTCCTAAGGGAGGGTCAGCAGGAGGTTGCTTTGGTCCCAGGCCCCTGCAGCTAGCTGATTTAGTACAGGCTCCAAGAAGTTTATTTAATCCTACATTCCTAGGTTAGACTAAAAGCCTCCTATTTACACGAGGCTTGATAGATCGTGGAAGGTTACACAGGTTCAAGACGCAGCTGTCCGGAGTCGGTCCCCAACATCTTGGTTGATATATACTGCAGGAATCTGCTCTGATGATGACTGAGAGATACATTGATGTATGGGTTAGCAATAGATCAATAAGAAATGTTTTAATACTATGTTCATTTAGCAGAATGTTAATATAAGTTTCTCTCTTGGGACCTATCTACCCACAGGTTCTTAGTCCTGTTAATAGTGCCAGGTATGGGTTCTATTGCATGGACTAGGACTGAGATCTAATCAGAGAGTGGTTGGTTACTCTCCAGACATTCATGCCACTATTGCACCAATGGGCATCAATCACAAGGTTAGTCATTGCTGTGGCTGGCAGGGTTCATAACTGGGCGGGGTTCCTGATTACCTTTCTACTCCAGTACCATGCAAAGTTCCTTCCAACCCTATGAAAGTTAGACTGTTCCATCTGACTTGTTTATCCTGCTTTCTTGTAGCATCCCAGACATCTGTCTGGTATAAGAAACCTGCAGGTGAGCAATAGCTCCATTTCTCCATGTTCTGTGAGTCCATCTTCAAGCATCAAGTTTTGGAGACTTGCCCAAAGTATTGACAATAGTCTTCAGTGCTTGAAGGTCTATGGGAGTCAATTGGCAAACATTTGAAAAAGAGCTGACCAATTCCTGGAACTGGAGGTTCTTGTTAACATGAGGTATCTAGTTGGAGTATTGTCCCCCTAATACAGTATAACTACCCAGACTCTGTGAACAACAAAACAGAGTAAGATCAAAGGCATTGCATCCTTAAGAACAGCCAAGGGGTAAAGGTAGTTGTTTAATCTCAAGATGTGAAGATGTCAAGATGTCTCTAATGGAAACAGCTGATGTGATGCTAATTTATCCAGAGCATAGAGGGCACCATCTGTCTAAACATCCTCAGCCCTTACTTTAAAAGGACAATTTTAGCAGAGCTTTTCTTTTTTGTTGTTGTTGTTGGATGCTGTAAACATCAGTTGGAAGATGTTTTGCTGTCTTGCTGCTTTTTTTCTTCATCTGCCATTTATACTCAATGGAAACCGTAAGTATGCCTATGGGGGATCATTTCCTGGACTGTACAAGGCAGAAAATAGTGTTGACTGTCTTGTGTTTTCTGTGGGGTCTGCTGGGGAAAATAGAAATCTCATAATTAAACAATATGTGTATAGGTTATCACATCATACTATGTATGTAGTTGGTATTCAACTTCCTGTTTGAACTGAATTTGTTAATGTTACTGTGTCTCTTGATATAAAGTAAGAAATAAAAACAAAAGGAAAAAATGAATAGGAAAAAGGAAATCTTGAAAAGGTGTGAGAAAGGAAATATTTTTTAATCAAAGAAGGATTTAAGTACATTTTGGCTGGATGCTTTTCCAGAGTGCAAAGGAAAGCTGGCAAGTCTTACCATGTTATGAAGGTCTGGGTATGTAAGAGATATGTAAGAAATAAGATGTAGTTTCTCTTCTCTCTCTCCCTCTCTCTGACCCATGCTTGGGAATCAAGATGTGAGCTCTCAGTTATCCCTATTGCCAATGTCTTTGATCCACTCTCATGGACTTCGAACCCTCTGGAAACATGAAGGCAGTTATCCCCCTTCTTTTGTTAGGTTCCTTGGTCATGGTGTTTTGTCACAGCAATAGAGACCCTACCCAAGAATTCAAAACATAATTTTGAATCTTTCTATTACACTGTGTGTATGTTGCACACATGTGCTCATGTGTCATGGCTTGCATGTGGAGGAGGTTAGAAAACAAATAAAGGGAGCCAGTTCTCTCCATCAATCTTGGGAGTCCAAGTAATGATCTTAGACTTCAGACCATATAGTTAGGTCTATTTTCAGACTTTAAGATATTCCCCTATGCATTTCCCTTGATTCTGATTGTGGCAGCTGAAGAACAGCCTCCTTGACCAGGGAAAGCACTGCCTTTGACCTCACAAACCAGATCAACAGAGTGGGTGTTGCTTTGATCAGTAATTCACATGGCCTTTGAGCAGGGTAAATTAAGGTAGATTGTGCTGGAATGCCAGGATATGTGTCTGTGATGTCACAGTGTCTGGTTAGATACTCTACAGGTCACAGCAGAAGTGCACAGATGGGGAAATGGGTCAACGATCTCTTTCTACTGGATCACTTAGAGTCACTGTGAGTCTGGCAGTGGTGTGGACATTGGAGAGAACATAGGGAACTATGTCACCCATCTCTGACTTCAATCTGCATGTCTCAGCAATAGTGTAAGATGGCATAAGTGGAATCTCTTACCCAGTGCTGGACTCTAACCGAACAGGCAGATGTGGCCATGGGTGCCTGAAGTGGCAAAACTATCTCTACGGTAACCTAGCACTCCATTGATTGCTTGAGATATTGATCCGCAGGAGAGAATTCAAGTCCAATAAAACTGCACTTTGGCTTCCATCCTTAAATCCCTTTTATTAATAAAACTAAGAATCCCAAGAAAGTATTCACAATTTCCCTTTTGTACTCTAGCAAAGATAAAGAGATTACCCCAAATTCCAGTAACAATGTAATATATTCACAGATGAACACATAAGTAAGTATATGTACTTTTAAGAATAAAATGTTACTGAAAGTACACTGTAGGTTTCTGAGCCTCTCCATCTTCATCTGTGGCTCCCATTGGCTTTTGGTGCACATCCTCTCATGATATGAGATAAAAGAGCTCCCTAAACCAAGCAAATCCTTCCAGGATACAGCTATTGAAGTTATAGATAGCCGGACCTGCTGGATTCCATGAAGGGACTGGTCCTATGAAACAATAACCACTGGATCTCTGTTACTTGGGGTAACAGCAGGATATCCAAGAGTTTTGGTGAGTGTACTGGCTGGTTTTGTGTGTCAACTTAACACAAGCTAGAGTCATTAGAGTAAGGAGCCTCAGTTGAGGAAAGTCCTTGATAAGATCCAGATGTAAACCATAGTCTCATTTTGTGATCAATGGGGGAGGGCCCAGCCCATGGTGGGTGGTGTCATCCCTGGGCTGTTTGTCCTGGGTTCTATAAGAAAGTGGGCTGAGAAAGCCATGGAAGCAAGCCAGTAAGCAGCTCCCCTCCATGGCTTCTGCATCAGATCCCATCTCCTGGATCCTGCCTTGAGTTCTTGTCTGACTTCCTTCAGTGATGAACAGCAATGCTGAAGTGTAAGCCAAATAAACTCTTTCCTCCCCAATGTGCCTTTTGGTCATGGTGTTTCATGACAGCAATAGAAACCCTGACTAAGACAGTGAGGGTCCAGTGATGATGGTGTGCCAGAGTCCTCGAATCAGACCAATGACTCATTGCAATGAACATTTTGTGGGTAGGGCTGATTGGACAAAAGGGTATACTGCATGACACACTGCAGCTCCCAATGACACCAGGAGGAGGTGATGGAAAGACAGAGGAATAAGTTGGGTTTTTTGTTTGTTTGTTTTTAATTTATTTGGGGGTGTTCTTTTGGGGGGAGCATGGTGCAGGGGTGAGGAGTAGATATGGAGGACTGGGGTGTGTGTGGGAATGAGGTGCTTGATGTGAAATTCCCAAAGAATCAATAAAGAATTATGTTTAAAAAAGAAAGAAAATAAAACATATACAACCAATTGAATTTAAGAAAGTCCAAAGTTCAGAGTCTTCCCTGGGAGTCAAGGCAATATCTTAACTGTAACCCACTGTAAAGTCAAAATCAAAAAGCAGATCACATACTTCCCACATACAATGCAAAGATATACATTACCGGTTCAAAGGGGAAGAAAGGGAGCATAGTGAGGAAATACTGGACCAAAGCAAGATTGAAAACCAGCTGAATAATCTCTAAACTGCTTCTCCATGTCTGATATCAAAGCAATTTTTGGATCTCCAACTCCATTTGACTTCTTGACTGCAACACACCTTACTTTGGGGCTGGATCTATGTTTACTGTTCAGCTTGACTTGTCAGGTATCCCATGATTCTGGCATCTTCAATATCTTGGATTCTTCAAGGCAATCCAGGCTTCACCTTCATACCTTCAGACATTGGCCTTGGAGGACCTCCATACAGAGACACCCCAGACATCATCTTGGCCTCAGAGGCTTTCATTAGTCCTGGAGGCAGATTCTGTATCCCCTTACTTGTATCCTTGACTTTAAAGTCAAAACCACATGGCAGAAGCTGCCAAATTCTTCTGCTTGCTGGAGCTGCAACTTGCCCCCCTCCTTCAAATACAGTTCACAAGCTTTCTGTTTTCAGTTCACTGCCTAAACTTAGCTGTACTAGAACTTGCTCTGTAGACCAGGCTGGCCTTCAACTCAGATATCTGCCTGCCTCTGCCTCCTGAGTGCTGCGATTAAGGTGAGTGCGATCACACCCAGCTCAAATCATTTCTGTAATTTCTTTTCACAAGTTGGAAGCTTACCTGGGTGGAATCATGTCCTGAGGTCACCGCTCCCTTGATTCCATTTAGCACCAGGGTTTTCCTTGTACTCTTTATCTCTTTGAGCACCAGAATTGACTCCATTACAGTTCCTGGTGCTCCTTTCTTCCCCAAACCACACAGATTATATTTTTTCTTTCTCAGCTTGCTCATTTTCATTATATGTCTGCATAAGCGTGGTCACTAATAACCAAGCAACACAGTCAATTTTAGGCTGCCTTAAATTCTCTGCCAAAGTTTTTAATCCATAACTTTTCAATTTATCCTCACATAGATTTTTTTTTTGGTTTTTCGAGACAGGGTTTTTCTGTGTAGCTTTGCGCCTTTCCTGGAACTCACTTGGTAGCCCAGGCTGGGTTTGAACTCACAGAGATCCGCCTAGCTCTGCCTCCCGAGTGCTGGGATTAAAGGTGTGCGCTACCACCGCCCGGCGCCATCACATAGTTTTTTTTTTTTTTTTTTTTTTTTGGACAATGGCAGAGAGCAGCCACATCCTCTGCTAAAATAACACAAGAATAGTGTCTTGATCACATATTAGTATTCTTCTCCTCTGAAACCTCTTGAGCCAGGTTCCCACAGTTCAAATCATCATTAACTCAACAGTAATCCATGCTTCTACTAGTATGGCCTATTAAGGCTCATTTAAAGCACTCTGCTACTTTCCTAATCCAAAGCCCCAAACTGCACATTCCTCCAAACAAAAGCATAGTCAGGTCTATCACAGTAATAACCCAGTCCCTGACACCAAGTTCTGTCTTAGGATTTCAATTGTTGTGAAGAGACACAATGACCACAGCAACACTCATTAAAGGAAAGCATTTAATTGGGTTTGATTTCAGTTCAGAGGTTTAGTCCCTTGTCAGTATGGCAGGGAGCATGGTGGCATGCAGGCAGACATGGTGCTGGAGAAGGAGCTGAGAGTTCTACATCTGGATCCTCGGGCAGCAGGCAAAGAGCAATTGAAACCCCAAAGCCCACCCCCAGTGATGCACTATCTCCAACAAGGCCACACCCACTCCAACAAGGCCACACCTCCTTCAACAAAGCCACACCTCCCAATAATGCCACTTCCTATGAACACCCATAGGTGCCATTTTCATTCAAACCCCCACAGCGGCATAGAGTTGATTTTTGAAAAGCACTTGCCTATGTATGGCCTCTGTTTGCCAGTCTCCCTTTCTATCCAGATGGAGGCAGGTTTCTTGTCTTTGTCATTGAAAGTTACCAAGGAAAGCTGGCATCACTAAAACGAAGACCTGATATAGATGGAGGGGATTTATCTTCTGGTATTTTTTATTATTTACACTAGAAGAGAGAAAAGGAAGCAGACATGATCAATGATACAGTCAGAAAAAGGCAGCAGATATTAAAGTACATGTACATAGCAATAGCCACTCCAGCCTGTGTATCGGTAATGGGAGACAATGTAAATGGCAGGAATCTCAGGTAGATTTAATTTTCCATGATCTAACAGTAGATTCTGTAGAAAATACCTTAAAACGAACTCATGGAGGGCTAGAGAGGTATCTCCACAGCCAAGAGCATATATTAATCTTCCAGAGAACTTGAATTTGTTTCCCAACACCAGTATCAGGTGACTCACAGCTGTCCGTAACTCCTGCTCCAAGAAATCAAACTCTATCTTCTGGCCTTCTTAGGAAATGCAGTCATGTGTACATATCCATGCTCAGTCACACACATACACATGCAGAAAAGCTTGAGACAAACACAACAAACTGATGAACTAGGTTCTTCATGACCTAAATTTTAACTATGAACTCTAGGGGTTTGATTATTAGCTTTGAAAACTGGCAAAGGTCATGAAGGTAAGAAGTGTTAGAACCTGATTAGCACAGAAGCACCTATAACCCACATAACAATCACTCAGCGTTGACACCCCCAATCTCCACACCAGGACCCAAAGTACGGTGTGCAAAAGATGAGTCAGTTTCTTGGCAAATATTTGGAGCCATAAAATATCGATTCCACTTGAAAAAATAGTTCCCCATCATGAAGGACAGCAGATCATTCAAGTACTTTACAGAGAGACCATTTGAATTACACACACACACACACACACACACACACACACACACACACACACACACGAGAAAAACTGTGGAGTGTCAAGATTGTATCTATTGCTTAAAATCTAATAGGTCTTAAAATACTAAACCTGGAGCCAGATGTAGATGTAACTAAATGTCTTATTAAATAAGAAACACAGAACCAATGCAAAGAAGAAAGCCAAAAGATCAGAGCTAAGAGCCTTACCTGCCTGCTGCAGCTAGTCTCTTCAGCCAAGAGACCTCTCTGAAAGAGACCTACTTCCTGTCTGTTCGTCTTCATATAGACTTTCTGTTCTGCCTTCTCATTGGTTGTAAACCCAACACATGACTGCCTCGTCACTGCCTGTATGTATAGCCCTCCAGGTCTTCTATGGTATTGAGATTAAAGGTGTGTATCTCCAATGCTGGCTGTATCCTTGACCACACAGAGATCTACCTAGCTCTGCCTACCAAGTACTGGGATTAAAGGTGTGTGCCACGAACGCCCAGCTCTGCTATGGCTTGCTCTTAGCTCTGACCCCCAGGCAACTTTATTTATTAACATACAAATAAAATTACATTTCAGTACAAATAAAATATCACCATAACCAGATATTGAGGTAAATGCTGAAAGATAAGAGAGACAAAGGAACAAGCCACTGCCACATCTCACCTTTCCAACTCCACAAATCCTCTGTTTCTCTGACTTCTCAGCCAAAAAAGCTCTCAAGCCAAAAGGCCTCAGGCCAAGAAATGCTTCAGCCAAAAGGGGGCTTCTGCTGAAAAGGCTGAGTTCCTGTCTCATCACGACTTACGTACCTTTCTCCGTCCAGCCATATTACTTTCTACCTACTACTGGGATTAAAGGTCCATGACTCCCAAGTACTGGGATTAAAGGTGTGTGCCATCACTGCCTGGCTCTGTTTCTCTCCCACACAGAGTCAATCTCATGTAGTTTCAGGGTGGATTTGAACTCACAGAGATTCAGAAAGATCTCTGCCTCCCAAGTGCTGGGATTAAAGGTGTGTGTCACCACTGCCTGGCATCTATGTTTAATCTAGTGGCTTTTTCTGTTCTCTGATCTTCAGGCAAATTTTATCAGGGTACAACAAAATATCACCACAGTATCATATGAATCAGTTGGATTTTCAGTGTTAATTTAAGCACAAGGCATGAAAACAGTGGTATATGAGACTTGACATATCCTTTCATAGGGCCTCTCACTTAGCCATCTGCTCCAGAACATCCATAAAGATCCATGGTCAAGGCCAGTAGACAAGATATCAGATACATTATCTCTCCTTCCTTGTCTCTCCATATTATCTTTTCCCGGTTCTTTCAAAATCGTGGTTAAATGGTGATGGCACCAGGAGTTTCTGTCTTTGAGAGTTGGGGGATTAAAGAGATAACTCTGGCAGCTTAAGACCACTAATATTCACTGTGCTTCTCATGTCACAGATGCAGTGATAAAAGTATCTACTAGGTTAATCTATCCAGAGAAAGACAGCTGACTAAAAGCATACAGCAACCTGATTGGAATTGAAGGACTTCACACTGTGTCAGTCAAATCAACACCAAACAGATTCACAGGGTAGCTTCATTTATTTAATATGATCAGTTGGAAAATTGGGAGAGATGAAGGACAGATTCCTGCATCCATGTGCCAGGCTGTTTGAGTTTGCTGGCATGGTTATGACTGGAATATAGGAGCATCGAGGAGAGCTTTATGCAGTGGGTTATCTTTCTATACAGTGATGGTAACGGGATACACAGGTTAACAGGTAGTGGACCATGATATAGAATACACTGATTTGATTGAAGTAACTTAAACAAATTACACTTGGATTATTTATTGTGTGTGGGCATGTGTGTACACACATGTGTGGAGGCAGGAGTATAGCTTGCTGGTGTTAGTTCTTCCCTTCTACCATGTAGGTCCTGGGCTTGAACTCAGGTTGTCAGTCTTGATGGCAAGTGCCCTAACTCACTGAGCTGTCTTGTTTGCTTTTATTATGGTCACCATCATGATCAAAACAAGATACTGCAGTTTTGTCAATTTTAATATTGGTACAGGACTGTGGGAAGGTATACTAAGTCTCCACATTAATTTTGTAATTGACTGTGAGTCTGTACCTCAACACAGAATATACAGACTGTTGTTTCCCTCAACACATAATATACAGACTGTTGTTTCCTATTCTATTATTTCAAACTCTTTCAGTCTAACAGCTTTTTACTAGGATTTTTTCCCCCAAGTTTGGAAATGAGGTCAAATGGTTGAAATAGATTTCTCAGTTTGGGGCTGGAGAGATGGCTCAGCAGTTGAGAATCCTTGGCAATGTTGCAGGGAACCAGAGATTGATGCCAAAGCACTGTATATGGGGGCTTCTATCTGCTTGTAACTTATAGCCCTAGGGGCCTGATATCCTCTCCTGTCCTTTGTGGGCTGTTGGAGCCAGTTGACGAGTTGACTTGGGTAGTTGAGGAAGAGGCAGAGACAGAAGAATAGACAGAAAAAGAAAATCAGTGCCAGGAGGGCTTCTGGTCAATACCATGCAAGCCCTGAGTTTATTTCACAGCCAGCTTATACACAAACTGAAGACTAAAGTGGAACAAAGCACAGCACAGACAGTCTAGCTGTCCTTGAGTCAAGGAGCAGGCAGTTTCGTTATCTCACACATGTGCCACCTGCTAACGTCAGCAGCCTACCTAGAATCGAGCATTTGCTAAATAATTAGTTGTTTCTCACAAGCTAAGCAGGTCGTTCTCACAGCCCCTGTACTTTCCCCAGGAGCGTGATCAGAGCTTTCTTACAGCTTCTGAAGAGACTAGAGCAAGCCAGCTTTGAACTCTTTGGGGTCAGAATGGACTTCAGATTCAAACTGAGTACTTGTGGGAAACTGTGTCACTGTGGGCTCCCACAATTCCCCCTTTTATATTTTTTTAAGACTCCACCAATCGGGGGTTTATGCAGGGATACTTTGCTCAGCCTGGGAGGAGGGGACTGGACCTGCCTGGATTGAATCTACCAGGTTGAGCTGAATCCCCAGGGGAATCTTTACCCTGGAGGAGATGGGAATGGGGGGTGGGCTGGGGAGAAGGCAGGGGGAGGAGTGTGCGAGGGGGGAGGACGGGGCAATTTGTGGCTGATAAGTGAAATTAAATTAAATTATAAAATTAAAATAACACACACACACACACACACACACACACACACACACACACACACACACACACAGAAAAAAGGCTCCACCAAGTCTCTCAGATGACTGTGCCTGTCTAAGGTTGTTCCTTACTGCACTCTAGTCTTACCTGTCATGGGAGCATGAATTCCATCATTCATGTCCTGTCTTAGGTTGAAAGGAGGCAAAGAAAACTTACCCATCTTTGGCTACCAGCCTCTGGTATCATAAGTTAGGGGAGTTTGTGAAGTATTACTCTGTGAGGTTCTAAGCCCAAATTCCATAGTGAGTTCACAATCAGTGTGAAAACTATAGGCAAACAGATTATGCCTAGTAGAACGCATGACCCAATAACTACAATGCTACTTAAGAGTGAAGTAAATGATGACTATAGTGGAATAGCCTTTTTCAATTGTTCCAAAATTTCTTTTGCTGATATAGCCACATCAAAATCCAATTTAGCCTTTTTTTTTCATTTCTGTTATCTCTTGATGTAATTTAGTCGAATCTAAAGATTCACTAGAATCATGCCAAATTCTTTTTTTTAAAAATTTATTTATTTATTTTTTATTTTACAACACCATTCAGTTCCACATAATAGCCACAGATTCCCATGCTCTCCCCCCTGCCCCGCTCCTCCTCCCCCCAGCACACCCCCCATTCCCACCTCCTCCAGATCAGGGTCTCCCCCAAGGACCGGGATCGAACTGATAGACTCAGTCCAGGCAGGTCCAGTGCCAAATTCTTTTAACATGTGCCTTAACTCTTTCCCATCCAACAGTACTCTCATTATATACAGAAGATGTAACACAAATCCATGCATAATTAGCATGACATTTTTAATTAATTAATTAATTAATTAATTAATTAATTAATTAATTAATTAATTAATTTATTATGTATACAGCATGTATGACTACCAGCCAGAAGAGGGCACCAGATCTCATTACAGATGGTTGTGAGCCACCATGTGGGTGCTGGGAATTGAACTCAGGACCTCTGGAAGAGCAGCCAGTGCTCTTAACCTCTGAACCATCTCTCCAACCTAGCATGACATTTTAAATGTACCCTAGTTTTCGGGCTTTGGAGCTCATCTCCAAAAAATTGAACCACCTCATACAAGGCATTCAATTTATGTTCTATTTTCACATCTATATCTTCCTGTGTTTCCAATGTCATAAAAACATTCTTAGATGATTGATTAACAAACCCCACTGTATGAATGAACTGAGACAAAGCCACTGAAGCAACTGTAGTGTTGCAAGCATGGTAACAAGAGCTGCAATTCCTGCTATAATTAATCCAACAACATGCTCTTATCTACCTAAAGTTTTCTTGATCTCTTCAATCACTTGCAACCCTTTATCATCAAATCATGGATCATTTCTACACACTATCAACATTAAAAACAAGGTTGTTTTAGCACTATTACACGAGTATGATTGTTCGTTTGAGAAATACAATTAGTCAAAATGCAATTAAAACATGATACATTAAACACAGAACCATTCATAAAAATATTTACCTCTTCAACTAAAAGAACAAAGGGCAATTTAGCACAAGCTAAAACAGTCCCACTCAAACAGACAGATTTTGAAGAACTAGAATGTCCTGCCACTGTCCCCATGGCAGAAGCAAGTTTTCAAACAAAAGTTTATGAAAATCCCATACTGGAATACCAAATTCCAGCTGACAGTCCTTGGTCCCACGATTCAGCTATAGACACAGGATAAGAGTCACTGTAATCATCTTGATTTCCAGACCAGTCAAGAATATATTGTTGTGTCCCTGTGATGTTGTGCTTTAAAGGAACAATGTCAGTACACCTTCTCTATAACAAAGTTCTGACAGACACTTGCAATTTTTTTGTGTGTGGAGGAAATCATTGAGGAGGAAAAGTATTACTTATCCAATTACCTTTAGTAAGCAATAACTTTGTATAATGGGTACACTGTTTATCATGTCCATTATTTGTTTTGAAAACACTCCAAGACATCCCTCCAAAGTAATATTTTTTGCCAAACATACAGGAATTCCTTTACTATATCTAAAATAAGAAAAATTGCTAGCAATTGGTAATTCTTGAGTGGCAGGTCCATTTAATATCCAGGTATCATTGACTGCAACCACAATCTCCTTCCTTCTCAAAGCACAGGATGTAACACAGGTGGATGAGGAACATAGGCCCACTAGGTCTCACTCTCGCATCTCTGGATGGCTATTAGCAACATCAGGACCACATTCCTTTGTTCTACACATCACACCAAGCACTCAGGCAGCCAATGAGCTTCATTTCCTTCCTGAAAAAAACAAACAAACAAACAAACAAAACTCACAAATATGCTCTCATCCCCATATTAAAAGAGGATTGGGACCCTTCCATAAACTGGTAGATGGATCTTTCCATTTGACTTGAGCAAATTTTGTGGTGGTGCCTTCATGCTAAAGCCAATCAACTGCAGTTTTTCTAGCAGCATCCACATTTAAAAAGTTTAAAACAAATAAGGCATGATTCAGTGCATTATGTGGTGACTCCCCCTTTTTTAATTTTTGAAGCTGCATCTTGAGACTGCCATGGGCTCACTCAACAATACCTTGTCTTTGAGGATTATAAGGAATACTTGTTTTATGCTCAATTTGCCATTGAGAACAACATTGATTTAAAAAAAAAGCTTTACTAATATATACAGATCCTTTATCAATTTTAATAACTTTTGGTATCCCCATACAGGAGAAACATCTCAGGCAAATCAATTGCAAGTTTGGTGGCTTCACCAGAATGTGCACTGGCTATCAAAAATCCTGAATAAGCATCAGTTATCACATACATATATTTACATAGACTGTTTTTCCATAAGATGGGCCATCAGTAAAAACTAAGTCAGCATCCTTTACTGGAGTTTGCAATTACTACTTTAGGAAAAATAAAAGAATGCATCTGAACAAATTGTAATAATTGATCAGCAGGAAATGATTGTCAATTTGATCTCAAAATTAAGATTCATTAATCAACTTACTGTTTAGTACATGGAACATTTATTACATTTGGTTCCTTTCCAAACTACCTTCTAGACTCAAGCCTATTCCAATTTACTGTGGCTGGTGCTTATGGTGGCTATCACCTGACAAAACTGTTAAGGTCCATCATTGGAACTCTCTATGGAACTCTAGCTCTGTCATACATTTATTGACTCAGCTGTTTCCTATGATCCTTTCATGTCTTTAAAACCATTATCAATAGCCAAAACCTGGAAACAACCTAGATGCCCTTCAACTGAAGAATGGATAAATAAATTGTGGCACATACACACAATGGAATACTACTCAGCAGAGAAAAACAACGACATCACACGGTTTGCAGGCAAATGGATGGATCTAGAAAAAATCATCCTGAGTGAGGTAACCCAGACTCAGAAAGACAAATATGGTATGTACTCACTCATAGGAAGATGCTAGATGTGGAACAAGGATGACTAGACTGCTACTCACATCACCAGTGAGGCTACCTGGAAAACGGGACCCCAAAAAAAGACACGGAGAAATGGACAAGATCTACATGAATAGCCTGGTCATGAGTGGGAACAATGAAGGGCGACAGTCGAGGGAAAGAGTGGGAGATCCTAGCTGGATCAAGAAAAGAGAGGGAGAACAAGGAATAGGAGACCATGGTAAATGAAGACCACATGAGAAGGTGAGAAGGGGAGGAAGCAGAGAGCTAGGGAGGCCCACGAAGATCCACAAAGATACCCCCTCAAAAGACTGCTGGCAATGGTCGCGAGACGGCAGGAACTGACCTACTCTGGTGATGGGATGGCCAGACACCCAAATAGTGGTGCCATAAACCCCATCCAAGGACTGAGGAATCTGAAGGCAGACATCCACGGCTGGTCCCCTGGTGGAGCACTGGGAGTCTAATTAGTGAGTAAGAAGAGGATTTATATGAGCGAGAATTGTTGAAGCCAAGGTTGGATAAAGCACCGGGACAAATAACCAAATGAATGGAAGCACAGGATCTATGAACCAAAGGCTGAGGGGCCCCCAACTGGATCAGGCCACCTGAACGGGTGAGACAGTCATTTGGCTTGATCTGTTTGGGAGGCAGCTGTGCATTGGTGCCAGGTCCTGGGCTCGTTGCATGAGTTGACTGTTTGAATCCTGGGACTTATGCAGGGACACTTGGCTCGGTCTGGGAGGGGGGAATGGACCTACCTGGACTGAGTCTACCAGGTCAACCCCGGTCCTCGGGGGAGACCTTGATCTGGAGGAGGTGGGAATGGGGGGGTGGGCCGGGGGGAGGGGTGGGCGAGAGGGGGAGAACAGGGGATTCTGTGGCTATTATGTTGAACTGAATGGTGTTATAAAATAATAATAATAATAATAATAATAATAATAAAAAAACCAAAAAAAAAATTAAAACAAAAAACAAAAAAAAAAAAAAAACCATTATCATCTGGGTGACTCTTAAATTACAAAGTTTAGCTGCCAGAGCATGGTGTATTTTTGTGTATAAAAGCATTGAGGTGCAGCTTTAATATTTTATAAAATAAACATTGTTTTTAAATCCTTTTATAAACCTTGTTTTTATGACATGAATTATCATATAGAAATCTATTCCAATTCAAAGTACTTGAGGCTTGTTGCCTCATTTGTGGCTGCATTCCCATTGAGCTACTCCTGGCCTGGCTCCAGAGGGTAACCGGTAGCCCTAATCCATACTTTGTTTAACTAATACCTTTTGTTTCTCTTATTACCCTATGTGAATCTTGTCTGAGAGTTTTCCAAGGATCCAAGGCCAATGCAAAACTTGGTTGAGAAAACCATGGTACCTGAGAAATCTAGGAATCTGCATTTGGCATTGATTCTTTGGGAGTTCCTTTCAGCAGAAGAGACCTTGATGTTATCACAGTGAAGAAGACCTTGACTTGGGAAGGAAGAGAGGAGGAGGAGGAGCGGTAGGCACAGAGTGTGTCCTTGGTTTCCAGTGTCCCTGGCACTTCACCTGTAGCTCCCATCTCTGCCCTTTCTGCACCAAGAGCATTCACCCCCACCCTCTGTGAGAGCCGCTGCCTGGCTGCAGGCCTCTCCTGCAGGCCAAGACCAGCCTTGCCCGTGCTGTGGGCCTGACAGCAAGAGAGCTCCGGAGGGAGGTGGCCCCTGCTAGGCCCCTCTCTTCTTCTCTTCCAGGAAAATGAGGGAGGTTAGGAGACAGAAACAAATAACAATAACACAGACAACCAGGTACCAGTACGTCAGCACTGAGAGGATAGCCTCAATCACAGCTAGTGAGCTCATCTCAGTTCAGTCAGGGAGACCCAGTCCCCTTGAACACATGGAACAGAACAGTAGCGTAGTAACAGTCAGAACACAGATGAAGGCAGAGTGCGCTCACATTTACATTTACTGGCTGGCTGTGAACAGATCTGAAAGTGAGACACCTAGCTAACAACTTGCCGTCATGACCCACTCAATCTCTCCAGAGGAACCATTCATAGTCAGGAGTGGAGGAGAGAGGGAGAATCTTCATCATGATACTTAGCAGCCCTTTCCTCTAATTTCACCTCACCACCAGGATCTAACTGGTCATTATCATCTGATAATTTTGTAAAAGCATCCATCACATAAAGTGGTCCCTCTGGCAGAACACAAGATTTAGTTTCAGTTTTACTTGATTTGGTGAATGCTCTCTGCCTTCCAGAATAGAAGTCTAAACTATCGTGAATAAGTATCCAGAGACTAAAAATATCTACTGGAATTTTTTCTGGACCATGCTTTTCATAATACTGCTGTATTTTGATTCCAATATGCCCCAAAATATCTGAACCCAAGGTACCCTGCTCAGAAAACCAAGGACAAATCTTCTCTACAAATTCTAAGACTTTACACGATTGCTGATATCCTACTTTGGCACCTCAGGCCTTCAGAGTATAGCTAAGTAAATGTACAAACAGCTGTCTACTATTTCCTTGGCCCATGTTTATATTTACATTTTTACTCAAGTTACTCTTCATTTATATTTACACTGTGCAATTGCTTTAAACATACATCTGCTTTTAATTATATTACAATTACTCCAGAATTACTCACCACACTTCCACTATTTCTGAGTGCACTCATTTTACTAAGGTGGTAGCCTTCACAGTTATTTCCCAGTATTCAGCACCAAGGTCAGGTGCCAACGAGCTCACTGGGGTAGCTGAGTAGGGCATGAATGAGGCTGAGGAAAAAAAAACAGAGACAGAAGAATAGACAGAGACAGAAGATCAGTGCCAGGAGGGCTTCTGGTCAATACCATGCAAGCCCTGAGTTTATTTCACAGCCAGCTTATACACAAACTGAAGACTAAAGTGGAACAAAGCACAGCACAGACAGTCTAGCTGTCCTTGAGTCAAGGAGCAGGCAGTTTCGTTATCTCACACATGTGCCACCTGCTAATGTCAGCAGCCTACCTAGAATCGAGCATTTGCTAAATAATTAGTTCTTTCTCACAAGCTAAGCAGGTCGTTCTCACAGCTCCTGTACTTTCCCCAGGAGCCTGATCAGAGCTTTCTCACAGCTTCTGAAGAGAGTAGAGCAAGCAAGCTTTGAACTCTTTTTGGTTAGAATGGACTTTGGACTCAAACTGAGTCCCTGTGGGAAACTATGGGCCCCCACAGTGGGCACCCCCTACAAATACCTATAAAGTGAAAATGAATATTAATATATTTATGTTTGTTCACTGCAGTTAGTAGCACAAGTAAGATTTTGAATTTCATTATACTGACAGCTGTAGCCACACCAGTCTATAAACTTCAGGGCTCTGCTGACTTTGGTCATTCACAGCCAGTAGAAAATATTAGTTAGATGCTTGATTTTAATATTCTGAGAAAATAATCTTGTGACTGTTGAGGCCACTGACAGATGCAGAGTGACAGCTTAACCTCCTCACTGCTCTGACACCTCCTGTCTCCTTATGATTGGCAGGTGTCTTTGATAGCTGGAAGAACCATTTCACCATGGCCCAGAGTGAAGCCCTTGACAAGGTCTATCAGGAGAAGACGTTGAGTTTGGATCCAGGTCTCTTCCCCTGGTCCTGAGATTTTAAACCTCGTAAGGTTCCTGAGCATGAGCTGCTTTTGCCTTTTTCCTCTTTACTCTTTCTGTGACAGGAAGTTTGCCTCACTCAATAGAGCAAGAAGTGATATTTTTCCAGTTCTTAACTCTCACTTGAGTCCAAGGCCAAGACAGCAAGGCATATACCTCATAACTAAAATGGAATGACATGCAATATATGTACCATTAATTGGAATTTCACCTTTGGAATCTTTATTGATAACAATAGATTCTATTTTGTTCAAAGGGGTAAATACAGAGGGATTCTTTACTTATCTCATATCTAATGTGTTGAGTTAGAAGGAGCAGACCTTATAACCCATTAAGTTGATGTTTAAGGCACATGGGTTTAGTCAGTTTTGGACCAACCTTCAGCAGAGCACAATTATATACAAGAGAACTGAAGGTCGTAGATAACTCAGCCACCGAGTCAATCAGATCCTGACCAGAAATCATTTCACATCAACAAAATGATTATAACCTAACTCTTAACATTAAAATCAGTGAGCACTATGCCTGACTCAAAAAAAGAGATGTTCAACTCATATTTGTAGAATAGAATATTTTTAATGGTATTAGTCCAGCTATCTTCTGGGTTTGATATTTTTAATGACTGGTTTTCAATGGTTGAAGAGCACAGAACAAGGGTCCTTAGGATCCCTAAAGATCAACAGGAAGGGAGAAATAGTGGGGAAGCTGACAGCCAAAACTTCACCTATGTGCCTCAACCAAAGACGAGAGTCCATTAAAAATGTCTGATAGACGATACAAATAAAATTTAGGAGGTACAAGCTAACAAATGTGACCACCAGCATCATCAGAACGGTGTGGGCTGCTCTGGCCTCAGCATGGCCTCTGTGGTTCTGATTGGCAGTGAGGATGTGCTGCATTCGCTGGTGATGCCTATGGAGGAGAAGCACCATGGAGACACTGGTCCAGGCCATGATGCTGATGAATGTAGCATCATGGGCAAAACGCAAGAGGATGATGCCTACACTGAAACCAGATGTGGAACAGAGCAACTTGCTTTTAGAAACAGTGTCATTGCCTGTGTTCTGTGGGCCAGTGACTTTCATTGGAATGTAGACATTATTTAAGATGCTGAACAACCAGCAACTGTAACAAGAATAACTCACCAAATTTGGGACCCTTCCTCTAAGCATGACCCAACCCCAGTTACCAGGAAGAAGAGTGACACACCAGTAGGTACTCAGGACACAGGTGGAGCACAAGTTTATGCTTCGAGACACCAGGCGAACGAAGTACTCAAGTTTACACTTGAGGTCAGTCAGAGGACTCCTTGGAGCAAAAACCATTACATTGTTTGGAAATCCAGTGATGAGAAGAATCAAGGTGTTGGCCACAGCTATGTGGCTGAGAATCTCCTGTGTGGGCTTCAGCCGAATGCCAGTCAAGACTGGAGAGAAACTATGGACAAACAGAAAGATGTTGGCCACAGTCCCAACCCCAACCTGGCACAGCAAGACGATCTGAAGGGCCACTTCCTCAGTGGTTTTCAAGGCTGTCTTATGAGCAGACATGGACGGCGCGTTACTGGATGATGGAGTGGTGATCAGGTGGGACAGTGCTGTCCTCAAGGCTTTGTTCTATTCTCCAAGCTTACCAATTGATTTGGGGTGGTTTGTTCTCCTGAGAAGGGAGACACTACTGTATCATACTACAGGAGCTTAGCCTGGAAGACAAAGCATGGACATTAACTCGGAATAAAATTTTATGCTGATTGAATTCCTCCTGCCTGGAGATGAAAGTTGTGTGGATCATTACTGGTCAAAACACAATGACACACGTTTTAACACTCTATGGGCTTTGTATATGAATACAGGAAAAGTGGCTGGTGTGAGCATACAGTTCCTCATCACTATTCAATACAACTTCCTTAAGTTATAGTAATGTGGTAAAAATAAAGGTTTGTAGGCTGCCAATAAAGTTGTAAAGCTGAATTAAGTAGTGGGAAATCAACTTGTTGGCTTTTGAGAAAATTTTATACTACTCATTCACATAACAGAATACCAATTATTTCAAATAAAGCCACTAGTGTTCTGATCACACAGGTTTATCTGCATATCCTCTATACAAAAAAAATCCCCATTTGCTAATGAGTCCCATTTATTCACAATTTTAACTATCTTAATTGTCATTCTAAGCAGTCAGGTCCCAGAAACTGTACCATCTCCAGCTTCCCTCAGTCACATTTAAAAGCATTACACAATCACAATTATACCTTTTGCAAGCCGATGTTTGGTGTGCATCTCACTTGGTTGTATGTTGTCCATAGGAACACATAGACTCCAGGCATCAGCTAAAACCCATCATCCCACATACAGATGTCATACCGAGTGCTATTTTCAGTTGAATGCTAATCCATGCAGCAGACATTTCTTTGAGGTGAAAAAAAAGTTTTGGCCTGTGTTAATTAAACTGCAGACTTCTGCAAGAAACAATGAGTCATGTTGGCTTCAGAAGAGAATGGAAGGAGGGGATTTTAAGAAGTCTATGGTTGAAAGAACCCCACCTTCCGAGCCACAGCAAGGATGAGGATGCTCACAGGATGAAGGCCAGCTCCTGAGCACAGTTCCTGTTGAAGTATACCTCAGAGTGCCTCGCCCACTGAAGACCTTCTCTGTGTAGCTCTTTGCCTGAGAAAGAACACAAGGAACTTAGCTGTTCCTTATTTTCCAGGCAATGCTGTGAAGGGGACCCAGAAGAGTCCAAGTTTCCAGTGATTATAAAATAATAGCATACCTGGATGTGACATCCCGCAGAAAGCTCATTACTGTGTCATCTGTGGTGTCTGTGAGATTGTCTGCATGGAAACTTTGGGATATCTCCAATGAAGGAAAACTCATTTCCCCCAGAGCAAATCTCCTTTTTTACCTTCTGGTGATTAATGATGTCTAGGAGTTTGTTAGGTATTAATGAGTAGCTGGGCAGAAATTAGGAAAAGTTTTTCATGTTTCCTTTGGGAGAATCTAAGTTCTGAATTGATCTTGTAGTCAGGTGTGGATTGCTGTACTCAAGGGTAGTTCAAGGGATTCGTTGTGTGTATTTCCAGGGAGTACTTTCCTCCATATTATTTCACTCTTGCAAGATCATGCCAACACGAAGTCCTTCCAGAAAGTTGTCAACATGTTGTTTGGAGTCTGTTATTCTTTAGGAAGTTATTTCATTCCGTATTTTCCCATATGTGTTCCAGTACATTTAGGTCTGACAAATTTATTAACTGAAGTCATTGTTTCCCTCCCAAGTCCTGCGGTTACTCCACTTGTTTTCAGGTAGATCATGACTTGTTTTCTGAGACACTCATGATTCCTGATCAGAGGCCTAATAGACTGTGTTAGTATCTGGAGAATCTGCTGTGGAAAGCAGCAGTCCTGGACATACAGGCAAAGATATGGATTGAGGAATCACTAAGAAGTAAATAGATCCAACCACATTCATTGTTCCTCTAGGTTTAATAGAAAACTAGAGACTTAGTTTTGATTTTCAAGTGATGTAAAGAAAGAATTCCTTTGATAAATCCAAGAATTGAATATTCTAAATCTTTATTAATATTCAGACCTGCAGCAAGATTGTCTCAGGCACAGTCAAAGAACATTTACTTGGATGTGGAAGAAGCAAGCTATCATTGCACAATATTTTTTCCTAGGGAACACACTAGCATTTGGGATGAATATATATAAGACACAAAAGGGAGAATAATATATCCTTTATTGGGTTGGTACCTTATGCTGGTCTAGGAAAAGCACACATATCTCTGTTTTCAACTGTAAAATTTATGTTGGCAAATTGTCAATTACACCTGTGACTTTAGCCTCACAAATTCATATTTAGATACATGGAGATTTTTTGAATACCAACAAATACATTATAGATTTTTTTCCTTGTCTTATGGGAAATCCTGTTCATTTGAATATGAACATTCATAATAAAATATGCTATGATTCCATTGGTATTGTTATTTTATAGATGAATGCACTTAGGTTGAATGAAATGAAGACACTTGAGCACATTCACATAGCTAAGAAGTGACAGAGACTAGATTCTGTGTCTCCACAATGCTACACTACTGTTCACTGCATCAGTTAGTATTTGCTTTAAATTATTTTTCTGATATCCTTTTTTTAATGTTTTAAAATTCTTCTTTCATATATTATACACCAAATGCAGTTTATTCTCAGGGAGGAAGGGAAAACTAGATCTGTGTTTTTCATGTGGAATAACCTTAAAAGTCAGGAATTTAATAAGGATCATGGGACAATGAAGGGACAGTAGATAGAATACAGTGATATAAAGGATTAACGAACAGTAATGGGACATGAAGAGTTAAATCTGGGTGTGTGTAGGAGGGAAACATAGAGGAGGGAATATAGACAGGGATAACTAACCCTAAGTGTCTTCTGAAAAACAGTGCAGAAACATACCAGTATAGGAGCATCCTATAATCTGTACACATGCATATTTCAAAAGAGTTTTAATGAAGTTACACCACATTAGGTGGAGGTGTCGCCCAAGTAGAAATCTCATGCTGAATAATGTAAATCCCAATGCCAGGATTGGTTTATTTCTTTTTCAGTTGCTTGCTAATCAACTCCCATTGGCCCCCTATTAAACAGTCCATTCATTACCAATACTGCTGGCATCTCTCCAAAACTTGGTGGTTGAAGACATCACATACTGGACTCAAAGAACATGGAAACTCAAACTGGCACTTACCTTGAAGATGTGTATACCACCCATATGTCCATAGGTGGTATAAGAAAGGAGGCTGACGAAGTCATGTGGCACATCCAGATTTCATAGTCTTGGAAGGTGATATACAAAGTCCTTGAGGACAAAGAAAAGCTGCCAGAAATCCCATCCTATTGTGAATCTTGCAAGCCATAACAAAGTTTGGCATAATGAGATTTATGCAACAGTGACATGGATGTCATGGGAGAAACCAATCACTTTCCTATTCGATCTGAGTCCCAGTCCATGAGCTAGAACTCATAAGTGGCACTGTCTACAAGACTAAGAACATGTGGGTCGATGGATAGTAGCAGAGAACTCAGCACTCATGTTCTGCTTATTGGACAGAGCAGTGAAACATTTCCTAATGACTTATTGCTAGACCTGTAGATCAATACGCATCTCAGCCCTCATCTGAGAAGCTTCTCAGAGTAGATGTCAATTAACACCGGGGTTGTCAACTGCTTAGTATGCAGAGAATATGAACCTGGTTTGCTCAGTCAGATGTACATATCATTCCATTTCCCACCAAGGCTTCAAAGTCTTCATGGAGTATGGAGTGAGCAGAATTTTAGGGACAGAGTTAGTTGATAACGTCAAGGGAATGGTGTTTTCTGGACACAACAGGGGCAGTTACAGATATTAACCCACAGGGATTGTAACAGAATGGACAATTAGTTTTAGTCAATAGGACAGAAGAATCTAGAGTTTTCTGGAAAGACAACCTCAACTGGAAAAATGCCTTTATCAGGTTGTCTGTAGTCAAGTCTGTGGGGCATTTTCTTGAAAATAATAACTTGGTAAGGTGTTGGAAGCCATGAGGCCTAGTTTCAGACCAGTATAAGAGTGCTTGTCCAATGGGTCTCCAGATGAGGCAAAAGCCCACAGAGACAGCCTCACTTGGCAAGGACCAGTGGACTTTGGGACAGCACAGGATACTGCTGGGCCCATGCAGCCTGCATGCTCTCTTCTCCTTTGTGATACTGATGATTCCCTTGGAGGTTTTAGTGTCACTTTGTCAATCATGGATAGGACAGATGTGATCACTCCTGGAAATCCCATTTTTCTAAAATATTTTCCCCTAAAATTCTTTGGGAGCTAATACTTCTCAGGTTTCTTGTCTGGGGATGTCAGCTGTCACTCAGACTCCAGCTGTTCTGATTCAATGCTGATAGGATTGGAGGCAGATCCCCCCTCTTTCTTTAAACATGTTTTGAACAGGATTATTGTTCTTGAAAATGTGTGCCTATGTCAATCACCTTTAGTTTTGTAAAGACAGGATGTACTTGGCTTGATATGAGCCAAGCTAACAAAATGATAAGTGTTGTTTTTGGTTTAAAGATGATTTGATGCAAAGTTGGGGAAAATCATATTTGACATATTTGTTTTGCTAAACGTTAACACTGGAGGATGGGAAAAAATTGTTAGTGTGGAAAACATGCTTGTTTTTGATGTACAAATAAAGATGATTGGAGCTGCTTGGGGATGGCCACTTGTATGAAACTCCTTTGGTGGTTGCAGAATTCCTTTCTTTCTGCTGATGCCCCTTCCCTGTCTCAGGACCTGAACCAGGCTGCAGCTGGACTGTGGCAGAAAGGCATTCCAACTTTCTTTCCCTCTCTAGAGAAAAGTCCAGCCATCTTAACTTTTACAAAGAAGTCTTGTTTTTGCTAAAACTATTTCCATTTTTTTTTTTTTTTTTTTGGTTTTTCGAGACAGGGTTTCTCTGTGTAGCTTTGCGCCTTTCCTGAAACTCACTTGGTAGCCCAGGCTGGCCTCGAACTCATAAAGATCCGCCTGCCTGTGCCTCCCAAGTGCTGGGATTAAAGGCGTGCGCCACCACCGCCCGGCCCTATTTCCATTCTTATACCTATTTAACATATTTATTTTCCCACTTACTGCTGTTTTTTTTCATTTTCTTTCCTTTCTTCATATATTTAGACTCGGTAACATTAATAAAGTTAAAGAAAATGTTAATCCCAAACTACTTGCATAGCATAATGGTGTGTGTGTGTGTGTGTGTGTGTGTGTGTGTGTGTGTGTGTGTGTGTTAGAGTCAGTGTCACTGAGTTGGACTGTGGACAGGTGACTTTCATTAGAATGAATATCATTTAAGACACTGAGGAACCATCAAATGTCAGAGCAAAAACTCAGAACAACCACAAGGTCTGAAACCTGAGGATTTCAATTAGATCATTTGACTTATATGGTTTAAGGGGGGAACTGATTCCTTTAAGTGTTTATCTGGGTCCCATCTCTCTGTCTCCAGACCCCACCCACTAAACTTGCCAAACTGCAGCTCCTCCAAGGGAGCTACTCAGGACCTCACCTACAGGATATTTTTTCATCAAGTTGTCCAGTGACCACTACATGGGTACCCTGGCACATGTGTCTACACACACACACACACACACACACACACACACACACACACACACACAGTCAATAAATAAAATACTAAAGATTTGAAAGGCATGAGATGAAGAGAGAGTCTGAAGAATATTTCTTTAGGTGGTAAGACTGGTTGAGGATAATGGAAAAAAAATTAGACTGTAGGACACAATCATCAAAGTTAAACAAGAGGGTGGACATCAAACATATTTGTCTTCTAAAATCTCCAGGAAATATACTAATTATCATTTGAAAATAGTTCTCCCAACATGTGTGTGAGGCTGGGACATCTGTATCATAATTTGAACAGCAGCTCCAAAGCAGGATGTGGTGTCTAAAGCAATCCTGGGGAGATTGATTCAGTTTGGGGAGGTCCCCTCACAGATCATGAGAGGACATGCAGCAGAAGAGAGTGGGAACCACAGATGAAGGCAGAGAAGCAAAGGAATCTTCAGGATGCTTTCAGTAATATTGATTTTTAAAATTACATTAACGTGTGTATTCAATTTATATACATACCTTTATACTGGGGGTTTGTGTAGTTTCTTTATCATCACAAGTTTCTAAAAGGGAATTGGAGGTTCTTATTGGAGTTCTTAATGTTATTAACAACAGGATTTAAAAATGCATCAAAAAGATGAAGGATGATCTGATTCGAGTTGAAAAGAAAAGTCATGCTGTAAATCTCAGAGGCTTCTCACAGGAGGGGAATAGACATGTCCTGGAGAAGAGCCATGAGCTCCAGTTAAGCCAGCATGGAATTTGGCCACATAATCGAAGACAAGTGCCTGGTGAGGTGTGGGGTGTGTGGAAAGATTAAAGAATGCCAATCTTAGAGCAGAGATAGAAAAGTAATTCAGAAGAGCTTGGCTGTGCTCTTGTAGAAAGCCTGTGCTAGACATGGAAATCTGGAAAAGTAGAGGATTCTACTTTTTTTGGGGGGGGGGTTGAGAAAGGGTTTCTCTGTGTAGTTTTGTTTTCTGTCCTGGAACTCACTCTGTAGACCAGACTGGCCTCGAACTCAGAGAGATACACCTGGCTCTGCCTCCTGAGTGCCGGGATTCAAGGTGTGCACCAGTGCCCCCAACAGGCGATAATTTTTCTCTTTAGCATGGCTTAAGGTAAGCCCACTTCCTAGGGTGGCCCTTCCTTCGTGAGACAGAATACCTCAGCAAGGTGATGGACCCATGTAACTTGAACGTTGAATACACAATTAGGCCAGAGGTTCTACTCACTAGCTCACACCAGGTTTACCCTTAATGGACTTCACTGTTACTCCTCTCTGATGTGGAAACTCAAGATCATTGAGGAAACAGATCAGGGATCAGACATCCCAGCCATTTCTGGCATCTGTGATATCTGGAGAAGGTGACAGTGCTCAGAGGTCCACAGACACTCCTGGTTTTAGCCAAGAAACAAACTGGTCATTTAACTTTGCCTTCTCATTAGTCTGAATTGTATAGTCAATATGTGTCCTCCTGTTCTTATCTTCCCCCTCTGATTATGTGTGAATTGGTTCTCATTGGAGGTGTGAATGTGCCACACTCTCTGGCAGTATCTGTGCAGGAGAAGCACCTGATGACACTGGTCTACACCATGACACTTACAAAGGGGAGTCATGGGCAAACCATGAAAGACCATGCTTACAATAAAGTTAACTCCCCAAATTATATGTGCTTGGGGAGAAGGCTCCTATTGTTCCTTATCACTGATGTGGGACATTGGGTATGAGAGAAGGGGGACCCTTCAGAGAGATCTGTCTATTAGATCACAGAAGGACACTGAAGTTCCATTTGTGTTACAGGGAGAGGGAGGGAAAAGATCCTTGACTGGAGCCTGGGAGGAGTGAAGAAAAAGCAGGAGTTATTAGAATGCAGTATCCTCGGCAGAGAACTAGGAGAACCAACATCAGAGTTTTTCAGCATCCTCTTCAAAGTCTTTGTATTTAGGATGGGGTCACAAGACCGTCCATTACACTCCTCAATCATTTTCCTTTCACCTCAGTGGCTGGACTCATCTGAGAATTGCTCAATTTCTTCATGTTGTAGAAAAATTCAATTTAGATATGTGGTAGTTTGAATGAGATTGGCCCCTGTAGACTCGTGTGTTTGAATTCTTGTTCCTCAGGTAGTGGAACACTTTGAGAAGGTAAAAGAGGTGTGGCCTCGTTGGAAGAGGTGTGTCACTGTGTTGGGATTTGAGGATTCAAAAGACTCACAACATTTGGAATGTAGAGCTCTACATGGGATGTCTCCATCAAATCCCTCATCTTGGAACTCAGGGAACACTACAGAATAGGAGGCAAAAGAGTGTAAGAGTCAGAGGGGATGGAGGACATCAGGAGATAAAGGCACACTGAATTAACTGAGCAAGGTGCATGTGAGCTCACAGAGACGGAAGCAGCAAGCACAGGCCCTGCAGGAGTCTGAACCATGTCCTCTGCATGTACATTACTGCCTTTAGCTTAGTATTTCTGTGGGACTCCTGAGTGTGGGAATGAGTGGGGCTCTGATTCCTGTGCCTGCTCTTGGCGCTCATTCTTTTTGTGGGGTTGCCTTGTGCAGTCACAATATGATTGGTTTTGTTTTCTCTTAGTATATTATGTTTTCTCACAATTGATTTTCATCTTTAAAAAGACCTTTTTTTGGTTTTTTTTTTTGAGACAGGGTTTCTCTGTGTAGCTTTGCACCTTTCCTGGAACTCACTTGGTAGCCCAGGCTGGCCTCGAACTCACAGAGATCCACCTGGCTCTGCCTCCTGAGTGCTGGGATTAAAGGCGTGCACCACCACTGCCCGGCCTTTTTTTTTTCTTATGAGAGACAGAAAGAGTGCATCCAGGGGGTGGGGAGTGGGAACTGGGTTAAAAAGAAGAATGGGAAAATATCATCACAATATAGTGTATGAGAACAGAATCTCCTTTCAACCAAAGGAAACAAATGAAAACAATATATTTTATTTTGTATATATGAGTGTTTACTTGGATATTTTTATGTGTACCACATGCATCCTGATACCCTGAGTGGCAAAAGAGGGTATTGAATCCCCTGAACCACAGACACTGTGAACTGATCCTGTGTCCTCTATAAGGGGAACAAGGTACTTTTAACCCTCAGTCAACTCCCCAAGGCTGGCATTAATAACCACTGGGTAATATTCAGACAGAGCTGGAAAATAAAACCTAATAGAGCCCAATCCATTTACATGCATACCAAATGGACAAATATTTTATTCTTTTAAGGCAGTACTTGAAAAACTTACCAAGGAAAGACCAATACTTGGAGAGAAACCCATTTTTATTCATTGTATTAAACTTTGACCTCACAAAGTTAGGATCACAGATGATATATCGACATCTCACCTTTCACTTCCATTCATAACTTACTCAGACCTTCGTAACTTGGTCAGGCTTGCACACTGTCTTCCTGATGCTGGGAAATCATCAGCCATGTTAACCTTTATACACATATTTTTGCTACAAATATTTTCATCTTCACACCTTTTCAACAATATCTTTTCCTGTGTCCTGTTTCCTTTTTGTTTTTTTCTTTCATCATATGAAAGAAATAGAGATAAACAATAGCCCCCACTCCTTGAAACAGTTTTCCCCGCAGTTGTTATGAAGGACAGGATGCCTTTCCCCTTGGCCTGTTTTGCTGTTCACATTGGTGCTTGTCACAGAATCAGAGCCCATCCTCACTCAGGGAGGGAATGTGAGAGGACTGTGGAAACATAGTGTTTGTGCCTCAACTGAGTAGACCCAACCCCATCTCCTGAGCCTGCTTCTCAGTGAGCTCACAGAGCACCTGGCAGTGCACACACAAAAGTCTTTAGATCCTGTGTAATATTTCAGACTGAAAATGATGACTCTTTGTAGATGACCAGTGACACTAGAGGGAACCAGCTGTGTGTGCAATACCTGTGTGTTATTCTGGACAGAAGTTTTACATGCTGAGAATGACAGGATGGACCCTACACACCTGAGAATAGCTAATTTCCTCTTCATCTAATATCTAATTTCCGCTTCATCAAAAGTAAGTTTACAAACACACACACACACACACACACACACACACACACACACACACCTATATGTAATCATTATGTAGCCAACAAATGAATCAACACCCTGCAGTGCATATTACCTTCACATTTGGACTTTGGTATGGAGATGTGCTCTTCCTTGTCTGCTCATGGCTGTTGCTGCTACTGAGAGAATCCTATTGCAGTTTATGGCATACTAGAGGTGAGATAGATTTATCGAATCATCTTATATATTCTGTGAAGTCCTCCATAGTTACCCTAAACAGAAGATGAGTATTTTGTGGCCCAACCATTATTCCTAAACAAATACCCACCATTATTAAAAACCAAAATATTAAAAATTATAAACTTGGCCCAAATCAGGCAACAGAGTATACCACCAGGAGAAAGGCAAAATAAACAGGAAAAAAACAAATGAGTCTATTAGAAAACTAGGAGTTTTGTTTTAAATTCCAAAGATGGTAAGGAAAATCTCATGGGATGAATCCCAGAAATGAAGTTTCTGCTACTCTATAGATATTTGTCCATCCAGCAAAATATGTTTAGGGAGAGGCAAAGAATGTTTATCTGGATATGTGAGTAGCAATCTATCATTGCACAATATATTCCATATCCAACGTGCCAGCATTTAAGATAAACATAAGTGCAAAGAGACACAAAAAAGGAGCAGGACATATTAATTTTGTTTGGGGGACTTATGTGGGTCTAGACTCTAGGACAAGGACACATCTCCATTTTCAACTGTAAAATTCATGTCTGCCAATTAAAAATTATATGCCAATACATATAGGTTATTATTCTCTTATATTTTTGGTTGTGAGCCTAGCCTTTAACGGCTGAGCCATCTCTCCAGCCCTAGGTTATTATTCTCATCGATATGAGGTAACATTTCCATAAACTGTTCAAACAACAGATATAAACATGATTGGACATATGACTGGTAAAGAAAAATGGACAAGTATATGAATATAGAGCCTGGAAAAATGGCTTAGCGGTTAAGAGCACTGACTGCTCTTCCAGAGGTCCTGAGTTCAATTCCTAGCAACCACATGGTGGCTCACAATTATCTATAATGAGATCTGGTGCCCTCTTCTGGTGAGCAGGCATGCATGCAGGTGGAACACTGTGCATATAATAAAGAAATATTTTAAAAAGAAAAAAGTTATGGATATATAGGGTGCAGTATGGGTAACACATAATCTAACACAATATATGAACATATTGATTTCCAAAGGCTGTTTGAATATTTATATGATGATGGGATATTCTCTTTCATTTTACTTTCTCCCATTTATTTATGATCTTTTTCTTTTTTATTATTATTGTTTTTTGAGACAGGGTTACTCTGTGTAGCTTTGCACCTTTTCCTGTAACTCACTCTGTAGCCCAGGCTGGCCTTGAACTCACAGAGATCCGCCTGCCTCTGCCTCCCAAGTGCTGGAATTAAACGAGTGAGCCACCACTGCCCGGCTATGATCTTCTTTCTTAAGATGCACAAAGGGAGATGTGAAACTGGGTCTCCTTATCACCAGTTGGCCTGGATCTCACTCTGCAGGCTGACATGCCATTGGTTACATTGCAATCCTCCTGACTCAGTCTCCCCAGTGCTGGGATAAGTTCAGTGAGTCAACATGTCTGGTTTATGAGGAAGGATTTTCAAACAACTTTTACTTAATAGAGTGTGTACGGCTGTTAGTAAAGCTGTCTTCTATGTTTAACATGTTGACTGTGGATTTCAGCAGCTGAAGAGCACAGACCAGGGATCCTTAGGATCCCTAAAGAGCAACAGGAAGGGAGAAACAGTGGGGAAGCCTGCAATCAAAACTTCATTTACATGCCTCAACCACAGACGATAGTCTATTAAAAAAGTGTGAAAGATTACACAAATAAAATTTAGGAGGTACAAGCCAACAAATGTGACCACCAGCATGAGGACAGTTTGGGCTGCTCTGGTCTCAGCATGGCCTCGGTGGTTCTGATTGGCAGTGAGGATGTGCTGTGTTCGCTGGTGATGCCTATGGAGGAGAAGCACCATGGAGAAACTGGTCCAGGTCATGATGCTGATGAATGTGGCATCATGGGCAAAACGCAAGATGGCCATGCCTACAGTGAATCCAGATGTGGAGCAGACCCACTTGCTGTTTTTGTTAGTGTCATTGCCTGTGCTCTGTGGACCGATGACTTTCATTGGAATATAGACATTACTTAAGATACTGAACAACCAACAACTGTAACAAGAATAACTCTGGACATTAGGAGCTCTTCCTCGAGGCATCAGCCTACCCCAATGACCAGGAACAAGAGTAACAAACTGATGGATGCTCAGGACAGAGGTGGAGCACATGTTTGTGATTCGAGCCACCAGGCGAATGAAGAACTCAGTTTTGCATTTCAGGTTAGTTGGAGGACTCCTTGGAGCAAAAACCATCATCTTGTTTGGAAATGCAGTGATGAGGAGAAGGAACGCATTGGCCACAGCCAAGTTGGTGACAATGACCTGTGTGGGCCTCAGTTGAGAACCAGTAAATTTGGGAGAGAAATTGTGGAAAAACAGAAGAATGTTGGCCAGAGTCCCAATTCCAACTTGGGAAAGCAGGAGCATGTGAAGAGCCAATTCCTCAGTGGTTTTTAGAGTTTTACTCTGAGAGGAAATGGACATGACTTTTGTGCAGGCTGGAGTGATGACCAGAAGTTACACTGCTGTCCTCAAAACGCTTTTCAATGTCTGAGCATTAGAATGATATGTCTTACTTCTTCTATGAAGGGAGACACTACTGTATCACAGTATAGGAGCTTGTCCTGGAGAACACTGCAGAGACAACTCAGACTACTATTTTATACTTCATGTACTTTCCCTCACCTCATGATGCAAGTGTATTAGTGATACAGCTGTATCATTCTTGGTCAACATCACACCCATTGTAACACATTATGACATAAAAACACATGAACACTGAACAGTGGAACACTTTTTTTTATCTTTCAAATTCAACAATTCCCTCAATGATAAAAAGTGTTAAGAAATACAAATTGGAGGTTGGAGAGATGGCTGTTCACAAGACTCATATTCAAATCCAGCACCCACATGGTCGTTCACATCCATCTGTAACATCTGTTCTCCAAGTTGAACACCCTCTCATGGCTTTTGCGGCACTGCACAAAGGTGGTGCCAGATATACAGGCAGTTAAAACTCTATATACATAAAATAAAATTACTATATCTTAAAAAGGATAAGAATACAAATTTATAATTCATAAAATCATGAAGGTAAATTAAGTAGCAAAAAGCAGCTTTTGAGAAAATTTTATGCAGATCATCAAAGTGATAGAATACAAAATATTTCAATAAAGTAACCAGTTCTCTGATCACAAATATGAACGTCAATTTATATACACATATCCTTTTACACATAAATAACCAGAAAATTTCAATGAGGAAACTCCTTCAGAGAATAAACGCCTTATATGAGGTGATTGGATACAAGACTAACTCAAAAATCAGTAGCCCTCCTACATACAAATGCCAAATGGATTGTGAAAGAAATCAAGGAAACAACACCCTTCACAATAGCCTCAAATAATATAAAATATCTTGGTGTAACACCAACCAAGCAAGTGAAAGACCTATATGACAAGAACTTCAAGTGTTTAAAGAAAGAAAATGGAGAAGATATCAGAAGATAGAAAGATCTTACATGCTCATGGATTGGTAGGATTAGCTTGTAAAAAGGGCCATCCTCCCAAAAGAAATCTACAGATTCAATGCAAATCCATTAATATTCAAACACAAATATTCAACTACATATGGAAAAACCAGAAACCCAAGATAGCTAAAAGAATCCTGTTCAATGAAAGAACTTCAAGAGGTATAAAGATTCCAGAGCTGAAGATATACTACAGAACAATAGTAATAAAAATCATATTTACTGGATAAAAACAGAGAGATATGGAATCATAGACCCATACAGAAGTCCGTACACGTGTAGACACCTTACATTTGACTAAGAGCCAAATTATACAGTGGAAAAAGCAAACATCTTCAAAAATAATCCTGGTCCAATTGGATGTAGGCATGTAGAAGATTGCACATAGATCCATATCGATCTATCACCATGTACAAAACTCAAATCCAAGTGGATCAAAGACCTCAACATAAATCCAGCCACACGTAATCTGATAGAAGAGAAAGTGGAGAATAACCTTGAATGGATTGGCAAAAGAGACCACTTCCAGAATATAACACTAATAGTGAAGACACAAAGATGAACAACTAATAAATGGGACCCCATGAAACTGAAAAGCTTCTGTAAGGCAAAGGAGACTGTCAATAGGACAAACAGCATCCTTCAGAATGGGAAAGATCTACAATCCCACATCTCACAGAGGGCTGATTTTAAAAATATATAGAGAACTCAATTTACACACACACACACACACACACACACACACACACACACACACACACATATATATATATATATATATATATATATATATATATATATATATATATATGGGACAAAAGTATTTCTTTTATTCATAATTTTGTGTATCTTCCCTATTTTAATGAGGAAGCAGAAACTGGAGATGCAGCTGAGTCATCATCAGCTTCCCTCAGCCACACTCAAAATGATTGATACATCATCACAGTTAAACCTTTTGCAAAGACAAATTCTTTTGAAACTCGTGTATTTAAATCATGGCTTTGAAGGCTCTTATTTAATGTGCAGCTGACTTCATATATTGTTTTCCAGAGGAACAATCAGTCTTCATCCATCAGCTAAAAATCAGCCATCAAAACATGAACTAGATGTCAACTTCAACGTCATTTTCTACTAAGTATTAATCTGTGAAACAGACATTTCTTTGGGATGAAGAAATCATTGACATCATTAGGTAAAGAAGAGACAAAAAGCAACTATCCTAACCATTAATGTTGACTTCAGAAGAGTTGCAATAGGGAGAAGAGAATGTTATGCAGACATCTACAGTTGCAATAACCCCACCTGTTCAGCCACAGCAAGGATAGAGATGCTCACAGAGATGAAGGCCAGCTACTAAACACTTACTGAAGAAACAAAGCTCCTATTTAGTCTCCATTTTAAGATCTTCTTTTCCCTGAGACAGTTTCAAGGAAATGCTTACCTCTCCAGTATTTTCCAAGGAACATTGTGCAGATGACTGAATGAACACAGGGTACCAGTGCTCATAAAAAGGACTGTTTACTAGACTAACATCCCTCAGAGAGTGCACTACTTTGTCATCTGTTATGTCAGTGACAGTGTTTGCATGGAGACTACCTCCAATGAAGGAAAAAAACATTGGTCCTCAGGGCAAATCACAATTTTTACCTTGTTAATGATAATGTTTTTTACTTTGTTGGACGTTAAGGAATAGCTGTCAGAAGTTAGAAAAAGTTTCCCATGTTTCCTCTGGGAGCATCTAAGTTTTCAATTTGTGTTGAACTCAGGTGTGGGGAGGTGCACTCCAGTGTAGATCAAGGGATTTGTTGAATGTATTTCCAATGGGGCTTATTGTACAGTACAGTTTCACACTTTCAAAAATGCTGACATGAAGTCCTTCTGGAAGACCATCAAAATTTAATGAGGAGTCTGGTATTTTTCCATCTGTGAATCAACAAGTGTTGGGAAAGAACCATGAACTTGATGTAAGCCAGAACAGAGATGAGTCACACAGTGGCAGACAGCCCCATGATGGGGAGAGGGGCTTGAAGAAATACTAAAGAATAAAAACCATTGTGTTAATCAATCTTAGAGCAGAGAAAGAAGGAAGGGTAATTCAGAGCAGCATGGCTGTGCTCAGTAAGAGCCTTGCTAGGATGTGGCAATAAAGGAAGGAAAAGTACAATATTTCATCAAAGTGAATTTTTTTTACAAATCTCTTCTTCAGCAAGGCTTAAGGCACACCCATCTTTTAGGGGTGGTCCTTCCTCTTGGGGTATAATCTCCTGGCCAGGTGATAGGCCCATGCTGTGTGAATGTTGAATCTCCAGTCAATCCAGACATTCTACTGTGTTGGATACAATGAGTTTTTCTTTAATTAACTTCTCTGTCACTCTAATTTTTTGTACAACAATTATCCCTGGTCAGTATTCCAGGAATAATGAAACATCTAACTAGACCAAAGATACAAAGAAAAAGACAATGACTTGTGTGTGTGTCCTCTCGCTCTGGGCCTGTTAGCCACCAGATCCAGAGGGGAAAGAGGCAGATGGGGCAACAGAAATCTTTGGTGACCCATGAGCAGGAATACAGACAGCTCTTTGGGATACAGATTTCAGTGAATAAGTTCAATTTTATTCCAGAATATAAGGAGCGTATAGGATTGGGGAGCTAAGGGACAAACCCTAATTCGCATTAGTTGGCACACCCCTATCACAAGGCTTAGTGTGTACAATAGGGTACTATAGCAGACAAGTCTTCTTAGTGGGGATCTGTGCAAGGCCTAAGTTAAAGAAGAATCAGGCATTTGGTTTCAGAGACAGCTTTTGGGTAAGGTCAGTTTTCCAGGCCTCAGGACATTCTACAGATAAAGCTAGGTAGAAAGCAGGAAGTTCTGCTACAGGGAGGTGGTTCCATTTTGTCCAACTTATAGAAAAAGCTGCTAGGCTTATGGCAGGCTGTGACTTGACCTGTCAGCCATGGCTTCCAACATCTTCCTGTTTTTGGTTATTAATGAAGAGGCATCACTGTAAACCTTGAAGAATCTGTCGCCTGTGTCAGAAGAGTCCAGTGTCTGGTAGTGAACCATGACCTTATTGTGGTAATTTTAGCAATGGTACCAAAGTCAATAAATAAGGCAGAGGGCAAGCATCCAAATAAAACAGCATAATCAGAGGACTGACAGAGGGAGGGAGCCAAGATAATAAGGGGTTATGGATCCAGCTAATTTGCTCTATGGCTGGAATTTTTAGAGCAGATCTTTGTGGAATATTTTGAGGTGGTATCATTAATTTTAACAACATTCGATTTGTTTACATAGAAGTAACATTCTTCTCCAAATACCAAGCAAGTCTTCCCATATTCAGTGGTTATTATGTCTAGTGTTCTTCTATTAAGGAGCACAAAACCTGCAGGACGGTTCATCTGTCTTTGGAGTGACAGGAGGCTCTCAGTTGTAGATGTCATTGTCTGATCAAGTCTGTGTCTGAAGTCTCCAGCCAGAGGATGTGTCTGGGTGATGGCAGTTGTTATTGCCCTGGAAGATCAAAGGGAGATGGCAAGTCCTATTTCTACCAGTACAGGAAGGAACAGCTCTCATCTTTGGTTAATAGCAGTGTTTCTCCCTCCTCCTCATATAGATAGACCTGTGGAATAACCACAACAGGGGTACAAAACCCTGAATTCAGAGTGTTTGAGACCATGATGGGAGAATAGAGGAAGGATGGCAGGGAAAGCTGAGAGTTCACATATTGATACTCCATAAGTGGGAAGAAAGTGAACTTCGGATGGTGAGAGTCATTTAAAGTTTAAAGAAACTAAACTTTAACCTTGGCCCCAGTAATAAACCTGCACCGAAAAGGACACACATCTTTATCCTTTCCAAACCGCAACCACCTCGAAAGCTAGTATTAAAATGGCAGAGCCCTATATGGTGTACCTTATCCAAACCACAACAGCATGAAAGTCAGATAGTGAGAGACTGCACCTGTTCCCTGAGACAGAGCTTGCCAGCACCCAACTGGACTAAGAGAGTCCACTAGTGCCATTTGGACTAAGAGCTGCTCCCTGAGACAAAGAGTCCATCAGCATCTACTAGACCAAGAGCTCCCACTGGATCAAGAGTATCAATCAGACCAAGAGAGCCTCTCTCAGACACAGACACTGCTTGCACTGAGTGGAGAAAGAGATGGGGAGACACCAGTGCCAAAATACAGTCAACAACATAAAAACAATATGGCTCCATCAGAACCTACAACAGCAGGATCTGAACATACCAACACAGAAGGAACAGAAGATATCTATTGGTGAAATTATTTAGGCAACTCCATGTAGTTAAAAAGGGAGGTTTATTTTGTGGGGTAACTCACAAGAGAAGGGATAGATAACAGGGTCTGGGAAAGGTGTAGCACAGTCTGGCGGTGTTCTTTGGAGAACTCTGCTCGGTCTACCTCCAGTGTCCATGATCCAGGAACCAAGAAGGCCGGCACATCTGGATCTCAGGTCTTTAGGGTCCTCTCTCGGCCCTGCCTTGTAGGCATGACAGTTACCGAAGCCGCAATGGGGGTTGGAACTTCCAGATCAAAGCTGGAATGGCTACCCAATACAGATATCTTCCATAAAAGTGACTTTAAGAATATATTAGAGATCTTGATTTGCATTTCCCTGATGATTAGGGAAGTTGAGCAATTCCTTAAATGTCTTTCAGCCATTTGGGATTCCTCTGTTGAGAATTCTCTGAACGGATGAGACAGTCATTTGGCTTGATCTGTTTGGGAGGCAGCTGTGCATTGGTGCCAGGTCCTGGGCTTGTTGCATAAGTTGGCTGTTTGAATCCTGGGACTTATGCAGGGACACTTGGCTCGGTCTGGGAGGGGGGAATGGACCTGCCTGGACTGAGTCTACCAGGTCAACCCCGGTCCTCGGGGGAGACCTTGATCTGGAGGAGGTGGGAATGGGGGGTGGGCTAGGGGGAGGGGTGGACGAGAGGGGGAGAACAGGGGATTCTGTGGCTATTATGTTGAACTGAATGGTGTTGTAAAATAATAATAATAATAATAATAAAAAAGAATATATTAGAGATCTTAAAAGAGGAAATGAAAAATTCCGTTAAAGAAATCCAGGAAAAGTCAAACAAAAATGGAAAGCAATCAGTAAATCCCTTGAAAGCCTAGAGAAAGCAATTAAACAAGTGGGGGAAACAGTTCAAGATTTCAAAACTGAAATGGAGTCAATAAAGAAGACACAAACTGAAGGAATGCTGGAAGTGGAAAATCTGAGTAAATGAACAGCAAGCATAACCAACAGAATACAAGAGATTAAAGAGTGGATCTCTGGTGTTGAAGATACAGTAGAGGAAATAGATTCATCAGTTAAAGAAAACACTAAAGCCAACAAAGTCATGACCCAAAATGTCCAGGAAATTAGGGACACCATGAAAGGACCAAACCTAAGAATAATAGGGATAGAAGAAGGATAAGAATAACAACTCAAAGGCACAGAAAATATATTCAACAAAATCATAGAAGAAAACTACTCCAACCTAAGGAAGGAAATGCCTATAAAAATACAAGAAGGTTACAGAACACTAAATAGACTCGATCCAAAAAAGTCTCCTCACTACATAATAATCAAACCACTAAACATACAAAATAAAGAAAAAATATTAAGAGCTGCAAAGGAAAAAGCCCAAGCAACATATAAAGGCAGATCCGTAAGAATAAAACCTGCCTTCTCAATGAAGGCTCTAAAAGACAGAAAGTCCTGGAAAGACGTTATGCAGATACTAAGAGACCATGGATGCCAACCCAGACTATTATACCTAGCAAAACCCTCTATTAACATAGAAAGAGTAAACAAAGTATTCCATGATAAAGCCAGATTTAAACAATATCTCTCCACGAATCCAGCCCTACAGAAAGCACTTGAAGGAAAAATCCAACCTAAGAAAGTTAGATACACACATGAAAACACAGTCAATAGATAGTCCCACACCAACAAGTAACAAAGAAGGGAAACATACAACATTATCGTCAAAAAATAATATGAATTAACAATAACTTGTCATTAATATTCATCAATATCACTGGTCTCAATTCACTTATAAAAAGACACAGGCTAACAGAATGGATACAAAAAAAGTTTCATCCTTCTGCTGCATACAAGAAACACACCTCAACTTCAAAGAAAAACACTACCTCAGAATAAAAGGCTGGGAATAGACTTTCCAATCGAATGGATTTAAGAAGCAAGCTGGTGTAGCTATCCTATTATCTAATAAAATAGATTTCAAACTAAAATCAATCAAAACAGATTGGGAAGGACATTACATATTTATCACAGTGAAAATCCACCAAGATGAAGTCTCAATTCTGAATATTTATGCCCCAAATAAAAGGGCATCTACATTTGTAAAAGAAACATTACTAAAGCTTAAATAGCACATCAAACCCTATACACTAGTAGTGGGGGACTTCAATATCCCACTCTCAACAATGGACAGGTCTGCCAGACAGAAACTTATCAGAGAAATAAGGGGACTAACAGACATTATGACTCAAATGGACTTAATAGATATCTACAGAATATTCCACCCTAACACAAAAGAATATGCCTTCTTTTCAGAACCTCATGGAACCTTCTCCAAAATTGACCACATGCATGGTCACAAAGCAAATGTCAACAGATACAAAAACCTGAAATAACCTCCTGTATCTTATCAGGCCACCATGGCTTAAAGTTAGATTTCATCAACAACAAAAATTACAGGAAGCCTACAATCTCATGGAAACTAAATAATGCCAAATTGATTCACCAATGAGTAAAGGAAGAAATAAAAAATTAAAGATTTCCTAGAATTCAATGAAAATGAATGTACAACATACCCAAACTTATGGGACACCATGAAAGCAGTGCAAAGGGGAAAATTCATAGCTCTAAATGCCCACATAAAGAAGTTGGAGAAATCTCAGACTAGTGACTTAACAGCACCACTGAAATCTCTAGAAAAAGAAGAAGCAAACTCACCCAGGAGAAACAGAGGCTAGGAAATAATCAAATTGAGGGCTGAAATCAATAAAATAGAAACAAAGAGAACAATACAAAGAATCAATGAAACAAAAGAGTTGGTTCTTTGAGAAAATCAACAAGTTAGATAAGCCCTTATCGAAATTAACCTGAGAGAGAGAGAGAGAGAGAGAGAGAGAGAGAGAGAGAGAGAGAGAGAGAGAGAGAGAGAGAGAAGCCAAATTAACAAAATCAAAAAGGAAAATGGAGACATAACAACAGACAATGAGGAAATCCAGAGAATCATCAGGTCATACTTCAGCACATTTATTTTCATTGATCTTTAGAAAGTCTTTAATTTCTTTCAAGCCGAGAATTGGCAATTTGGGATTGGGTAGAAAGGGCAAGGTGATTTTTTGAAACTATTGGTCTAGACTTTGCATGCAAAACCACAAACCCCTGAATAGTATGATCTGGACTGCTCAGCAGGAATATCTAGATATCTCCAAGGGCCATAAACCACAGACAGGATCTTGTTAAGCTTTCCTTTCCTGTATAAACAGCAGACAGGTTGTCTGCAGGAGTATCTGGATCCTGTTAGGCTTTCCTGTACAAAAAGCAGGCAGGATGTCTGCAGGAGGATACTGCTCTGTATCCCTTCCAGTTATCATGGCGTATTAATGAGCCTGTCAAGTTAAGTCTAGGCCTTCACGGGGGTGCGTGGGGTGGTGGTAGTTGGACCAGTCTGCAGTAGGTCTGTCAGCTGACTGGCCTGAAACTGGGACTCCAGTGTGTGGTGGTGTAGGGGCGCAAGGTTGTGCCCCTTGGGCCCAAAACCTAGGGGCTGGGGTGATCGGGTATGAGGATAGAGACTCACCTCTTAGTCCAATCTCCTGCTGGCAGGCTCTGTCTCAGGGAACAGTTGCAGTCTTGGAGGGTGGGTGGGATTTGGGATTACAGGGTCTGATGGGGGGATGGTGGTAGTCTGATCTGTTTGCAGACTGGCCTGAAACTGGGACTGGAATGGGTGGTGGTGTGGGGGTACACGGTTGTGCCTCTGGGCCCAAAGTCTAGGGGCTAAGGTGTCCAGGTATGAGGACAAAGAATCACCTCTTAGTCCAATTGGATGCTGGCAGGCTCTGTCTCTTAGTCCAATATGGTGCTGTCCGGCTCTGTCTCAGGGAACCATTACAGTCTTGAAGCCTTTTAAGAACTAGTACTTGCAGATCGTGCCCCAGACTTCCCTTCTGGACCAGAGGTGAGTATCCGGGCCCAACCCGGACCCCATCCCTGGGCACCAGCCACTCCGGGAAGACCTGCCCAACTTGGCCCCAGGTTCTGGCTACCGGGCAGGTCCCCTTCTAGTCCCACCGAGAGGGATCCCCTTTTCCAAGCCCCCCACCCCGCCCCCGGCAGCCCCTGCAATCTCCGCACCCTGCCCCCACACCCATCTGCCCGAGACCCCAGCCACTTCCTGAGACTTAGAGACTGGCCCCTAGCTCCCATCCTGTTCCCGACTTCCCTTCTGGACAAGAGACTTCCGGTCCAGATAAGAGCTTCCATCCTGCCCCGGAGTTCCCATTTGGACAAGAGAACTCCCTTTTGGACAAGAGAGAGAGACTTCCTGAATCTGTCAGCTCTTTCTGAACCAAGTACACTGATAAGACCAAGAAGGAACCACAAGGAGATGGGCAGATGTCAAGGCAGAAGTACATACAACAAAATGAAGAGCAATACAGCATCACCAGAACCTAGCCCACCTCCAACATCTAGACCTGAACATCAAAAATTGGAAGAAGCAGAACAAAGTAGCCTTATGAGTAACATCATGAAGAAGGTAGAGGCTTGTGTAGAGGAAAAGACAAGAAAATTGAAGAACGCTGTAAACAACTAGAGGAAAGGGCAAACAAATTAGAAGAAAACAATAAAGTCCTGCAAGAAAATAATAAAGTCCTGCAAAAAAACAATTAAGAACTAGTACTTGCAGAATTCCACGAAATTACCTGATCTCTGGGAAGGTACTATCTTTTAAGAACTACAATTCCCAGAATTCCAGGATATTACCTTGTCTATGGACCGGGATAATTTTGAAGAACTACAATTCCCAGAATTCCAGGAAGTTTCCTGTTTTATGGGCAGGAGCTCTCTTTTAAGAACTATTTTAATTAATGCATCAACCTATTGATGAATTTCGTTTATTTGTATGTCAATTGGCATTACGGGTAGCTACTTTGTCTCTTATGCCAGGGAGTTTCCTTTGGTCTCATCCTGTCTAGCAGCTGGTATAGGGACAGGGAGGAAGATGCCTTCCATAGCTGCTCTCAGCTGAACTGAACATGGGTTGTCAGAGTCCAGAGCTCAGTAGCTTGTTATTTGTAGGTGATTTTTGAATGGTGATTGTCAGCCACGTGGAAATCTGTTGAGATATAAGATGGTAAGAAATTAAAATTCAGGAGCTTAAGATAAAACCTTACATTTGGAACCCTCTTTGTTTGATGTGTTGAGAGGTGGATCCAAGCCTTATGACTTTGATTCCTTGAAACATATATGAATTTTAGTTTGCCGAATGAGATAAACGTTTTCCAAGTCTCAGCATTGCCACTGTATTGAATCCGCACTGTAGAAAAGGCAGTGAGTGGGCCATAGTAAAACAGCTGGAAGAGATTTACAACTTGGGGTCATAGCAAGTGCTGTGGCTTTGGGTGAAGAAGCATGAACAGTTTTACCTATGTCCAGAGAATCCAATATAGATGGACAGAGAAGTCTTGAGTCCAATGAGAAGAATTTTTAAATCTATATTTAGAGAACGCTTAAGGAAACTGAAAATCTTGAGTTTTTGAATAAACAATAGTGAAAATAGTGTCAGAATTGGCTGACCAATGTAAAAACTCTGAACTTTAGAGTCTTAGTACAATAATAGCATAGCAAGAGAAACTGAAATATTTTTAATTACCTAAGGCCATGTTTATACATTGTATCCATCTAAGTACCTTATAAACAGCGTTTTTTTAGATCCTCACAATCCAGGATTGATGTCTTTAGGCCTCTGTAGTTTGTATTCATATAACTTAATAACTTGCAATTAACAACTTGTATTTATATATTTAAATATTTAAATACTTAAGTTGCCCTTTTATCACAATTTTAGTTTTCACATCTTCAGACTTTTATAGCTTGAATTTATATGTCTTAATATACCTTCTTAGACTCTGAGACATTTGCTTAGATCTTTAAAATTTAAGGTTCAAACTTTATACCCTTTTTGCAGATTTAATAGATTTTTAACCAAATCTAAAAAAATGAACTTTTAAAGTTGGAGGTGTGGAATATTTATATAAATCGAGTTTAATTTCTTGATGGTTCCATTTTTGGTCTTTTTTAAAGATATATTTTATGTATTTATTATGTATAAAGTGATCTTTTATTATAATTTATATGTTTTTCTCCCTTCATGTATGCCTGCAGCCCAGAAGATGGCACCAGATCTCATTACAGATGGTTGTGAGCCACCATGTAGGTGTTGGGAATTGAATTCATGTTCTCAGGAAGAACAGCTAGTGCTCCTAACTGCTGAGCCATCTCCCCAGCCCCCATTTTTGGTCTTTACTGGAGTCTCAGTCTGACACAAGACAGAGAGAGACTTTAAACCATGCTTGAATCTGGGGAAGCGGAGAGTGAGACCCCAACTCTAGAAACACTTTTAGTAAGACAGAAGAGCAGCAAAAATTACCTTTATTGATATCTATATCAAAAGGACAGTAAACTTTTGTGAACCCAAATCTAGTGGCCAGAGGTCTCAGAGGTAATTTTTTTTTGAGGTCCTGACAAAAGTAGTTAGCCCTGTGGTGACTTGAAAGGCAATAAGGGTGACAGAGATAAAATATTTAACCCACCTTTGTCTCCATGATATATTTCAATGACATTTATGGACATACTAGAATGCACTAACAGACAAATAGACCAACTTTTAACGACTCAGCTTTCAAATGAAACCTTTTCCTGAGAGGGATATTTCCCTATGAATTTGTAACCGTCCCTGATGGGCGTCCTATTGATTCTGAAATAAAAATAAAAATAAAAATAAAAAGTTAGTAGAATAATAGAAAAAGGAATTTCAATGGGTCTTTAAGGCTTTGTAGTCAGGATTGTAGTATCTGGGAGACTGTGAAAGGCAGCACTGTGGAAGTGATGGTGGGGGAGGCTGCACAGAGGACCCCACTCCTGGCCTCCCTCACATGCCCCTGCCATCCAGAGCCTGCTGCCCTGAAGGCCCCTAGCGACTAGCAAGGGGTAAATCATGATATTTCTATGATATCTTTCTATAACAAATATTTACCTTACTTTCCTGTAGTAAAATTTAGGTCTACTTGTTGAAAACTATGTCACAATACCTATAAATCATCTGCCACATTTATATGGAGATAAAAGGTGTTCAAACCCTGTGGATAATAGCTGTGAGACTGGGTCTTCCTTATGACAACTTGACCTGGAGCTAAACCGTAGATTTAATGGCAATCCTCTTGCCCTAGCCTCCATATAGCTGGGATTACATCGTGAGACAAAATGCCTTCATAGTACAAAAGCATTTTCAACCCATGATTACCGAATATTTTATAGTCACAGTGAAGCTGTCTTGTTTGTTTGTCCCATGGACTGTGGTTCTCAGTGGCTGAAGAGCACAGAACAAGGATCCTCTTGATCCCTAAAGATCAAAAGTAAGGGGGAAATGGTGGGGAGCTTGCAGACAAATCCTCACCATCATGTCTCAACCAGAGAAGAGAGTTCACTTAAGAAATGTGAAGAGAATTACAAATACCGTCTGCAAGATAAAGCTTACAAATGTGACTGCACATCAGGATGGTTTCAATGGGTGGGATTTGGATCTCACTTAAGGTGTGAACTGGTTCTGACTTGAGGTGTGAATGTGCTGCTCTCTCTGGCAGTGTCTGTGCAGGAGAAGCACCATGGCGACACTTGTCTAGAATGATGCTGACAAAGTGGAGTCAATGGCAAACCATGAATGACCATGTCTCCACTTAAACTAGAGGGGTGCAGACATGCTTGCTTTTAGAGTCAGTGTCATTGAGTTGGGCAGTGGATGGGTGACGTTCATTGGAATGAAATATTATTTAAGACACTGAGGAGCCATTGAGTGTCACAGGAAAAACTCAGAACAACCTTAAGTTTTAAAACCTGAAGACTTTGATTGGACAATTTGAATTATATGGTTTAAGGGGAACTGATTCCTTCAGGTGTTTAATTGGGGCCCACTAAACTAGTCTCTCTCTGTAGACCCTGCCCTCAGAAAACCCTCCAAAGTCTGGTTCATCCCCCATAGCTACTAAAGACTATGCCTAGAAGGTCATTTTCATCAAGTTGTCCAGTGACCACTACATTGATACCCTTGCACATGTGTCTGCACACACACACACACACACACACACACACACACACACACACACAAGCACACATAGAAAAAACCCGCATACATGTTGTTCAAATTCTAAAATGATCTTGTAATTTTAAGATATTGTATATCTTAAAATTGGATATCCGGATACCCGGAGCCAGATATTGGGGTAAATACTGACAGATCAGAGAGACAAAGGAACAAGCCACAGCCACATCTCACCTCAACAACTTCATGAAGTCTCTGTCTCTGAGTCCTCAGCCAAAACGGACTTGTCAGATGAAAAATTTTAGTTCCTACCTCCTCATGCCTTATAAACCTTTCTCCACCCAGCCATATCACTTCCTTCCTAGTGCTGAGATTAAAGGCCTGTGACTCTCAAGTGCTGGGATTAAAGGTGTGTGCCATCACTGCCTGGCTTCTATGTTTAATCTAGTGGCTTCTTATGTTCTCTGATCTTCAGATAAATTTTATTAGGGTACACAATATATTACCACACACATACACACATAGTCAATAAATTTGAAAGGCATGACCTGAAGAGAGTCTGAAGAATATTTCTTTAGGTGGTAAGACTGGTTGATGATAATGAAGGAAAATTTAGACTGTAGGACACAATCATCAAAGTTGACAAAGATGGTGGCCATGAGGCATGTCTGTCTTCTAAAATCTACGAAGAATATAATAATGATTATTTGAAAACAGTTCTCTCAACAAGTGTGGGATGCTGGGACATTTGAACCATAACTTCAAAGCAATTCCAAAGCAGGATGTGTTGTCTACACTAATCTTGGGGGGATTTGAATCAATTTGGTGATGTCTCCCTCACAGATCATGAGAGTACATGCAGCAGCAGAGAGTGTGAACCACAGATGAAGAGAGAGAAGCAAAAGAATCTGCAGGATGCTTTGAGTAATATTTTATTCTTAAAATTACATTTCCTTATTTTATGTGTACATTTTGGTGGTTTCTTTAACATCACTAGTTTATAAAAGGGAATTGGAGGTTCCTTTGGGAGTTCATAGTGTTGTGACAAAAGGATTTCAAAATACATCAAATAGAGCCTGAAGGATGAGTTGATTCAAGTTGAAAAGTCAAGTCACGCTGTAAATCTCAGAGGCTTCTCACAGGAGGGGAATAGACATGTCCTGGAGAAGGTCATGAACTCCAGTTAAGCCAGCATGGAATTCAGCCACACAATGGAAGACAGCCGCCTGGTGGGGGTTGAGGGGTTGGGAAAGACAAACTCAGGGAAAGATAGCTTAGAGAAGAGATAGAGAGAAAAGTGGTTCATAAGAGCTTGGCTGTGCTCTTGTAAAAGCCTGGGCTAGGCAGGGAATCTGGAAAAGTAGAGGATTTCATCACTAACTTTTCTTTAGCATGGCTTAAGGTGAGCCCAATTTCGTAAGGTGGCTCTTTCTTCTTGAGTCAGAATACCTCAGGAAGGTGATGGGCCCATGTAACTTTAATGCTGAATTAGGCCAGAGATTCTATTTGCTAGCCTTGGCCAGGTGTACCCTTAATAGACTTCACTGTTACTAGAATATCTTCCCCTCTGAAGAGGAAACCCAAAATCATTGAGGAAACAAGATATCAGCCATTTCTGACATCTCTGATATCTGGAGAGGGTGATGGTGCTCAGAGGTCCACAGATACTCCTGGTTTTAGCCAAGAAACAAACTGGTCATTTTCCTTTGCCTCTCATTAGTCTGAACTGCACAGTCAACATGTGTCCCCCTGCTCTCATCTTCCCCTTCTAAATAGATGTGAATTGGCTCTCATTTGAGGTGTGAATTGCCACACTCTCTGACAGTGTCTCTTCTGGAGAAGCACCATGGTGACACGGTTCTACACCATGACTTTTATAAAGAGTCTTGGGAAAACCATGAAAGACCATGCCTACTCTGAAATTAACTCCCCAACTTCTATGTGTTCTTGGGGGAGAAGGCTCCTATTGTTCCTTATAACTGATGTGGGACATTGGGTATGAGAGAAGGGGGACCCTTCAGAGAGATCTGTCTATTAGATCACAGAAGGACACTGAAGTTCCATTTGTGTTACAGGGAGAGAGAGAGAAAAGATTCTTGACTGGAGTCTGGGAGGAGGTGAGAGTGAAGTAAGAGCAGGAGTTATTGGAGTGCAGCATCCTAGGCAGGGAACTAGGAGAACCAACATCAGAGTTTTTCAACATCCTCATCAAAGCCTTTGTATTTAGGATGGGATCACAAGACCATCCATTACACTCCTCAATCATTTTCCTTTCACCTCAGTGGCTGGACTCATCATCTGAGAATTGCTCAATTTCTTCATGTTGTAGAAAGATTAGATTTAGATATTGGAGGTTTGAACTAGATTGGCCCCTGTAGACTCATATGTTTGAATTCTTGTTCCTAAGTTAGTGGAACACTTTGAGAAGGTAAAAGAGGTGTGGCTTCATTGGAAAAGGTGTGTCACTGTGTTGGGATTTGAGGACTTACAAGACTCACAACATTTGGAATGCAAAGCTCTATATGGGATGTCTCCATCAAATTCCTCATCTTGGAGCTCGGGGAACACTACAGAAGAGGAGGCAGAAAGAGTGTAAGAGTCAGAGGGGATGGAGGACACCAGGAGATCAAGGCACACTGAATTAACTGAGTAAGGTGCATGTGAGCTCATAGAGACTGAAGCAGGAAGCACAAGGCCTGCAGGTGTCTGAACCATGTCCTCTGCATGTACATTACTGCCTTTAGCTTAGTATTTCTGTGGGACTCCTGAGTGTGGGAATGAGTGGGGCTCTGATTCCTGTGCCTGCTCTTGTGGGTGTTTTCTTTCTGTGGGGTTGCCTTGTGCAGTCACAATATGATGATTTTTTATTTTCTCCTAGTATATTATGTTTTGTCACATTTGGTTGTTATCTCTAAGAATACCATTGTTTTCTTATGAGAGACAGAAAGATTGCATCCAGGGGAGGGGACTGGGTTAAATAGAAAAAGGGGAAACTGTCATCAAAATATATTGTATGAAAACAGAGTCCACTTTCAATCAAAGGAAACAAATGAAAACAATTAAATTTTATTGTGTATGTATGAGTGTTTGCTTGAAAAATCTATGTGCACTACACATGCCTGGTACCCTGAGTGGTCAGAAGAGAAGAAGAGCATTGGATCCCCTGAAACCTGAACCACAGATGTCTGTTAGCCATATATAGGTGCTGTGAACTGACCCTGGGTCCTCTGTAAAACAAACAAGCACTCTTTTTTTTAAATTACACTCATGATATTAATCACATTTGTGGTATTCATATATTACATTCGCAGTATTCATTCAAATATATATATATATATATATATATATATATATATATAATTTTAAATGTTGAATGACATTTCTTTAAGGTGGTAGGAAGTCATAATTACAGGCTTACAGCATAATGGGAGGACCCCGGAGGGCAGAAGTTTGCTACTGGTGTTTTACAATCTTGCATCTAAGCTGTTAAGTCCCATTATTCAGGATACACAGATACACAGACAAGGAACTTCCCTTAAGCATTCAGGAGGGTGGAACCTGGCAGGGAATTAGCATTGGGAGGATATCAAGGTCAAGGTCCATAAGCAAGGCAATAGTTACCCAAAATGGGGGCCAGGGACCTGTAGGTGCCCCTTTTATTAAAAAATGAGCTACTGACTTGGGTTGTGTGGGACGTCAGCAGTTCACCTTACCTGTCATGGAGACGCCTGCCCAGGCCACACAGGTGCTCTGTATTAGGTTGGTGAGTGCCCCCCCACCCCGGCATTACCCCTCTCTGAATACTCATTATCATACCAGCTCAATCGTGTGTGAGCTGCATGGATAATTGCTGCCAAAGATCTCAAAGGGGCACTGGGCTCAAACAAGCACTCTTAACTGCTCAGTCACCTTTCCAAGGATGGTATTAATAACCCCTGGGTAAAATTTAGGCAGAAATGGAAAAAAAAGCTTAATAAACACTAATACATTTAAATACATACCGAATGGACAAATACTTTGTTATTTTAAGGCAGAACTTACAAAATTTACCAAGGAAAGACCAATACTTGAAGAGAATCCCATTTTAATTCAATGTATTACAATTTGGTCTTACAAAGATATGATCATAGATAACATATTGACATCTCACCTTTCACTTCCATTTATATCTTACTCAGACCTTCATGACTTGGTCAGGCTTGCACACTTTTCCTCTGATGCTAGGAAATCATCCAGCCAGATTAATCTTAATTTTTTGTGCTACAAATATTTTTATTCTCACACCTTTTCAACAATATTTTCCTGTTTCCTTTTTTTCATTGCACCTTATGATGAAACAGAGCAAAATAGTAAATTAAATTAAAAAGAAAGTTGGCTCCACACTACATGTGTAGCATAATAGCAATAAATTAGTATCTCCAGTATACATAGTATTCAATTATGAAGCCCTGTATATTATTCTGCAGACACTGTATACAACAGGTCACTCAACAATATTGTCGCACTGTACAGTCCAGGAAATGTTCTCACATACACATGCTTGTGGTCTTCATTGATGATAAATAATAGATGGGTTAAAGCAAAATATTAACCAATTGAAGCGGACAATATCCAACAGAGACGAGGAAAAGCCCTGATATAATGTCATCTTGAAGCAATGGCTAAGGAGTTTTACACATATGCCCCCTCTATCCTTAGGTGGATGAGCAGCCCATTACTGTTTCTATTGTAGACATCATTATATCTAGGGATAGACAATAGACCCCTCTCCTGGAAACAGTTTTCCCCTCAGTTGTTATGAATGACAGGATGCCTTTCCCCTTGGCCTGTTTTGCTGTTCATATTGGTGTTTGTCACAGAGTCAGAGCCCATCCTGACTCAGGGAAGGAATGTTAGAGGATAGTTGAAACCAAGAGTTTGTGCCTCAAATGAGTAGACCTAACCCCATCTCCAGAGCCTATTTCTCAGAGAGCTCACAGAGCTCCTGGCAGTGCACACACAAAAGAATTTAGATCCTCTGTAATATTTCAGACTGAAAATGATGACTCTTTGTAGATGACCAGTGATTATAGAAGGAACAGCTCTATGTGCTGGACACATGTATTCTGGACAGAAGTTTCATATCCTGGGATGACAGGCTGGACCCTATGCATCTGAAAAATGTTCTAATTTCCTCATGCATTATAAAAAGAAAATTTACACACACACACACACACACACACACACACACACACTAACACACACAAACACCTATGTATAATTACTGTGTAGCCAACAGATGAGTCAATACCATACAGTAAATATTACCTTCAGATTTGGACTTTGGTATGGCGATGTACTCTTCTTGTCTGTCCATGGTTGCTGCTGCTGAGAGAATCTTGCAGCAGTGTATAGCATATTGGAGGTGAGATAGAATTATTGTATTATTCTTGTTTATTCTGTGAAGTGTTCTACAGTTATCCTAACGGGAAGATGAGTATTTTATGGCTTACACTCTATAACTAAACAAATATCCACCATTAAATAAAAAACCAAAATATTAAAAATTACACATTGTACCCATATCAGGCAACGGAGTATGCCATCAGGAAAAAGGCAAATGATACAAGAAAAAAAAATGAGCCCATTAGGAAACTAGGAGCCTTGTTTTGATTTCAATGATGGTAAGGAAAATCTCACTCAATGAATCCCAGAAATGAAGCTTCTGCTACTTTATGGATATTTGTCCATCCAGCAAAATTTCTTTAGAGAGAGACAAAGAATGTTGACCTCGATGTGTGAGTAGCAATCTATCATTGCACAATAGTTTCCGTATCCAACATGCCAGCATTTCAGATAATCATGTGTGCAAAAGGACAAAAAAAAGAGCAGAGCATATCAATACAGCTTGGGTGCCCAATGTGGGTCTAGGCTCTAGGAGAATCACACATCTCCATTTTAAACTGTAAAGTGCATGTCTGCCAACTAAAATTACATGCCAATACATATGGGTTATGAGCCTCATCTATATGAGATAATATTTTCCATAAACTGTTCAAACAACAAATACAGAGATGTTTAGACATTTGACAGGTAAGGGAAATGAACAAGAATATGATAGAGAGGCTGGTGAGATGGCATAGAGGTTAAGAGCACTGACTGCTCTTTCAGAGGTTCAAATTTCAATTCTCAGCAACCACATGGTCACTCACAATTATTTATAATGAGATCTGGTACTCTCTTCTTGCATGCAGGCATACATGCAAGTGGAACACTGTGCACAAAATAAATAAATAATTTTTTTTAGGCCAGCTCTCATTGGAAAATAAGCTGAGTGACTATTCTCACACCCAGAGAGTTCTGCCCCCTCGTCTCTTGGAAACAGCCAGTCCCCAGCAACCCCCACCCAACACTGCCTCAGTTGCTGGCCAGCATGGAAAACTCCTGCAGGAAGCCCCCCACACTGCCGCCATTGGACCCTGCAATCCACAAGTTCCACGACCTGATCCAATACCCATCTGCCTGTGACCCCAGTAACTTCCTGAGACATGGAAGCCAAACCGCCAGCTCTCATTGGACCACAAGTAACTTCCTGAGGCACAGAAACCAAACTGCCAGCTCTCATTGGACCAAAGGCTCTCATTGGACCAAGACTAACTTCTGAGACAGGGAATCTACCAGTCCTCATTGGACCAAGAGTGGCTTTCTAAGACATAGAATCTGCCACATGCCATTGGACCAAGAAAGGTTTCCTGAGACACAGAATCTCTTAGATCTGACTGGTCGAAGAGCCCCGATAAGACCAAGAGCAGCTCCTTGAGTCACAGAATCAAATTGCTTGGGTTGGTCCAAGAGCAGCTCCTTGAGATACAGAATCTGCCAGCTCCAATTGGACCAAGAGCCAAGATTGGACCCAGAGTGGTGCCTGAGACACAGACACAGCAAGCACAGACTGGACCAATAACAGCTCACTCACAGGCACCTCTTGCACCTAGTAGAGGAGGAGGTAGGCAGCAGTCAAGGCAAAAATACATATAACAACATAAAGCAATATGACATCGCCAGAACCTAGCCCTCCTGCAACAGCAAGACCTGAACATCAAAATGTAGAAGAAGCAAAAGTGACCATAAATACAGCTTCATGAAGAGGCTAGAGGCCTTTGAAAAAAATGAAAAATTCCATTAAAGAAAATGAGGAAAAGGCAAACAAAAATTGCAACAAATGAATAAAGAAATTGAGGAAAAGACAAATAAAAAAATTGGAAGATATCAATAAATCCCTTAACGAAAGCCAAGAAAAAGCAATTAAATGTGTGAGAGAAACATTTCAAGACCAGAAAACTGATATAGAAACAATGAAAAAGACACAAACAGAGGAAGTGCTGGAAACAGTAAATCTGAGCAAACCAACAGGAAACACAGAAGCAAACATAACCAACAGAATTCAAGAAATGGAAGGGAGAATCTCTGGCATAGAGAATTGTAGCAGGAATCCTAAAAAGTCTTATGAATAAAATCAAACCTGGGCCAGGTATTGGGGTGAGTGCTGGAAGATCAGAGAAGCAGAACAAGCCATAGCCACCTCAACTTGCCAGTTACTCCACTAATCCTATTTCCTCAGACGGGAAACCTCTGTGTCCTCATCTGTAATGAATTTCAGCTGAACTGTGCTGCTCAAAGCCTAAAAGCTTAACCAGCTAAAAGCTTCTAGTTTCTGGTCTTTATGCCTTATATACCTTTCTGCTTTCTACTATCACTCCCTAGGATTAAAGGCCCACTTTCTGGGATTAAAGGCGTGTGTCGCCATGCCTAGCTGTGTCCAATGTGGCCTTGAATTTAGACAGATTCAGAGGGATTTCTGCCTCTGGAATGCTAAGATTAAAGGTGAGTGTGCCACCATTTTCTGGCCTATACATCTAGTGACTTCTGTTCTCTGACCCCAGATAATTTTATTAGGGTACACAATATTTTGGGGATCACAATACCACCACAATTTGTAATAGCCAGAACTTGGAAACAACCTGATACCCCACATTTGCAGAATGGATAAAGAAAATATGGAACATATTCACAGTGGAGTATTACTCAGTAGAGAAAAACAGGGTGGAGATACAGAGTTGTGAGACTGGGTCTCCTTGTCACAATTTGGCCTGATCTCACTCTGCAGGCTGACATGCCATTGACTACACTGCAATCCTCCTGGCACAGTCTCCCCAGTGCTGGGATAAGTTTACTGAGTCAACATGTCTGGTTTATGAGGAAGGATTTTCAAACAACTTTTACTTAATAGAGTGTATATGGCTGTTAGTAAAGCTGTCTTCTGTTTGTCATGTTGACTGTGGTTTTCAGCAGTTGAAGAGCACAGACCAGGGATCCTTAGGATCCCTAAAGATCAACAGGAAAGGAGAAATAGTGGGGAAGCCTGCAATCAAAACTTCATTTACATGCCTCAACCAGATACGAGAGTCCATTAAAAAGGTATGAAAGATTACACAAATAAAATTTAGGAGGTACAAGCCAACAAATGTGACCACCAGCATGAGGATGGTGTGGGCTGCTCTGGTCTCAGCATGGCCTCGGTGGTTCTGATTGGCAGTGAGGATGTGCTGTGTTCGCTGGTGATGCCTATGGAGGAGAAGCACCATGGAGACACTGGTCCAGACCATGATGCTGATGAATGTGGCATCATGGGAAAAAAGCAAGAAGACAAAGCCTGCACTGAATCCAGGTGTGGAGCAGACCCACTTGCCTTGATTGTGAGTGTCATTGCCTGTGCTCTGTGGACCACTGACTTTGATTGGAATGTAGACATTATTTAAGAAACTGAACAACCAACAATTGTAACAGGAATAACTCAGGGCATCGGGGGCTCTTCCTCGGAGCATCTGACTACCCCAGTGACTAGGAACAAGAGTGAGAAACTGATGGATGCTCAGGACACAGGTGGAGCACATGTTTGTGCTTCGAGCCACCAAGCGAATGAAGAACTCAATTTTGCATTGCAGGTTAGTAGGAGGACTCCTTGGAACAAACACCATCACGTTGTTTGGAAATGCAGTAATTAGGAGAAGGAAGGCATTGGCCACAGCCAAGTTGGTGACAATGACCTGTGTGGGCCTCAGTCGAGAGCCAGTAAAGATGGGAGAGAAATTATGCACAAACAGAAGAATGTTGGCCAGTGTTCCACACCCAATCTCGAAAAGCAGGAGTGTCTGGAGAGCCAATTCCTCAGTGGCTTTTAGAGTTTTATTCTGAGAGGACATGGAGACAACCTCTGTGCAGCCTGAGTGATGACCATGAGAAAAACTGCTGTATTTAAAACACTTCTCAATGTCTGAGCATTAGAATGATTTGAGTCTTTACTTCTTCTATGAAGGGAGACACTACTGTATCACAGTACAGGAGCTTGTCCTGGAGAACACAGCATAGACAACTCAGACTATTACTTTGTACTTTATGTACTTTCCCTCACCTCATGTTGGAAGTGTATTAGCGATTCAGTTGTATCATTTTTGGTCCACATCACACCTATTATAACACAGTAAGGCATATAAACATATGAACAGTTAACATGGAAACACATTATTTTACCTTTTGAATGAAACATCTTCCCTCAATGATAAAGTGTGTTAAGAAATACAAATTGGAGGTTGGAGAGATGGCTCTTCACAAGACTCATGTTCAAATCCAGCACCCACATGGTCGTTCATAACACCTGTAACATCAGTTCCCCAAGTTGAATGCCCTCTCATGGCTTTTGTGGCACTGCACAAATGTGGTGCCAGACATACAGGCAGTTATAACACTAGATGTATAAAGTAAAATTCCTGTATCTTTAAAATGACAAGAATTCAAACTTGTAATTCTTAAAATCATGTAAGTAAAGTAAGTTGCCAAAAAAAGAACCCATCAGCTTTTGTGAAAATTTTATACAGATCATCAAAGTGATAGAATACAAAATATTTTTTAAATGTAACCAGTTTCCTGATCACAAATATGAACCTCAATTTATACATGTATATCCCCATATACATAAGCAACCTCAAAAGTTACACAAGGGAACTCCTTCGGCAGATAATCATCTTATGTGAAGTGACTGTATGCAGGACTAACTCAAAAAATCTGCAGGCCTCCTATATCTAAATGATAACTGGGTTGAGAAAGAAATAAAGAAAACAACACCCTTCACAATAGCCACAAGGAATATAAAATATCTTGGTGTAACTTTAACTAAGCAAGTGAAAGACCCATATGACAAGAACGTCAAGTGTTTGAAGAAGAATACTGCAGGAGTTACCAGAAGATGGAAGGATCTAACATGCTCCTGGATTGGTAGAATTAGCATAGTAAAAATGGCCATCTTACCAAAAGCAATATACAGATTCAATGCAATCTCCATGAAAATTCAAACATAATCCTTTACAGACCTCGAAAGAACAATACTCAACTACACATGGAAAACCAAAAACCCAGATAGTTAAAAGAATCATGTACAAAAGAACTTCCAGAGGTACCATCATACAAGATGTCAAGCTGTACTAATGAACAATAGTAATAAAGCCCACATGTTATTGGCATAAAAACAGAAAGTTTGATTGATCTTGGAATAGAATCAAAAATGGAATTGAAGACCCATACATAAAACAATACACCTATGGACACCTGATTTTGTCAAGGAATAGAAATTATACAATGGAAAATAGGAAGTATCTTCAACAAATGGTGCTGATCTAACTGAATGTCTGAATGTAGAAGATTGCACATAGATCCATATCTATCACAATGTACAAAACTCAAGTCCAAGTGAATCAAAGAACTCAACATAAATTCACCTGCACTGAACCTGATAGAAGAGAAAGTGGGGAATAGCCATGAACAATTGGCACAGAAGACCATTTGCTGAATATAACACCAATAATGCAGACACTAAGATCAACAACTAATAAATGGGACCCCATGAAACTGAAAAGCTTCTGTCAAGGCAAAGGACACTGTCAATAGGACAAAATAGCAGCCTTCAGAATGGGAAAGATCTTCACCAACCCACATCTCACAGAGGGCTTATTCCCAAAATATATAAAGAACTCAATTTACACACACATATGGAAAAATCCCCAGGTACCAAAGTATTTCATTTATTCATAATTCTGTGTATCTTCCCTATTTTAATGAGGAAGCAGAAACTGGAGAGAAAATGAGCCATCACCAGCTTCTCTCAGCCACACTCAAAATGTGGTGAAAAACCATCACAGTTAAACCATTTACACAAATTCTTTGGAAACTCGTGTCTTTGAATCATGTCTTTGAAAGCTCTTATTTAATCTGCAGCTTACTTCATATATTGCTTTCCAGAAAAACCGTCAGCCTCCATTCATCAGTTAAAATTAACCTCCCATACATGGATGTCAAATTCATTGTCATTTTCAACAAAGTGTTTAAACTGTGAAACAGATATTTCCTTGGGATGAAGAAATCATTGACATCATTAGGTAAAGAAGAGACAAAAAGCAACTCTCCTCCTAACCATTAATGTTAACTTCAGAAGAGAATGTTAAGCAGACATCTACAGGTGCAATAATCCCACCTGTCCAGCCACAGCAAGGATAAAGGTGCTCACACACATGAAAGCCACCTCCTAAACACTTACTGAAGAAACAAAGCTCTTATTTATTCTCCATTTTAAGATCCTATCTTCCCTTAGAAAGGTACAAGGAAAGGCTTACCTCTCCAATATTTTCCATGGAACATAATGCACTGGTGTGAATGAACACAGATTACCAGTGCTCATAAAAGGACTGTTTACTAGATGAACATCCCTCAGAGAGTGCATTACTTTGTCATGTGTGGTGTCAGTGACAGTGTTTGCATGGAGACTTTGGGATACCTCCAATGAAGAAAAAAACTGGTCCTCAGGGCAAATCACAATTTTTACCTTGTTAATGATAATGTTTATGACTTTGTTGGATGCTAAGGAATAGCTGTCAGAAGTTAGAAAAAGTTTCCCATGTGTCCTTCGGGAGCATCTAAGTTTTAATATTGTGTTGGAGATGTGTACTCCAGTGTAGATCAAGGGATTTGTTAAACATATTTCCAATGGGGCATATTATACAGTACAGTTTCACACTTTCAAAATCATACTGGCATGAAATCCCTGAGGAAGACCATCAACAAGTCATCAGAAGTCTGGTATTTTCCCATCTGTGAACCAACTAGTGTAGATAAAGAGCCATGAAGTGGAGGTAAGCCAGAACAGAGATGAGTCACACAGTGGCAGACAGCCCCATGGTGGGGTGTGGGGCTTGAAGAAATACTAAACAATAAAAACCATTGTGTCAATCATGCTTAGAGGAGAGAAAGAAGGAAGGGTAATTCAGAGTAGCATGGCTGTGTTCTGTAAGTGCCTGTCCTAGAGTGTGGGATATGGGAAGGGAAAGTACAATAATTTATCAAAGTGTAATTCTTTTACAAATCTCTTCTTCAGCATGTCTTAAGGTGATCCCATCTTTTAGGGGTGGTCCGTCCTCTTGGGGCATAATCTCCTGACAAAGTTATTGGCCCATGTGATGTGAATGGTGAATCTCCAGTCAATCCAGACATTCTACTGTGTTGGATACAATGAGTTTTTCTTTAATTAACTTCTCTGTCACTCTAATTTTTGTACAACAATTATCCCTGGTCAATATCCAGGAATGATGAAGCATCTAACTAGATCAAAGATAAAACATAAAAGGCAATGACATTTGTGGGGTCACTCCCTCTTGTTCTGCTGGCCACCAAATTGAGAGGGGAAAGAGTCAGATGGGACAACAGAAATCTTGGTGACCCATGAGCAGGAATGCAGATAGCTCTTTGGGAGACAGATTTCAGGGAATAAGTTCAATTTTATTCCAGGGTATAAGGAATGTATAAGGTTAGGGAGTTTGGGAACAAACCCTAATTTGCATTAAGGTGCACACCCCTATCACAAGGCTTAGTGTGTGGCTGTAGGGTCCTATAGCAGAGCTCCTAGTACAAGTCTTCTTAGTAGGGATCTGTGCCAAGGACTAAGTTTAAGATGAATCAGGCATTTGGTTTCAGAGACAGCCTTTGGATTAGGTCATTTTTCCAGGCCTGGGGACATTCTCCAGATAAAGCTAGGTAGAGAGCAGGAAGTTCTGCTAGAGGGAGGTGGTTCCATTTTGCTCAGCTTGTAGATAAAGCTGCTAGGCTTCTGGCAGGCTGCAACCTTGACCAGTCAGCCATGGCTTCCAACATCTTCCCGTTTTTAGTTATTAATGGAGAGGCACCACTGTAAACCCTGGGGAATCTGTCGCCTGTGTCAGAAGAATCCAGGGTCTGGTAGTGAACCATGACCGGATTGTTAGTGATTTCAGCAATGGTAGTGATCTGTCACCAGAGTCAATAAATAAGGCAGGGGCCATGCATCCAAATAAACAGCATTATCAGAGGACTGACATAGGGAGGGAGCCAAGAAAATAAAGGGTTATGGATCCAGGTAATTTGCTCTTTGGCTGGAATTTTTAGAGCAGTGCTTTGTGCAGTATTTTCAGGGTATTTACATTGGTTTTAACATTTGATTTGTTTACATAGAAGCCACATTCTTCCCCCAGTACCAAGCAAGTCTCCACATGTTCAGCAGTTACTCTGTCTAGTGTTCTTCTGTTATGGACACAAAACCTGCAGGAGAGTTCATCTGTTTTTGGAATGAATGGAGGCTCTCAGTTGTAGATGTCACAGTCTGATAAAGTCTGTGTCTGAAGTCTCCAGCCAGAGGATGTGTCTGGGTGATGGCAGTTGTTGTAGCCCCAGAAGATCCAAGGGAGATGACAAGTCTTATTCCTACCAGTACAGGAAGGAATAACATTTGTCTTTGGTTAACAGCTGTGTTCCTTCCCCCTCATCAGATAGATATTCCTGTGGAATAATCACAAGTGGTGTACAAAACCCTGTCAGGGGGTGTCTATTCAGTATGTTTTACAGAAAGTACATCATACACACCCTAAGGCTTGCCAGCAATTCTATGTTCCTTCCAATAAATTTCATCTCTTTATTCAAGTCTTCTTTTATTGTAATTACTCCCAAACTCCAATATCGCTGCCCACAGGTTTATGCATTTTGGGTCATGCACTATGACATGGAGACACTGCCAGGTCTTATCTCACAAAGAAAAGTGACTCTACATCCCCACCATCCATCCACCCACCACCTTCAACTTGTGTTGGGACATCCCTTCTCCCTTACCTGTCCATGCTGAAATTTTAAGCTGGTTGGTCACTCACGGACTTTCCGCTGGTATCAGCAGCACCTCTGAGTTCACATTTTTGTCACACCCCCATAGATGGTATTGCCTCTATTGCCCCAGTGGTCACATCTTGACAGGCTGTTCAGAATTATAGCAAGCATGGTCAGGCACTTCGTGAGACAATCCATAAGGACTTCTTCAAACTGATGTTCTTCACACATCCTGGGGTAGTAACTGGAAGAGAGTGAAGTCATGCATCTGGAACATGGTTCTTGATTGTCTTCATCACTCCACATTTCTTAGAGCCTCCCAGGGACTCTCAATGATTCAGTGGAAGGTCATAGTCTGTGATCCATTTTCCTATGTTATCACTCCCCTCCAAGTCCTGCTGCAATCTGTCAGGATATCTATGGGTTGTCATATGACAGACACATGAACTTCCACACCAGTGTTTACTGTCTATTTTACCAAGATCAGATCCCATGTGAGTTATTGTTCGTAGTACCAACCAATCTGTGAATCTTTACTGTGAGGTCAAAGACTGTGCACTCCCTAGCCAAGTGAAATTTCCTCAGCTATCACAATTCATATCAGTGGAGATTCATTAGGGAAATTTCTTTAAATGGTAAAAATAGAACTACTGTGTGTTCTGAAAACTGACATCCTAATTTATATTCTCAGATTTACATTGTACAAGGAGAAATTGACCACTCAAGTTGTCCCCTGACATTCACATTATACCACAGCACATGTGCACATGTGTACATACAAAAAACCATGTCATATAAAATTTCAAAAGCCTGTGTTTAAGGGTCTCAGTGCTGTGACAAGACACCATGACCAAGGATCCCAATTAAAGGAAGTGGCTAACTGAGCTAATGAATTCAGAGTGTTTGAGACCTTGACTGTAGAATAGAGGAATGATGACAGGAAAAGCTGAGAGTTCACATCTTGATACTCAAGAAGTGGGAAGAAAGTGAACTTGTGGTGGTGAGAGGCATTTAAAGTTTAAATAAACTTTATACTTTAACCTTGGCCCAGGTGATAAACCTCCACAAAAAGGACACACATCTTAATCCTTTCCAAATCGCAACCACCTGGAAAGCTAGTATTAATATGGAGGAGACTATATATGGCACATCTTATACAAACCACAACAGCATGAAAGTGAGATAGTGAGAGTCCACAGAGATGCTGTGCAGGCAGAGAGAGTGGTTGATGACAAAGGAGGAAAAATTGGGCTCTAGGAAACCATCGCCTAAAGATCTAAGATGCACTTGGCATGCACTGTCTTCTAGAACCTCCAGGGAATAAGCTGGGGACTACTGGATAACAGATCTCAGATTATGAGTTTGATTTTAAATATGTGTGTGTGTGTGTGTGTGTGTGTGTGTGTGTGTGTGTGTGTGTGTGTGTGTGTTTAAAATTTCAGTAGCAAAGCATATTTAGGAAGGTCCCAAAACAGAATGGATGTCTAAAGCATGTCTCAGGGATTGGCATGGTTTGGCACACTCTGCTGTTCAAGATAATGAGAGGTTGCACAAAAGAAGAAATTCATTTGAGTTTAAAAGAAAAATAGCTTAGTCTTCTGTTACAGTTTCATTTGGGGCATTGAAACTACACCAGAGCTATAGTTAACCCTTTACTTCTTGAAGATCAAGACTACTAGAAGATATTTTCCTCAGGGATCAATTGGTCTTGCAGGAGCCTCTAGTTCTTTTAGCCTTTCTTCTACAAGCTGATACATCCAAGTGAGAATGTGTCAAAGGCCTTGCTAGATCATGGCTTTGCTTGGGATCACAGAGGGAAAGTCTCCTTTATCTTGCTCATCATCTCTGTAGACCGGACACTGGTTAGAGTCTACCTAGTAGGGTCTCCATGGCTTCCATGAATTAGGGGGCAGGTGACTTAACAAGGCTGTGGGATATTTTATGAAATGCTCCATGTTCCTCCAGGAGTTGGCTGACGTTGGAGGATCACCCCTCTTAATCCCACTGTCCACAGCAGTACAGACTTGAAAGTATCCTTACTGAGAACCTGGGAGGGCACTTGTGTCAGTCTGGTATTTGTTACATTATTGTTATTTTACATGTATGAATGTTTGCTTGAGTGTGTGTGTCTGTGCACCACATGCATGCCTAGCACCCTGAGTGTCAAAAGAGGACACTGAGTCTTTGGACCTGGAACCACAGGTGGCTGTGAGCCATCACATAGGTCCTGAGACCTGAACCTTGGTCTTCTGTAAGAAAAACAACTCTCTTAACTGCTCAGCCATATCTCCAGCCAAGACTGGTATTGTTCTCTCCTTCATAATATTTATATAGAGCTGGGGCAGCAGCTAACACTTTTAATGCACACTGACTGAATGCCTTTTTTGTTCTTTTAAAGCAGAACTTGAAAAACTTACCAAGGGTGGATCATTACTTTCAGAGAACTCCAATAACTTCATTGTGTTGAATTTTAAGCTTAGAAAGTCACGATCACAGGTGCCATATGAACATCTCATCTTTCACATTCAATTCATGCCATACTTAGTATTGGTAAGGATTTCCAGGTTTCTAACAGGTGCTGGGGAAACAATCTGCCATTTTAATTATTATACACAAATCCTTCTTTGCTAAAATATTTCCTTTTTACCATCTTTCCATAATTATATTTTTTCTACATCCTTGTTTCTTTTCATTTCGTATCCTTCCTACACATGATGAAACATGATAAAATTAGTGGGATATAAAAATAGTTAAAAAAGAAAGTTTAATCCAAAACAGCATACATAGCACAATGACATAAATTAGCGTTACTAGAATGCATAATATAAAATTGCAAAGCTTTAGATGTTCCCAGTAGATGTCAATGACAACAATGTCCGACAGCAATATTTTCTTCCTTGTATAGTCCAGGAAATATTCTCACATAGGCATTGGCACTCAATGTGGATGCGGCACAGAAGACATGAGTTGATTCCAGGATGACAGGCTGGACACAAATCACATAAGAATCACTAAGATTTCTTATACTTCATCAAAAGAAGATACACACACACACACACACACACACACACACACGAGAGAGAGAGAGAGAGAGAGAGAGAGAGAGAGAGAGAGAGAGAGAGAGAGAGAGACCTACACATAATCCTTAATAAGCCAACAGATGAATCCAAACCATACAGAGCATGTTATCTTCAGGGTTTAGATTTTAGGGTAGAGATGTACTCCTCCTTGTCTGTTCATGGATGCTGCTGCTGAGAGAATCCTACAGCAGCATATAGTATATTGGAGGTGAGATAGATTTATCACATCATTCTCTATTTTTTTAATTAGTCGTATTTTATTTTTTTTTCAAGTTTGACATTCTGTCTGTATTTTTTCTTTTTTAAAATAAGTTTTATTCATTTTACATACCAGTCACAAATCCCCACATCACTCCTCTCAGCCCTACAGGTTTCCCTCACCCAAACACCGCCCATTCCCTCTTATGAAAATGTGAGGCCTCCCATGAGGAGTTAGCAGAGTTAGGTCCATTTGGTAGAGGCAGGTCAAAGCCCCTCCCCCTGCCTCTAATGATGTATTACATCATTCTTACATATACAATGAAGATAGTGATCTAACTAGATGACAATTGGTCTAAGTAGAAAATGGTTATTCTGTGAGTCACCCTCAATTCCCAAAAGCTACACCAAGAATTCAAAAATGTAGCATTAAGAATGATAAAGTGTGCTGAAACCAGACCATAGAATACACTATCAGGAGGATGAGAGAATAATCAGGGGAAGATGAAGTCCTATAGGACTTCATAGGAAACTAGGCTTTTCATTTTGACTTTCAGTGATGAAGTGTAAAAACTCACGTCATAAGTCCCAGAAACGAAGTTTCCATGTCTTTATTGATATTTATCCCCACAGGAACATTTCCTTAGGTAAAATTAAAGAATGTTTACCTGGAAGTGTGAGAAGCAACCATTCAATCCACAATACTCTCCCTATTCAACATGGTGGCATTTCAGATAAATACATGGGAAACAAAGACACAAAAGACCAGGAGGACATATATTTATTTTTCCGGTACCTTATTATCCAGGATAGAAAAACATGTCTGTTTTCAACTTTGAAGTTTACATCTGTCCATTGACAGCAATACACCAATATATAAGGTTATTAGCTTTGTTTACATGAGATAACATTTGTATAAACTCTTCACATGACAAGATAGGAATGTTTTTACAGGACCACTGGTAAAGAACAGATTATCAAGTATATGCATTAATTGAGGTCATGGAATCCTCTAATCCATCAATGCTAACACATTGACTACATAAGATAAGTGTAAGTTATGTCATAACTGGCTCTTTGATCTTTCCTTCCTTCCTTCATTCCTTTATTCAATCTTTCTTTCCTTCTTTCTGTCTTTCTTTGTTCCTTTTCTTTGTGGGGGAGATGGTTAGAGAGTTTTGAGACTGCGGCTCTGTATCAGAATTGGTCCAGTATCTCACTCTATAGCATTGGGTTATACCATTAATTATATTTCTGTTTTCCTGGCTAAAATTCCCTAATTTTTTTAGGTCCTTGTGGGACCTAAAAAATTTAAGAAGCAGAAATCCCAACTTTTGATGTTGCAACCAGAAGTCTTGGTCAAGTGCAGAGGGATGTGTGAATTCTATTTTTAAAAAAAGCCCACAGTGACAGGAATTCCACAGGCCAGCCATAGGAAGATGGAGAGTCTCCTGAGGGGTGAAGGCTTTTCCCTGAACTCAATCACTTCAGAAACACAGCTCTGACCCACCCTGACAAGGAAGACGACTCCAGTCGCCAACTATTTTCCTGAGACAGAATTCGACACAGTAATCATGTTTCACATAGTATCTACAGAGCTTTGTGCAGGAAGTTTTCAATACAGGTGAGTCCAGGATGCCAGTCTTCATAAAGGGCAGGTGTCTGGCCCTGATATACCTCAGAAAGACCATTAAAATGACACCTTTTAGTGGCAGCATCTGCATGGTTAGAGTTTGGGTTGGCTCTAAGGAAGAACAGGTTTTCTCCCCATAGCAATCACCACAAACAACTTTTGGTGGTTACTAAGGAACAGCTGGGCAGAAGTTAGAAAAGGTTTGCATGTTTCATTTTTGATAATCTATGTTTGGAACTGATGTTGATATTAGTTATGGAAATGTGTACTTGGGGATGGATCAAGGGATGCATTTATGGTATTACCTATGGGGTGGTGTACATTGCACAGTGTAAGTAAATCGGTTGCAACAACTCTGGGTTTGGTCCTAGATTTTGGCACCAAAATATGAGTTTTCCAACTCTGGGGAAATGTGTCCTGACTACCTGGGGAGTCAGGCAACACCTTGAGCTGCTAATGAGAGCTCTTGATGGCTGAAGCTGCAAAGAAACAGTTTAGCCCTGGAGGCTGAAGTATCCCAGACACCTCCAGCTGCTCAGAACAACAGCTCTGCCCTGAAGGTGTTCTGGACACCTGGAGTTGTTTAGCAGAGCCCTGACATTTGGAAGTGCAAAGAAGCAGCCCAACCCTGGAAGGGAAATTTTTCTGACTTCTCATGAAAGTCAGGACTGGAACTGATTCAGCAGGGAAGGGTATCCTGACTATTTGGGAAAGTCTAGGTATACCTGATGTGATGGGGGATGGTCTTCCTGCCGGATACAGCAATCCTGCTCCTCTCCTGGAGAGCAGCTACAGCGGAGCTTCGCTCAGCCCCCAGTTGAGGGGTCTTCCTAGCAGAGCTCTGCTTCTCCTGCCTAAGATGTTGCTTCTTTTGCTTCACTCTGCAAAAGGGGAAAAGCCTGCAGAAATGTAGTAATCTTCTTGAGCTCCGGAGAAAAGTGTTACTTTTTCAGCTCTCTCTTGCTCTGACCACTTAGGGACATCTCAGCAAGGATCTTCTCTATGCCAGTGAATAAAGATCTTCACACCCAAAACTCTTTTGAGAAAGAAATTTATTTGAGAAAGAGGAGTCCAAGAGAGTAGCTGCCTCTACCAGGTTGGAGAGAACAGCCATTTTTCTAACTGACCAGGCAGGGCAGTTTACACAGGAAAGCCTGGGCGTGGAATCAACCAGGAGTTGACTTGGGGTCCAGGATTCTGCTGTCCTGCTCTGTGATTGGTGGGTTTCACAAGCCAGTTGGCCAGGGACAGAGATGGCTCTGATCTGAACGAGCCAAACTGTGTTTCTTTCTGTTCCGATCTGAGCCATCTTTCCCTAGTTCTTGGCTCCAGAGTCAGGGTGGGGTTCTTTAGCCAGCCCCTTTTCTCCATACACAATACTGTTTCAATCCTCCAAAACCATGCTGAGGACAAGTCCTTTCATAAGGATCATCATTGTGTGAGCTTGAGTCTAGTATATCCTATGCAGGTCCTACATTCTTCTACATGTGGCCTGGGACTATTTAGTGTGTTGGTATAGACCCATAGGAGCACGTGTTTCCTCCAGCAGATTTTGTGAGTTATTTCAGTGTTCACTTGTCTCTACATGAGTCTTAGGCTTGTTTTCTGAGATACCCCTGTATCCTCTGACACTACAGAGGTCTAATGTATTGCCACTGTGCAGAGTATAAATAATCCTGGGTAACTAGCAAGGATATGGATTAGGCAATCAACAACTATAGAGAACCATGTTTGAGTGTGTGTCTGCAGTTCTAGTGTAGCTAGAGTTTTCTCCAGTCCTGCCTGGCCCACTGTTAGGACAAATTTCTCTCACCCAAGAGTCCCAGACCTCAGTCCCTCAGACCCAACCCAGTAAATGGCCGTGGCAGGCTTTTTGTTATCTAGTTCTTCTATCTTAAACTAACCCATTTCTATAAATCTAGACCTTGCCACATGGCTGGTGACTTACTAGTATCTTACATGTTGTTACTCATGGAGGCAGCTGGCAGAATACTGTTCCCAGTATTCTTCTCTACTTGTCCCACCTATACTTCTTGCCTGACTACTGGACAATCAGCATTTTATTTATACAGAGAGATATCGCCAGAATTCTAGCATGTGAAAAGCAAGGGAAAGAGGAATCACATCCTAAGGCTGGCCTTTCCTTTATAATTTCAAATTCAATTCCAGTGATAGTGCACGGGGCTCCTGGTCCCCATGGCCATGTCTAGATTCTGGATATACCTCAGGGACTGTCAACTGACTCAGTGTGAAGTTTAGAACCGTATTACATCACTCACCTCCACAGTTCTGCTGGGACCCTTGGGGGCACCAGCAAGGCACTGTGAGGTCACAGATCCATGACTCTCCACTTCACAACTGGCTTCACAAGTCTGAATGGAATCCTTGTCAGAAGCAGTACTAAAGGTTAATTCTAGCACTGTGCAATCTGCTGAGCACTTCTGTGAGTCTGGAGCTGTGCCCTTTGCAGCAAATCAGGGGTCACTTTAGATACCACATCCAGGAATCAGTCTAAATCTGTGGGAGTTTTGCAAGCAGCTGAAAATAGATGTACCACATGATCCATCTACATCTTTCTTGGACATGCACCCAAAGAACTCTATATACTATTACAGAGACATTTACACACATGCTTATCCATCCCCATTCTGTTCACAATAGCTAGGAAGTGGAACCAGCCAAGATGTCCATCAACTGATGAGTGGACTATGAAAATGTGGTGGGTGCATTTAAACAAAGGAATCATAGTCACTCAAAAAAGAGAAGATGAAATTATGAAACTTGCAGGGAAATTAAGTAAACTAGAGAATAATATGTTAAGTTAGGTAAACAAAGCTCAGGATAAATGGGGCTTGCTTGCTTTCATATGCATATCCTAGCTTCTAATTTTTACATGAGTTTATTTATGTGGGGTGAGTATGCCTCACTGCCAGGAACCTTGAAAGGAGCCCAGCAAAGGTGGGGAATGGGAGAGTAAAAGGATAATGGTGGGAAGGGTAATAAAAGTGTGACAGTGTGATATTAAAGTGCAAAGGGGGAATCACTGGGAGGGGAAGTGAAGTAGGGATGAAGGGCAGGGAGATGGGGAGATGATGTATTGGGGAGGGTCAACCAGGACTATTTGAAAATGCCATAAGGAAGTGGCTGCTTTGTACTCTAACTTCAAAGGCCAAGAGTTGAACAAACTTGTCAGAATCACTATTCATCATGCAAACACAGTTTTCAGAATGAGAACCATCTAACTCCAACCAGAATGGCTCTTAGCAAAAGAACAGAGAAGAGTACCACAGAGCACAGGCTGCTCTTGCAGTGGACCTGGGTTTGATGCCCAGTACCTATGTTAGGGATCTGGCTCTGAGAGAACTGTCGCCCTCCTCTGGCCACAGTGGGCACTACACTCCCATGGACACAAAATATGTTAATAATAGTAGTCATTGGATCAGATATATAGAATACACACAGGTGTATTAACAGACACATACTGATGGAGAAACAGTGTTTGTAAAGCAGTGTATTGTAGGAGCAGGAGAACAGAAAATACAGTGTAGAAGAGAGATGCAGAAGTGGTACAGTCCATGGGAGGCTGTTTGGTATCAAGTGGGCAGTGCTAGAAAAATGATGAGGGGATTTCTGAGAGGGCTTTGTGGGTTGAGGCACTTGTTGTGGATCATCTGAGTTCAATCCCTGGAACCACATAGTGGACATAGAGAACTGACTCCTGAAAGTTACCTCTGACCTCCACACATGGGCCATGGATGTGCGCACATACACACGCACGCACGCACGCAGGCACACACACAATTAAAAAGTAATAAAAGCTTAAACATTCTTTTTAAGAAAGATTTTTTATTGTTTTTATTTCATATGTGTTAATATGCAGTGTCCTGAGAGGCCAGAAGAGGGCATCAGATGCCCTGGGACTGGAGTTACAGATGATTGTGAGCCACTATGAGGGTGCTGGGAGTCAAATCCAGGTATTGTGCAAGGCCTGCAAGTGCTGCTAACCACTGAGCCATCTCTCCAGCCCCAAAAGTCAGTTTAGAGACAGACAGACTGAGCAATATATACGCTGATGTAACTCATATTGGAAAGTCAACCAATGAGACCAAATTTGCACATCATACCATGGAGTTTCAAAATCTAATTATGAGTAACCATATTAATTTGTGGAAGAAAATAGAGAAGAATAATTAAATTTCAGATTAGGAAAGATCATCATAAATGATAAGGTTAATCCAATATATCACATTAAGTTTTAAAACAATTCTACCTCATAGATACCATAGACAAGACATAGAAAAACCCAGTTCTTGGAAAGATTTAAGTATCCACATATTAGAAAAAAATTGTATTTATATACACCACTTATATATAGTCAAGCTCATAAACGTTTTTATATACCTATAAATTATATATAATTATTTTAGGTTCTATAAATTTAAGTATACTCAATTTAAATATACCTAAATTTATCTTGTCTTTTACTGAATCAAATATTGTGTATGTTTATTCATATATTATGTATATACCTTATGTCCATTTATTTTTATATTTATGTATATACTGATGTACAGTCAAGTTCAATCTTCATAATGAGAAAGAAACACATGCTAAGTCCCCCCATTATTATAACCACCATCATTCTTTCCATTCCTGGCATCTTCATCATCATCTTCTCCATCTCCATCCTCCTCATCAACATCATCATATTCATTAAAATATTCATTTCCCACAAGAGGAAGTTCAGCTATTGCATGTAGCCATGGAGATCACCTCGAGTTAGGACCCAAGAAGTGAACCACCCTTCATCTCTTCGGAATCCCTAGCACCCATCAGACACTTTAATTCATTACTAACTATTTCTATGTATTTATCTACAATTGTGTGTGGGGGGGTGCTTATGCTATGTCACATACGTGGAGGTCAGAGGATAGCGTGGGACTTGGTTCTCTCTGTCCACCTTTATGACAGCTCTGGGGATTCAACTCAAGCTGTGAGTTTTGCACAGTGGATGCTCAACCTACTGAAATGCCTCCCAGGCCTTAAGATAAGAATTAAAGAAAGAAGGGAAGGAGTGAGGGAGGGAAGGGTTAAATAGAAGGAGAGGAAACCGTCATCAGAATAAATTGTATGAGAACAGAGTCTACTTTCAATAAAAGGAAACAAATGAAAATTATTTCTTTATTTTTAATGTATGAATGTTTGCACACATGCCTGGAACTGTGAGTAGTCAGAAGAGGGCATTGAATCCTCTGGAACTTGAACCACAGATGTCTGTGAGCCACATGTAGGTACTGTGAACCTAACCCAGGTCTTCTGTGAGAGTAATAAGAACTCTTAACTACTCAGTCATCTCTCCAAGGCTGGTATTAATTTCTACTGGATAAGATTTAGACAGATCTGGAAAATAAAACCTAATAAAGCCTAATCCATTCAAATACATACCAACTGGACAAATATTTTGTTCTTTAAGGCAGTACTTGAAAGACTTACCAAGGAAAGACCAATACTTGGAAAGAATCCCATTTTAATTCAATGTATTGCACTTTGACCATACAAAGATATGATCCCAGATGATATATTGACATCCCACCTTTCCTTTCCATTCATAAATTACTCAGCACTTCATAACTTGGTCAGGCTTGCACACTGTCTTGCTGATGCTGGGAAATCATCAGCCATGTTAACATTTATACACATTTTTTGCTACAAATATATTTTCGTTTTCACACCTTTTCTACAATATCTTTTCCTGTGTCCTGTTTCCTTTTTGTTTTTTCCTTTCATCGTATGATGAAACAGAGCAAAATAGTGAATTAAGTTAAAAGGAAAGTTGGCTCCAAACTATTTGTGTAATATCATAGCAATATATTAATATCTCCAGTATACAGTGTTCAGATATAAAGTGTTGTATATTCCCCTGCAAACACCATATACAACAGGTCACTCAACAATATTTTCTGCATTGTACAGTCCAGAAAATGTTCTCACATTTGCATGCTTGTGGTCTCCTTTGAGAAATAATAGCAGATAGATCAAAGCAAATATCAACCAATAGAAGTTGACAACATCCAAAAGAAAAACAAGGAAAAGCCCTGATAAAATGCCATCTTGAGTCAATGGCTGAGGAGTTTTAGACATATGTCCCCTCTATCCTGTAGGTGGATGAGCAGAACATTACTGTTTCTATTGTAGACATCATTATATCTAGAGATGGACAATAGACCCCTCACATTGAAACAGTTTTCCCCTCAGTTGAAACAAGGAGCATAATGTCTTTCCTCTTGCCCTGTTTTGCTGTTCACATTGGTGCTTGTCACAGAATCAGAGCCCATCCTCACTCAGGGAGGGATGTTAGAGGACTGTTGAAACCAAGTGTCTGTGCCTCAACTGAGTAGACCCAACCCCATCTCCTGAGCCTGCTTCTCAGTGACCTCACAGAGCACCTGGAAGTGCACACACAAAAGTCTTTAGATCCTCTGTATAGTGGAAGGCTGCAAATGATGACTCTTTGTAGATAACCAGTGACTCTAGAGGGAACCAGCTGTGTGTGCTGTACCTGTGTGTTATTCTGGACAGAAGATTTACATGCTGAGAATGACAGGATGGACCCTACACACCTGAGAATATCTAATTTCCTCATGCTTCATCAAAAGTAAGTTTACACACACACACACACACTCACACATACACACACACCTATATATTATCACTATGTAGCCAACAAATGAATCAACACCCTGCAGTGAATATTACCTTCACATTTGGACTTTGGTATGGAGATGTGCTCTTCCTTGTCTGCTCATGGTTGTTGCTGCTGCTGAGAGAATCCTACTGCAGTGTATGGCATACTAGAGGTGATATAGATTTATTATATCATCTTATATATTCTGTGACGTATACCATGGTTGTTCTAACCAGAATATGATTATTTTGTGGTTCACCCTTTATTCCTAAATGAATGCCCACCATTAACAAAAAACAGTAATATTAAAAATTATAACTGTGCCCATATCGGGCAACAGAGTATAACATAGGACACAGGCAAAATAAAGAGGGAAAATAAACCAAATGAGTCTATCAGGCAACTAGGAGCTTTGTTTTGATTTTCAATGATAAAAAGTAAAATATCATGCAATGAATCCCAGAAATAAAGCTTATAGAGTTTTATAGATATTTGTCCATCTAGAAAAATTTCTTTAGTGAGAGATAATGAATGTTTACCTGGATATGTGAGTAACAGTCTATCATTACACATTTTTCCTACCTAACATGCCAGCATTTAAGATAAACATATGTTTGGTAAAGACACAAAAAAGAAGCAGGGCCTGTTAATATTTTCTGGGTGCTTTATATGGGTCTAGGTCCTAGACTCTAGGATAAGCACACATCACTATTTTCAACTGTAAAATTCATGTCTGCCTATTAAAAATTATATGCCAATACATATGGGTTATTAGCCTCATATATATGAGATAACATTTCTGTAATCTGTTCAAACAACAAATGCAAATGTGTTTGGACATATGGCAGGTAAGGGAAAATGTACAAGAATGTGGATATAGGGGCTGGAGAGACAGCTTAGAGATTAAGAGCACTAACTGCAAATTCAGAGGTCCTGAGATCAATTCCCAGCAACTACATGGTGGCTCACACTTATCTATAATGAGGTCTGGTGCCCTCTTATGGTGAGCAGACATACATGCAAATGGAATACTGTATACATAATAAGTAAAGAAATTTTTTTAAAAAGAAAAAAGATATGGATGCACAGTGTGCAGTATGGATTGCATTTGCTCTAATACAATATATGAACACATTAATTTCCTAGGACTGTTGTGAATATTTATAGGATGACTGCTGTATTTTTACATTCTGCTTTCTCTCATTAGTTAATATATCTTCTTTCTCTCTTAGGGTGCAGATACAGTATTGTGAGACTGGGTCTCCTTATCACAAGTTAGTCTGCATCTCACTCTACCTTCTGACATGCCATTGGGTACATTGCAATCCTCCTGGCACAGTCTCCCTAGTGCTAAATATGTTTAGTGAGTCAACATGTCTGGTTTATGAGCAAAGATTTGCAAACAACTTTTACTTAATAGAGTGTATATGGCTGCTAGTAAAGCTGTCTTCTATGTTTGTCATGTTGACTGTGGATTTCAGCAGTTGAAGAGCACAGAACAGGGATCCTTAGGATCCCTAAAGATCAACAGGAATGGAGAAATAGTGGGGAAGCCTGCAGTCAAAACTTCATTTACATGCCTCAACCAGAGACGAGAGTTGACAAAAGAACCATGAAACAAGTTGCAAATGCAGTCTAGAACATAAAAGCTTACAAAGGTGACCACCAGCATTAGGATGGTTTGGGCTGCTCTGGTCTCAGCATGGCCTCTGTGGTTCTGATTGGAAGTGAGGATGTGCTGTGTTCGCTGGCGATGTCTATAGAGGAGAAGCACCATGGAGACACTGGACCAGACCATGACACTGATGAATATGGCATCATGGCAAAAACGCAAGATGACCATGCCTACACTGAATCCAGATGTGGAGCAGACCCACTTGCTGTTATTGTTAGTGTCATTGCCTGTGCTCTGTGGACCACTGACTTTCATTGGAATGTAGACATTATCTAAGACACTGAACAACCAACAACTGTAACAGGAATAACTCAGGACATTAGGGGCTCTTCCTCGAGGCTTCAGCCTACCCCAATAACCAGGAGCAAGAGTGAGGAACTGATGAAAGCTCAGGGCACAGGTGGAGCACATGTTTGTGCTTTGGACCACAAGGGGAATGAAGAACTCAATTTTGCATTTCAGGGTAGTTGGAGGACTCATTGGAACAAAGCCCATCATCTTGTTTGGAAATGCAGTAATGAGGAGAAGGAAGGCATTGGCCATAGCCAAGTTGGTGACAATAACCTGTGTGGACCTCAGTCGAGAGCCAGTAAACATGGGAGAGATATTATAGAAAAACAGAAGAATGTTGGCCAGAGTCCCAGTTCCAACCTGGAAAAGCAGGAGCATCTGGAGAGCCAATTCCTCAGTTGTTTTTAGAGCTTTACTCTGAGAAGTCATGGAGAGCACTTCTGTGCAGCCTGCAGTGAAGACCAGGAGGAACACTGCTGTCTTCAAAATACTTCTCAGCCTGGCGGTGGCGGCGGCGGCGGCAGCAGCAACAGCAGCCGCAGCAGCAGTGCATGCCTTTATTCCCAGCTACACAGAGAAACCCTGTCTCGAAAAAAAAAATTCTCAATCGTTGGAGCATTAGAATGATTTGAGTCTTTACTTCTTCTATGGAGGGAGACACTACAGTATCACAGTACTAGAGAACACTGCAAAGACAACTCAGAGTATTATTTTGTATTTTCCCTCACCTCATGATGGAAGTGTATTAGTGATACAGCTGTATCATTCTTGGTCAACATCACACCTATTGTAAAACATTATGGCATATAAATACATGAACAGTGAACATGGTAACACATTTTTTTAATCTTTTGAATGCAGCATTTTCCCTCAATGATAAATTGTATTAAGAAATACAGATGTGGCCAACAGGGTCATACAGGCCCGGCGGCAGCCGACAGAGACATAAAGGCCACGAGCCCAGCAACAGTGACAAACAGAGGACGGAACCAGAACAAATCTGACCACTCTGTCTGAGGACAACCCTGGGCCCAGCTGCTTATCCTGCAAAACCCAACAACTTGGAGGTGTTGGCTCAGCTGAAATCCATCCAGGAGAGGATTCAGATCCCTACAGTTTGAAGTCTGAAGAAACAAGATCAGCTGAGGAGTTGACAAATGAACAAAACGTGACCTGGGAACACAGAAGAAAGCGCTGCCCAGCCACCAAACCAGATCACCAGAATCATAAGTATATACTTCACTGACTGAGATCAACTGCCCCTGAAGAAACAGCCCAATAGCACCAATTTAACCAAGAACTCCTACTGAACCAAGACTAAAAATTAGAACAAGGGAGGCACTCTCAGACACAGACACCACCTGCACTGAGCAGAGGAAGAGATGAGTAGACATCAGTGCAAAAATACAGGCAACAACATAAAGACCTATATGGCAAAATCAGAACCTAGTGATTCTACACCTGCAAGACCTGAACATACCAAGACAGAAGAAACAGAAGAAAACAACCCTAAAAACAACTTTAAGAAGATGATAGAGACCCTTAAAGAAGAGATAAAACATTCCCTTAAAGAAGAAATAAAAAATTCCCCTAAAGAGGTAATGAAAAACTCCATTAAAGAGGGAGTAAAAAACTCCCTTAAAGAAATGGAAGAAAAAATGAACAAAAAGTGGGAAGAAATCAAAGAAAGCCAAGAAAAAGCAATTAAACAGATGAAAGAAACATTCCAAGATCTGAAAAATGAATTTGAGACAATAAAGAAAACACATGCTGAGGGAATGCTGGGAATAGAAATCCTGACTAAATGAACAGGAACTACAGAAACAAACATAACCAACCAATTGCAAGAGATGGAACAGAGAATCTCTGGCACTGAAGACACAATAGAGAAAATAGATTCATCAGTCAAAGAAAACACTAAAGACAAAAAAGTCGTAACACTAAACGTCGAGGAAATTTGGGACACCATGAAAAGACTAAACCTAAGAATAATAGGGATAGAAGAAGGAGAAGAATACCAACTCAAAGGCACAGAAAATATATTCAACAAAATCATAGAAGAAAACTTTCCTAACCTAAAGAAAGAAATACCTATGAAGATACAAGAAGCTTACAGAACACCGAATAGGCTGGATCCAAAAAAAATTTCCTTGCCACATAATAATCAAAACACTAAACACAGAGATCAAAAAAAAATATTAAGAGCTGCAAAGGAAAAAGACCAAGTAACACATAAAGGCAAACCCATCAGAATAACACCAGACTTCTCAATTGAGACTATGAAAGCTAGAAGATCATGGACAAATCTTATGCAGACACTAAGAGACCACGAATGCCAACCCAGACTATTATACCCAGCAAAACTCTCAATCACTATAGGCAGAGTAAATAAGATATTCCAGGATAAAACCAGATTAAATCAATACCTGTCCACAAACCCAGCCCTACAGAAAGCACTAGAATGGAAAATCCAACCCAAAGAAGCTAAACACATCCATGAAAAATCAAGCAATAGATAATCCCACACCAACATACACCAAAGAAGGACAACACAACACAACCACAAAAAATAACAGGAATTAACAATCACTGGTCATTAATATCCATCAATATCAGTGGTCTCAACTCACCTATAAAAAGACACAGGCTAATAGAATGGAAAAGAAAACAGGACCCATCCATCTGCTGCATACAAGAAACACACCTTAACTTCAAAGACAGACACTACCTCTGAGTAAAGGGCTGGGAAAAGGCTTTCCAAGCAAATGGACCTAAGAAACAAGCTGGTGTAGCTATCCTAATATCTAATAAAATAGACTTCAAACTAAAATCAATCAAAAGAGATCAGAATGGACATTACATATTTACCACGGGAAAAATCCACCAAGATGAAGTCTCGATTCTAAACATTTATGCTCCAAATACAAAAGCACCCACATTCATAAAAGAAACACTACTAAAGTTTAAAACGCACATCAAACCCCACACATTAGTAGTGGGAGATTTTAACACACCACTCTCACCAAAAGACAGATCTACCAGACTGAAACTTAACAAAGAAATAAAGGACCTAACAGATGTTATGACTCAAATGATCTTAATAGATATCTACAGAACATTCAATCCTAACACAAAAGAATATACCTTCTTCTCAGCACCACATGGAACCTTCTCAAAAGTTGACCACATGCTTGGACACAAAACAAATCTCAACAGATACAAAAAAATACTGGAATAACCTCCTGTATCTTATCAGACCACCATGACTTAAAGTTACACCTCAACAACAACAAAAATTACAGAAAACCCACAAACTAATGGAAACTGAATAATGCCCACCTGAAACATCAGTGGGTCAAGGAAGAAATAAAGAAAGAAATTAAAGATTTCCTAGAATTCAATGAAAATGAAAGTACAACATAGCCAAACTTATGGGACACTATGAAAACAGTGCTAAGAGGATAATTCATGGCTCTAAATGCACACATAAAGAAGATGGAGCAATCCCATACCAATGAATTAACAGCACAACTGAAAGCTTTGGAACAAAAAGAAACAAACTCATCCTGGAGAAATAGATGCCAGGAAATAATCAAATTGAGGGCTGAAATCAATGAAATAGAAAACAAGAGAACAATACAAAAAAAATATCAATGAAACAAAGAGTTGGTTCTTTGAAAAAATCAACAAGATAGACAAATCCCTAGCCAAATTAACCAAAAGGCAAAGAGAGAGCACCCAAATTCACAAAATCAGAAAAGAAAAGGGAGACATAACAACAGACAATAAGGAAATCCAGAGAATCATCAGATCATACTTGAAAGACCTCTACTCCACAAAAATGGAAAACCAGGAAAAAATCGACAATTTTCTGGATAAATACCACATACCAAAATTAAATCAAGACCAGATAAACCATTTAAATAGACCAATAACCCCTAAAGAAATATAAACAGTCGTCAAAAGTCTCCCAACCAAAAAAAGCCCAGGACCAGATGGTTTCAGTGCAGAATTCTACCAGACTTTCAAAGAAGAACTAATACCAATCCTCTTCAAAGTGTTCCACACAATAGAAACAGAAGGAACACTACCAAACTCTTTTTATGAAGCTACAATTACCCTGATACACAAACCACACAAAGATGCAACAAAGAAAGAGAACTACAGACCAATCTCCCTCATGAACATTGATGCAAAAATACTCAACACAATATTGGCAAACCGAATCCAAGAATACATCAAAACAATTATCCATCATGACCAAGTAGGATTCATTCCAGGGATGCAAGGATGGTTCAACATATGAAAATCAGTCAATGTAATACACCATATAAACAAACTGAAAGAAAAAACCACATGATCATCTCCTTAGATGCTGAAAAAGGATTTGACAAAATCCAACACCCCTTCATGATAAAGGTCTTAGAAAGATCAGGAAAACAAGGAACTTTTCTAAACATAATAAACGCAATTTATAGCAAGCCAACAGCAAACATCAAATTAAATGGAGAGAAACTCAAAGTGATACCACTAAATTCAGGAACAAGACAAGGCTGTCCACTCTCCCCATATTTATTCAATATAGTACTAGAAGTTCTAGCTAGAGCAATAAGACAACAAAAGGAGATCAAAGGGATACAAATTGGCAAGGAAGAAGTCAAACTTTCACTATTGCAGATGATAGGATAGTATACATAAGTGACCCCAAAAACTCTTCCAGGGAACTCCTACAGCTGATAAACTCCTTCAGTAAAGTGGCAGGATGCAAGATCAACTCAAAAAAATCAGTAGCCCTCCTATACACAAATGATAAAAGGGCTGAGAAAGAAGTCAGAGAAACATCACCCTTTACAATAGCCACAAATAATATAAAATACCTTGGGATAACACTAACTAAACAAGTGAAGGACCTTTTTGACAAGAACTTTAAATCTCTGAAGAAAGAAATTGAAGAAGATAACAGAAAATTTAAGGATCTCCCATGCTCATGGATAGGTAGGATTAACATAGTAAAAATGGCAATCTTACCAAAAGCATTCTACAGATTCAATGCAATCCCCATCAAAATCCCAACACAATTCCTCACAGACTTGGAAGGAAAAATACTCAACTTCATATGGAAAAACAAAAGACCCAGGATAGCTAAAAGAATCCTATACGATAAAGCAACCTTTGGAGGCATCACCATCCCTGACCTCAAGCTCTACTATAGAGCTATAGTAATAAAAACAGCTTGGTACTGGTAAAAAAACCGACATATGGACCAATGGAATTGAACTGAAGACCCTGACATTAATCCATGCACATATGAACACCTGGTTTTTGACAAAGGAGCCAAAACTATGCAATGGAAAAAAGAAAGTATCTTCAACAAATGGTGCTGGCATAACTGGATCTCAATATGTAAAAGATTACAAATAGATCCATATCTGTCACCATGAACAAAACTCAAGTCCAAGGGGATCAAAGACCTGAACATAAATCCAGTTACACTAAACTTAATAGAAAAGAAAGCAGGAAGCACTCTTGAACGCATTGGCACCTGAGACCATTTCCTAAATAAAACACCAACCCCACTGACCCTGAGCACAACAATTAATAAATGGGACTTCTCCAAACTGAGAAGCTTTTGCAGGGCAAAAGACACAGTCAATAAGACAAAATGACAGCCAACAGAATGGGAAAAGATATTCACCAACCCCACATCTGACAGAGGATTGATCTCCACAGTATATAAAGAACTCAAGAAACTAGACATCAAAATACTGAACAGTCCAATTAAAAAATGGGCTAAAGAGCTAAACAGAGAATTCACAAAACAAGAAACACAAATGGCTGAAAGACATTTAAAGAAGTGCTCAACATCCTTAATCATCAGAGAAATGCAAATCAAAACGACTCTGAGATACCACCTTACACCTGTCAGAATGGCTACGATCAAAAACACCAATGACTACCAATGTTGGAGAGGATGTGGAACAAAGGGAACACTCCTCCACTGTTGGTGGGAATGTAAACTTGTACAACCACTGTGGAAATCAGTATGGCATTTTCTCAGAAAATTAGGAATCGAACTACCTCAAGACCCAGCCATCCCACTCTTGGGCATATACCCAAGGAATGCTGATTCATACCATAAAGATACATGCTCAGCTATGTTCATAGCAGCATTATTTGTAATAGCCAGAACCTGGAAACAACCTAGATTCCCATCAACGGAAGAATGGATGAAAAAAATGTGGTACATATACACAATGGAGTACTACTCAGCAGAGAAAAACAATGAAAGCATGAAATTTGCAGGCAAATGGATGGAACTAGAAAAAACCATCCTGAATGAGGTAACCCAAACCCAGAAAGACAGTCATGGTATGTACTCACTCATAAGTGGATTCTAGATATAAAATAAAGAACAATCAGACCAACACCCATAGAACCATGGAGGCTGTATATATAGCATGGAGGTTCCTAGGATGACTGTGGCTTATAATAAATTTCGGTTTTACTCAATTATTGAAAAAAATAGCCAAATGAATGGAAACACATGAACTATGAACCAAAGGCTGAGGGGCCCCCAGCTGGATCAGGCCCTCTGAATAGGTGTGACAGTTGATTGGTTGATCAGTTTGGGAGGCAACTAGGCAGTGGGACCAAATCGTTTGCTCATTGCATGAGTTGGCTGTTTGAAATCTGGAGCTTATGCAGGGACACTTGGCTCAGTCTGGGAGGAAGGGACTGGACCTGCCTGGACTGAGTCTACCAGGTTGATCGCAGTCCTCGGGGGAGGATTTGCGTGGAGGAGGTGGGAATGGGGGGTGGGCTGGGGGTATGAGGAGGGAGTGGGAGGGGGGAGAATAGGGGAACCCGTAGCTGATATGTAGAACTGAATGGTATTGTAAAATAAAATGAATAAAATTTTAAAAAAAAAAGAAAAAGAAATACAAATTGGAGGTTGGAGAGATGGCTCTTCACAAGACTCATGTTCAAATCCAGCACCAACATGGTCAGTAATGTTCATCTGTAACAACAGTTCTTTGATTGCCCTGTCATGGCTTTTGTGGCACTACATCAATGTGGTGCCGGACATATAGGCAGTTAAAACACTAGATGCATAAAGTAAAATTACTACATCTTTAAAATGACAAGAATACAAATTTATAATTTGGAAAACCATGTAAGTAAATTAAGTTGCAAAAAGAGAACCCATCAGCTTTTGAGAAATTTGTATACAGATCATCAATGTGATAGAATACAAAATATTTCAAAAAAGTAACCAGTTTTCTGATCACAAATATGAACCTCAATTTATACATATACATCCTTATATACATAAGCAACCACAAAAGTTCTGCAAGGCAACTCCTTCGGCAGATAAACATCTTATGTGAAGTGACTGGATACAAACTAACTCAGAAAAAAATCACCAGCCCTCCTATATACAAATGACAAATGGGTTGAGAAAGAAATCAAGAAAACCACACCCTTCACATAGACATAAATAATATAACATATCTTGGTGTAACTCTAACCATGCAAGTGAAAGACCTGTATGACAAGAACTTCAAGTGTTTGAAGAAGAATATTGGAGAAGATATAAGAATATGGAAATATCTAACATGCTCATGCATTGGTAGAATTAACATACAAAAATAGCCCTCCTACCAAAAGCAATATACATATTCAATGCAATCTCATTTAGAATTCTAACACAATCTTTTACAGACCTCAAAGAACAATACTCAACTACATATGGAAAACCAAAAAAGCCAAATAGCTAAAAGAATCATGTACAATAAAAGAACTTCCAGAGGAATCACCATCCCAGATTTCAAGCTGTACTACTGAACAATCGTAACAAAACCCATATGGTATTGGAAAAAACAGAAAGGTTGATCAATGGAATCGAAGACCCATACATAAATCCATACAGCTATGGACACCGGATTTTTGACAAAGAAGCAAAAATTATACAATGGAAAATAGGAACTATCTTCAACAAACAGTGCTTATCTAACAGGATGTCTGCATGTAGAAGATTGCAAATGGATCCATGTCTATCACGATGTACAGAACTAAAGCCCAAGTGGTTCAACGACCTCAACATAAATCCAGCTACCCTGAACCTGATAGAAGAAAAATAGGGAATAGCCTTGAACAATTTACAACAGGAGACCACTTCATGAATATAACACCAATTGTGCATGAACTAAGATCAACGATTTATAAATGGAACCTCATGAAACTAACAAGGTTCTCTAGGCAAATGACATTGTCAATAGGACAAAACAGCAGCCTACAGAATGTGAAAGTTCTTTGCAAACTCTACATCTCACAGAGGGCTTATTTCCAAAATATATAAAGAACTCAATTTACACACATATATGGAAAAATCCCCAGGTACTACCAAAGTAGTTCATATATTCATGATTTTGTGTATCTTCCCTATTTTAATAAGGAAGCATAAACTAGAGATGCAACCGAGCCTTGACCAGCTTCCCTTATGCACACTGAAACCGTGGTGATACACCATCACAGTTAAACCATTTGCACACACCAATTCCTTTGAAACTTTTGTCTTTGAATCATGTCTTTGAAAGCTCTTATTTAGTCTGCAGCTTACCTCATATATTGTTTTCCAGAGTCAGTCTCCACTCATCAGTTAAAAATCAGCCATTCCATTCATAGATGTCAAGTAAAAGTCATTTTCAACTAAGAGTTAAGCTGTGAAATGGACATTTCCTTGGAATGAAGAAATCATTGACATCATTGAGTAAAGAAGAGATGAAACAATGCCATTCTCCTGACCATTAATGTTGACTTCAGAAGAGCTGGAGTAGGGAGAAGAGAAAGTTAAGCAGAAATCTACAGTTGCAATAATCCCACCTGTCCAGTCACAGCAAGGATAGAGATGCTCACAGAGATGAAGGACAGCTCCTGAACAATCACTGAAGAAACAAAGTTCTTATTTATTCTCCATTTTAAGATCTTCTCTTCCCTGAGACAGGTACAAGGAAATGTTTACCTCTCCAATATTTTCCATGGAACATAGTGCAGGTGCCTGAATGAACACAGGGTACCAGTGCTCATAAAAGGACTGTTTACTAGACTAACATCCCTCAGAGAGTGCATTGCTTTGTCATGTGTGGTGTCATTGACAGTGTTTGCATGGACACTTTGGGATACCTCCAAAGAAGGAAAAAAAACACTGTTCCTCAGGGCAAATCACAGTTTTTACCTTGTTAATGATAATGTTTATGACTTTGTTGGATTCTAAGGAATAGCTGTCAGAATTTAGAAAAAGTTTTCCATGTTTCCTTTGGGAGCATCTAAGCTTTCAATTTGTATTGTCATCAGGTGTGGAGAGGTGTACTTCAGTGTAGATCTAGGGATTTGTTGAATGTATTTCCAGTGGAGCATATGGTACAGCACAGGTCCAAACTTTGAAAATCATGCCAGCATGAGGTCCTTCAAGAGGACCATCAACATGTCATCAGGAGTCTGGTATTTTCCCTCTGTGAACCAACAAGTGTTGGGAAAGAACCATGAACTTGAGGTAAGCCAGAGCCGAGATGAGTCACACAGTGGCAGACAGCACCATGGTGGGGAGTGGGGTTTGAACAAATACTAAACAATAAAAACCATTATGGCAATCATGCTTAGAGCAGAGTAAGAAGGAAGGGTAATTCAGAGCAGCATGGCTGTGCTCTGTAAGAGCCTGGCTAGCATATGGGAATATGGGAAGAAAAATTACAATAGTTCATCAAAGTGATTTTTTTAAAAGAATCTCTACTTCAATACAGAGTCAGGTGATCCCATCTTTTAGGAATGGTTACTCCTCTTGGGGCATAATCAATCTCCTGACCAGATGACTGAAACATGTGATGGCTATTTCCAATGTGGCCTTGAACTCACAGAGATCCAGAGGGATTTCTATCTCTGGAATGCTAGGATTAAAGGTGTGAGTGCCACCATTTTCTAGCCTTTGTATCTAGTGGCTGTCTGTTCTCTGACCCCAGATAAATTTATTAGAGTACACAATATTTTGGGGAACACAATACCACCACATTTCCTCTCTTTTTGTCTAAAATTAAAAAAGCTTATAACTAATACAAGAAAAACTATCCAATAAGTATATACAATATATACAGCCAAAAATTACATTAATGATGTCTAGTCCATTAACATTTGACAGATTCAGATAAAAACTCCATTATATATAGTAACAATGTCCAGTCCAGTAACATCATCCAGTAACCAAAAAATTTTCATTACTTATCTTATTTAAAACAAGTAGTTCCTTTTTAAAAGTAGATTCCATAATCTCCCTTTTTATCTTATCATATCCATATTTTCTCTTTTTTCTTTTCATAGTAGATTCAGTAGTCTACCTTTTGTCATTTTTATATCTTCCCCTTTTTCTTCAGTGTAGATTCAATGATCCACCTATTTATCCTATTATTTCTTTATCTTTTTTCTCAGAGTAGATTTGATGATCTATCTCATATCTATATTCTCTTTTTCTTTTGCTTTCTAGGGGTGAAGATATCTTTAGGGAATCTTGAAAAGAAAATTTTGGGATTAATCATCAAGTCCTGTATTGTTTGTCCAGTCTCTACATAATAGGAAAGTTCAGGGCTTGTTTCAAGTCCTTGTTTGAGTAGTCTGTCAGGCTGGATCATCTCAACTATTCCTCTCGAAATTGTTCTGACCAGTTTGTAGTCCAAAGTCGATTTTTCCATGGTGTTAATCGGCGTAATGGCTTTATCATAGTCCATGTGGAATCATCGTTGTAGGATCCTGTCATCTTTTTGAAGATTTCAAAGTCACTGTTAGGCATGGTCATGGTTTCCTGCAGACTTTTTTTTTGCCTCCTCTGTGGTTTGGAGCAATCATAGTCTGATAAATGTCTGTCTCTCGGCGATTTTAGAGAAAGTTCCATGGGGTGCTGAGAAGAAGGTATATTCTTTCTTGTTAGGATGGAATGTTCTGTAGATATCTATTAGGTCCAATTGGGTCATGACATCCGTTAAGTCCTTTATTTCTCTGTTAAGTTTCGATTTGAGAGATCTGTCCAGTGGTGAAAGTGGGGTGTTGAGATCTCCCACTATTAATGTGTGGGGTTTTATATGTGGTTTAAGCTTTAGTAATGTTTCTTTTACATATGTGGGTGCCCTTGTGTTTGGGGCATAAATGTTCAGAATTGAAACTTCATCTTGGTGGATCTTTCCTGTGATGAGGATGTAATGTCCTTCTTGATCTCTTTTGATTGATTTTAGTTTGAAGTCTATTTTGTTAGATATCAGGATGGCTACCCCTGCTTGTTTCTTAAGACCATTTGATTGGAAAGTCTTTTCCCAGCCTTTTATTCTTAGGTAGTGTCTGTCTTTGAATTTGAGATGTGTTTCTTCTATGCAGCAGAAAGATGGGTCCTGCTTTCGTATCCATTCTGTAAGTCTATGTCTTTTTATAGGTGAATTAAGTCCGTTGATATTAAGGGATATTAATGACCAGTGATTCTTCATCCCTGTTATTTTTGGTGGTAGTGTGTGTGTACTTCTCTTCTTTGGGGTTTACTGTTGTGGCTTTATCTATTGCCTGTGTTTTCGAGTGTGTATCTGACTTCCCTGGGTTGGAATTTTCCTTCTAGTGCTTTCTGTAGTGCTGGGTTTGTGGATAGGTATTGTTTAAATCTGGCTTTGTCTTCTAATGTCTTGTTCCTTCCGTCTATGATGACTGAAAGTTTTGCTGGGTATATTAGTCTGGGCTGACATCCATGGTCTCTTAGTGTCTGCATTACATCTGTCCAGGTCCTTCTGGCTTTCAAAGTCTCCATTGAGAAATTGGGTGTTATTCTGATGGGTTTACCTTTATAGGTCACTTGGCCTTTTTCCTTGGCTGCTCTTAATATTCTTTCTTTATTCTGTACATTTAGTTGTTTAATTATTATGTGTCGAGGGGACTTTTTTGGGGGGGGGGTCTAGTCTGTTTGGTGTTCTATAGGCTTCTTGTATTTTCATAGGCATTTCCTTCTTTAAGTTGGGAAAGTTTTCTTCTATAATTTTGTTGAATATATTTTCTGTGCCTTTGAGTTGGTATTCTTCACCTTCTTCTATCCCTATAATTCATAGGTTTGGTCTTTTCATGGTGTCCCAAATTTCTTGGACATTTTGGTTCATGACTTTGTTGGCTTTAGTGTTTCCTTCGACTGATGAAACTATTTCTTCTACTGTATCTTCAATGCCAGAAATCCTCTCTTCCATCTCTTGCATTCTATTGGTTATACTTGCATCTGAAGTTCCCGATCTTTTACTCAGGTTTTCTATTTCCAGCATTCCCTCTGTTTGTGTCTTATTTATTTTTTCAATTTCCCTTTTCAGTTCTTGGAATGTTTCCTTTGTTTGTTTCATTGCTTTTTCATGATTTTCTTTCAGTGCTTTATTGTTTTCTTCCAGGATTTTATTATTTTCTTGGAGGGCTTTATTGTTTTCTTCTAATTTGTTTGCCCTTTCCTCTAGTTGTTTACAGCGTTCTTCCAATTTTCTTGTCTTTTCCTCTACACAAGCCTCTACCTTCTTCATGAAGTTACTCATAAAGCTACTTTCTTCTGCTTCTTCCAATTTTTGGTGTTCAGGTCTAGATGTTGGAGGCAGGCTAGGTTCTGGTGATGCTGTATTGCTCTTCATTTTGTTGTATGTACTTCTGCCTTGACGTCTGCCCATCTCCTTGTGGTTCCTTCTTGGTCTTATCAGTGTACTTGTTTCAGAAAGAGCTGACAGATTCAGGAAGTCTCTCTCTCTTGTCCAAAAGGGAGTTCTCTTGTCCAACTCTGGTCCAGAAGGGAAGTCGGGGGCAGGATGGGAGCTGGTGGCCGGTCTCTAAGTCTCAGGAAGTGGCTGGGGTCTTGGGCAGATGGGCGTGGGGGGAGGGCGCGGAGATTGCAGGGGCTGCCGGGGGGGCTTGGAGAAGGGGATCCCTCCTGGTGGGGCTAGAAGGGGACCTGCCCGGTGGCTAGAACCTGTGGCCAAGTTGGGCAGGTCTTCCCGGAGTGGCTGGTACCCAGGGATGGGGTCCGGGTTGGACCCGGATACTCACCTCTGGTCCAGAAAGGAAGTCCGGGCTCTTTATTCCTTTCTTTTTTAAGCTAACACTTTTTAAGATACACTGAATAGATGGCCACTTTGTTCCTTTAAAGTACAACTTGAAAAACTTTCCCAGGGCAGATGATTACTTTCAGAAAACTCCAATGACTTCAGTGTGTTGAATTTTGAGCTTAGAAAATCCAGATCACTGGTGCCATATCCACACCTCATCTTTCACATTCAATTCATGCCGTGCTTAGTCTTGGTAAGGATTTCCACCTTTCTAACTGATGCTCGGGAAACAATCTGCCATCTTAATCTTTATACACAAATCCTTCTTTTTCTAAAATATATCCTTTCTTACATATTTCCACCATTATCTTTTTCCTATGTCCTGTTACTTTTACATTTCATATATTTCCTTCACATGATGAAACATGATAAAATTAGCAAGTTAAATAAAAAAGAAAATTTAATCCAAAACAACATACATAGCATAATGAAATAAATTAATATTCCTAGAGTGCATAATATAAAACTTCAAAGCTTTAGATATTCCCAGCAGACCTGTATGACAACAATGTCAGACAGGAATATTTTCTGCCTTGTATAGTCCAGGAAATATCCTCACATAGGCATAGGAACTCCTGGTGGATGCTGAACAGAAGACGGGAGTTGATTCCAGGATGGCAGGCTGGACACAAATCTCCTGAGTCTCACTAAGATTTCTTATACTTCATCGAAAGAAGATTTACACACACACACACACACACACACACACACACACACACACACACGAGAGAGAGAGAGAGACAGAGAGACAGAGACAGATACAGAGACAGAGACAGAGAAAGACAGAAAGAGAGCTATACATAATCCTTATTTAGCCAACAGATGAAACCATATAGAGCATGTTATCTTCAGGGTTTAGATTTTAGAGTGGAGATGTACTCCTCCTTGTCTGTTCATAGATGCTGCTGATGAGAGAATCCTACAGCAGTATATAGTATATTGGATCTGAGATAGATTTATCATATCATTCTTTATTTTCTTTTAATTAGTCGCATTATATTTTTTTTTCAAGTTTGACATTCTGGGTATATTTTTTCTTTTTTTAAAATAAGTTTAATTCATTTTACGTACCAATTACAGGTCCCCCTCATCCCTCCTCTCAGCCCTACAGCTTTCCCTTGCCCAACCATCCCCAAATTCCCACTTATGAAAACGTGAGGCCTCCCATGGGGAGTCAGCAGAGCTAGGTCCATTCAGTAGAGGCAGGTCAAAGCCCCTCCCCCTGCCTCAAGGCTCTATTACATCATTCTATAATATACAACAAAGATAGTGATCTAATTAGATGACAGTTGGTCTAATAGAAAATGGTTATTCTGTGGGTCACCCTCAATTCCCAAAAGACTCACCAAAGATTCAAAAATGTAGCATTAAGAAGAATAAAGTGGTCGGGCGGTGGTGGTGCACACCTTTAATCCCAGCACTCAGGAGGCAGAGCCAGTCGGATCTCTGTGAGTTCGAGGCCAGCCTGGGCTACCAAGTGAGTTCCAGGAAAAGGCGCAAAGCTACACAGAGAAACCCTGTCTCGAAAATCAAAAAAAAGAAAAAAAGAAAAGAAAAAAGAAAAAGAAAGAAGGATAAAGTGTGCTGAAATCAGATCATAGAATACACTATCAGGAGGATGACAGAATAATCAGGGGAAGATGAAGTCCTATAAGACTTCATAGGAAACTAGGCTCTTCATTTTGACTTTCAGTGATGAAGTGTAAAACCTCACGTCATAAATCCCAGAAACAAAGTTTCTGTGTCTTTATTGATATTTATCCCTACAGGAACATTTCCTTAGGTAAAATTAAAGAAGGTTTACCTGGACGTGTGGGAGGCAACCTTTCAATCCACAATACTCTCCCTACCCAACATGGTGGCATTTCAGATAAACACATGGGAAACAAAGACACAAAGAGTAGGAGGACATATATTTATTGTTCAGGTACCTTATATGTGTCCAGGGTAAGCACAAATCTCTGTTTTCAACTTTAAAATTTACATCTGTCCATTGACAACAATATGCCAATACATAAGGTTATTGGCTTTGTTTACATGAGATAACATTTGTATACACTCTTCACATCACAAGATAGGTATGTTTGCACAGTCCCACTGGTAAAGGAAAGATTATCAAGGATATACATTAATTGAGGTCATGGAATCCTCTAATCCATCAAGACTAACACATTGACTACATAAGATAAGTGTAAGTTATGTCATAACTGGCTCTTCATTCTTTCCTTCCTTCCTTCCTTCCTTCCTTCCTTCCTTCCTTCCTTCCTTCCTTCCTTCCCTCCTGTCTTTCTTTCTTTGTTCCACTTTCTTCTTGGGGGACGTGGTTTGAGAGTTATGAGACTGGGGCTCAGAGGTTGTCCAGTATCTCACTCCATAGCTCTGGGATATACCATTAATTACATTGCAATTCTCCTGGCTATCACCTCCCCAGTACTGAGATGCCTGTAGTGAGTCACAATGCCCCTTTTGTAAAGACAGAATTTTCAAACCATTATTTACTATAGAGGGTTTATGGCTGTTGGTAAAGCTGTTTTCGGTGTTTGGTCTTTTGACTGTGGATTTCAGCAGTTGAAGAGCACAGAACAGGGATCCTTGGGATCCCTAAAGATCAATAGGAAGGGAGAAATAGTGGGGAAGCCTGCAGTCAAATCTTCACCTACATGCCTCAACAAGAGACCCCAGTCTGTTAAAATAGTGTGAAAGATGATACAAATAAAATTTAGGAGGTACAGGGAAACAAATGTGACCACGACCATCAGGACAGTTTGGGCTGCTCTGGTCTCAGCATGGCCTCTGTGGTTCTGATTGGAAGTGATGATGTGCTGTGTTTGCTGGTGATGCCTATGGAGGAGAATCACCATGGAGACACTGGTCCAGATCATGATGCTGATGAATGTGGCATCTTGGGCAAAATGCAAGGAGACGATGCCTACACTGAAACCAGAGGTGGAACAGAGAAAATTGCTTTGATTGTTAGTGTCATTGCCTGTTCTCTGTGGACCACTGACTTTCATTGGAATGTAGACATTATTTAAGACACTGAACAACCAACAACTGTAATAAGAATAACTCAGGGCATCAGGGGATCTTCCTCGGAGCATCAGCTTACCCCAGTGACCAGGAACAAGAGTGACAAACTGATGGATGCTCAGGGCACAGGTGGAGCACATGTTTGTGCTTCTAGCCACCACGTGAATGAAGAACAATATTTTGCATTGCAAGTTAGCTGGAGGTTTCTTTGGAACAAAAACCATCATGTTGGTTGGAAATGCAGATGCAAGGAGAAGGAAGGCATTGGTCACAGCCAAGTTGGTGACAATGACCTGTGTGGGCCTCAGTCGAGAGCCAGTAAAGATGGGAGAGAAATTATGGACAAACAGAAGAGTGTTGGCCAGAGTCCCAATCCCAACCTCAAAAAGCAGGAACATCTGAAGAGCCAATTCCTCAGTGGTTCTTAGAGCTTTACTCTGAGAGGACATGGAGACAACTTCTGTGTAGACTGAATTGAAGATCAGAGAGAACACTGCTTTCTTCAAGACACTTCTTAATCCTCTAAGCATAATGAATGATTTGAGTGTTTCCTTCTTCTATGAAAGGAGACACTATTGTATCAGTGTACAGGAGCTTGTCCAGGAGAACACTGCACAGAAAACTCAGACTATTATTTTATACTTCATGTACTTTCTCTTCCTCAAGATGGAATTGTGTTAATGATACAGCTATAATTTTCATGGTCGACATGACAACCATGATAACACAGTAAAGCATATGATTATATGAACAATGAAGTTAGGAACACATTTTTGCATTCTTTAAATGCAGCATCTTCCCTCTTAACACAATGATTTCTTCATCCCAAGGAAATGTCTCTGTCACATCTGAAAATGACATGTAATGTGACATCTCTATAAAGAATGGCTGATTTTTAGCTGATGGGTGGAAATTGACTGTTCCTCTGGAAAACAATGTATAAAGTAAGTTGCAGACAAGAGCTTTCAAAGACATGTTTCAATGACATGAGTTTCAAAAGAATCTGTCTGTGCAAATAGATTAACTGTGATGGAGTATCAACATATTTTGAGTGTGGCCAAGGGAAGCTGGTACTGACTCACCAGCCTCTCCAGCTTCAGCTTCCTCACAAAAATAGTTAAGATTCAGAAAAATTTGAAGAAATGAAATGCTTTGATCATTGGGGTCCAAATGTTTTAAGAATTACAAATCAGAGGCTGGAGAGATGGCTCTTCACAAGACTTACATTCAAATCCATCACCCACTTGATCATTCACATCCATCTGTAACATCAGTTCCTCAAATTGAATGCCCTCTCATGGTTTTGTGGCACTGCACAAATGTGGTGCCAGACGTACAGGCAGTTAAAACACTAGATGTGTAAAGTAAAATTACTACATCTTAAAAAGGGCAAGAATACAATTTTATAATTCATGAAGTCATGTAAGTAAAATAAGGAGAAAAAAGAACCCATCAGCTTTTGAGAAAATTTTATACAGATGAAAGTGATAGAGTACAAGATATTTCAAAAAAGTAACCTGTTTTCTGATCACAAATATGAACCTCAATTTACACATATATATCTGTATATACAGAAGCAGCCATAAAAGCTTTATCACAGAACTCCTTCAGCAAATAAGCACATTTAGTGAAATGACTGGGTAAAAGAAAAACTCAAAAAAATCAGAAGCCCTCCTATATAAAAATGATAATCATGCTAAGAAAGAAATCAAAGAAACAACCCTCTTCAAAATAGTCACAAAACAAATAGTCACAAATAATAAAACAACTTAGTGTACCTCTAAACATGCAAGTGAAAGACTTATATGATAAGAACATCAAGTGTTTGAAGAAGAATACTGGATAATATATTAGAAGACAGAAAGATCTCACATGCTCATGGAATGGTAGGATTAACATGTAAAAAGGCCATACTTCCAAAAGCTATCTACAGAGTCAATGGAATCTCCATTAAAATTACTACACGAGTCCTCACACCTCAAGAGAACAATACTCGACTACATATGGAAAACCAAAAAACCCAGGAAAGCTAGAACAATAGTGTACAATAAAAGAACTTCATGAGGTATCATCATGCCTGATTTCAAGCTCTATAACAGGAATATAGCAATAAAAACCACATGATACTGATATAAAAACAGAAAGGTGGATCAGTGAAATCAAAGACTCATGTACATCCACACACCTATGGACACCTGAGTTTTGACAAAGAAACCAAAATTATACAATAGAAAAAAGAAAACATCTTCAACAAATGGTGCTCATCTAAATAAATGTAGAAGACTGCAAATAAATCCATATCAATCATCCTACACAAAAGTCACGTTCAAGTAAGTCAAATATCAGTTTTTTTAAAAGTAATTCTTATTCATTTTACATACTAATCACAGATCCTTCTCTTATATCTCCTCCTGCTCCCCTCAGGGATACCCCTAAAAACAACACCCATTCTCTCCTCCAAAAGCCTGGTACGTTCAGTTGAGGCAGGATTAAGTGCCTCTCCACAGCATCAAGGCTGAGCAAGGCATCCCACCATAGGTAATGGGCTCCAGACAGCTAGCTCATGTACCAGGGATAGTGGATCAAAGATCTTAACATAAATCAAGTTACACTGAACCTGATAGAAAAGAAAGTATGCAAGAACTTTGAACGCATTGGTGCAGGAGACCATTTCCTGAATACAACTCCAATAATGAAGACACCAAGATCTACAATTAATAAATGGAACCTCATGAAACTGAAAAGCTCCTGTGAGACAAAGGACACTGTCAATAGGACAAAACAACATCCTACAGAATGGACAAAGATCTTCACCAACCACACATCTGACAGTGGGCTGATTTCCAAAATATAAAGAACTCAATTTACACACACACACACACACACACACACACACACACACACATATATTTATATGTATATATATGTATATATATATATATATATATATATATATTCATAATTTTCTATATCCTAACCTTTTTTTGAGGAAGCAGAAGCTGGAGAAGCTGGTGAGTCGACACCACCTTCCCTTAGCCACACTCAAAATGTGTTGATACTCCATCACAGTTAAATCATTTGCACAGACAGATTCTTTTGAAACTCATGTGCTTGAAACATGTCTTTGAAATCTCTTGTTGAGTATGCAACTTACTTCATACATTGTTTTCCAGAGGAACAGTCGGTCTCCATCCATCAGCTAAAAATCAGCCATCCTATATAGAGATGTCACATTAAATGTCATTTTCAGATAAGTGCTAAGCTGTGCAAGAGGTATTTCCTTGGGATGAAGAAATCATTGACATCATTAGGTAAAGAAGAGACAAAAAAGCAACTATCCTAACCATTAATGTTGACTTCAGAAGAGTTGCTGTAGGGAGAAGAGAATGATAAACAGACATCTACAGTTACAGGAATCACACCTGTAAGCCAGAGCAAGGATAGAGGTGCTCACAGAGATGAAAGCCAGCTCCTAAGTCTTTACTGAAGAAACACAGCTCTGACTTCTTCTCCATTTGAAGGTCTTCTCTTCCCTGAGACAGATCCAAGGAAATGCTTACCTCTCCAATAACTCAGTGGAGCATTGTGCAGATGACTGAATGAACATAGATTACCAGTGCTCATAAAAGGACTGTTTTTCCAGACTAACATCCCTCAGAGAGTGCATTACTTTGTTATCTGTGATTTCAGTGACAATGTTTGCATGGAGACTTTGGGATACCTCCAATGACGGGGGAAAAACATTGGTCCTCAAGTAAAATCACAATTATTACCTTCTGCTTGTTAATGATAATGTTTATGACTTTGTTGCCTGCTAAGGAATAGCTTTCAGAAGTTAGAAAGAGTTTCCCATGTTTCCTTTGGGAATATTTAGGTTTTCAATTTGTGTTGTCATCGGGTCTGGAGAGCTGCACTCCAGTGTAGATCAAGGGATTTGTTGAATGTATTTCCAAAGGGGTTCATTGTACAGTACTGTTTCATACTTGGGAAATCATGCTGACATGAAGTCCTTCAGGAAGACCATCTACATCTCATCAGGAGTCTGGTATTTTCCCACCTGTGGCCCAACAAGTATTGGAAAAGAGTAATGAACTTGCGGTAAGCCAGAACAGAGATGAGTCACACAGTGGCAGACAGACCCATGGTGGGGAGTGGGGCTTGAGGAAATACTAAAGAATAAAAACCATGTGTCAATCATGCTTAGAGCAGAGAAAGAAAGAAGGATAATTCAGAGCAGCATGGCTGTGTGCTGTAACATCCTGTGCTATGGTGTGGGAATAGGGGAAGGAAAAGTACAATATTTCATCACATGAAATTTTTTCCAAACCTCTTATTCAGCATGGCTTAAGGTCAGCCAATCTTTCTACAGGTGTTCCTTCCGTTTTGGTGCATAATACCTTGGCCAGGTTATTGGCCTATATAACATGACTGTTTAGTCTCCAATGTAAGGCTATAGGTTTTATTGTCTTAGATATAAGTAGGTTTCCAGGAAATCTGGGACACTACAAAAAGACCAGATATAAAAATAATAGGAATAGAGGAAGGGGAAGAAACACAGGTCAAAGGCACAGAAAATATTTTCAATAGAATCATAGAAGAAAATGTCCCAAACCTAAAGATGACATGCATACCAAGGTACAGGGAGCACACAGAACCCCAAATGGACCAGACCACAAACAAGTCCCCTTGGTACATGATCATCAAAACACTAAGTGTTTAGAACAAAAAAAAAGAATGTTAAAAACTGCAAGCTAAAAATATCAAGTTGGATATAGGGTTTAAAGAAAGACCAAGTAATATATAAAGGCAGACCTATCAGAATTACCCCTTTCTTCTCAATGGAGACTCTAGAAGGCAGAAGGGCCTGGACAAATATGCTAAGATAATTGTGAATTTATGTGATGACTGTCTGTCATTTTTGTTTATTTTTTTCTATCCTCAGTTCTTCCTGTACTATTCCCCTTGGGGTAGGGAGAGATATGAGACTGTATGTATGCCATTATCACCAGAATTTTAGGTGATCTCTTTATTGTCATCACAGTAGAAAATGGAAATTGGGATTTCATTCCTGGTGTTCTTAATTTCATTAATAAAAGCCTGTAAGAAGTGATCAAATGGAAGCTAAAAAATGATCTTATTAAAGTTCAAAAGAAAAACATACTAGAACTGGCAATCTATAAATCTCAATAGTTTCTGATAGGACAATCAAAAAGCTATGACCTTGAGACAAGCCAGCATGGAATTGTTCACACAGTGGCAGACAGCCCCATGGTGGGGTGTGGGGCTTTAGTGATAGGCTAAAGAATGCCAAGTAGTGGGGCAAACATGTTTAGAGCAGAGAAAGAAAGAATAATTCTGAGCACCATGGTGTGTGCTCAGCAAGAACCTTGCTAAAGGGAGGGAACCTGGGAAGGAAAAATAGAGGATTTCAGCACAGGGAAAATTTCTCTGACCCTCTCTTTGGCATGCCTTAAGGTGAGCCCACCTTCCTAGGGTTGGTCCCTCCTCATTGGGGCACAATCTCCTGACAAGGTGATTGACCCATGTGACCTGAATTTTTAATCTACATTCAGGACAGACATTCCACTGTCTTGGATACAATGAGTTTTCCTTTAATTAACTTCTATGTCACGCTAATATTTTCTCACTGAAGAAGTAAATATGAAGTCATTTGTAAACAGATCCTATGTCAGAAATCCCAACCATTTTTGTCATCTATGACATCTGGAGAGTAGAGTGTTTCCTGGTGTCCCAAAGACATTCCTGGCTTCTAGCCAGGACGTGAAATGTTGGTTTTTCACTGAAAATGGCATAACCAACATGTGACCCCCTCATCCTCATCTTTCTCTCTGGAGACTATATTTCATGTTTCTGCGAAGGTGTATGAACCATAGTAGATATGTCACTGGGGGCAGAGTGTATTTGTCTTCTTAAAAATGAACATTTGGTAAGAGAGTTGGGGAACCCCTCCAGATGGACATGTTGAATAAATTGCAGAAGGACATCAGTAGTTGCTTCTGCTACAGGTGTAGGAGGAAGGACGTCCCTGACTGGAGATGGAAAGAGAGGTGAGGTGAGGTAAAGTCAGGACTTGACACATCCTACGCAGGGAGGGAAAAGTAAATACAGAAGGTATTTTAAATGTTTTAGACAAAGCCTTCGAATCTGGTGACAGGATCCCTAGAGCATCCAACCATTCGACTCTCAAATAGTTTTCCTTTGACCCCTATGGCTGACTATTTAGTTGAGAGGTACTATGACTTCTCAACATCTGAGGAATCCCCAATATCATAGGGATTCAAGAAAATTCATTTTATGTAAATTTTGTTTGAATGAGAATGTCTGCCATAGGCTCCCCTACTTGAAAACTTGGTCCACAGTTAGTCACCTAAATTCACTGTTTCCACCAAGCTGGATTCTCCCTCACATAGAAGGCCTGCCTCTGCCTCCTGAATGCTGTGATTAAAGCCTTTGCCTCTGCAACCATCTGTTCCATAGTCAGTTTAACTACAATGTCAGTCTTGGTCAATCACTGTAAAGAGCTAATAATCTCCCCATTAAATCAAACTAAAATAGTAAAAAGGTTAAAGTGTAACAAAAATACGATCTGGAAAAAGATAGACTAACTAGGAAAGATAAATAAGTCAAATAGAAAACTAGGACCACAGTTTTCATTTTGATGTTGAAAACTAATATTTCTCATGAAAAGTCAAAGAAATGAAATTTCTATACATTTAATCGTATTCAGTCCTGCATTATAAATTACTTTAGTCCAAGTCCAAGTTTTTAGATCCTTGTAGGAAAACATATAGTTGCATTTTCCGGTTAATTGATGATGTGGGAGGGCCCAGTTGTGTGTGTGGTACCACCCCTTGCATCAAGGGTGCCGTAAGAAAGCAGGCTGCACAGTTGATGGAGAGCAGGTCAGAGAGATCCACTTGCCTCTGCCTCTCCAGTACTGGAACTGATTTAGATTAAGACCACCACATATGGCCCATTACATGTAGTTTTCATCTCAGTATGAACCAATGAAATAAAAGTTTCTATGAGATAAAATGCAAGCATCAATATGTTCTGGTCAAAATCTAAAAACTTCTAAAAAGCAGAAATCCTAGTTTTTTATGTTGCATCCAGAAGTCTTGGTCCAGTGCAAAGGGATGTGTGAATTCTAAAAAAAAAAAAGCCCACAGTGACAAGAATTCCACCTGTCCAGTCACAGCAAGATGGAGAGTCTCCTGAGGGGTGAAGGCTTTCCCCTGAACTCAGTCACTGCAGAAAAACAGCTCTGACTTGACTTCTGTCAAGGAAGACCCCTGAGTCTCTCTACTTTCCTGAGACAGAATTCAACAAAATACTCATTTTTCAGATAGTATCCACAGAGGTCTCTACAAGAAGTTTTCAATACAGGTGAGTCTAGGGTGCCAGTGTTGATAAATGGGCAGGTGTCTTGCCCTGATATCCCCCAGAAAGACCATTAAAATGTCACTGTTTAGTGGCAGCATCTGCATGGTTAGAGATTGGGTTGTCTCCAAGGAGGAACAGGTTTTCTCCCCATAGCAATCACCACAAACAACTTTTGGTGGTTACTACGGAACAGCTGGGTAGAAGTTAGAAAAGGTTTGCATGTTTTATTTTTGATAATCTCTGTTTGCAATTGATGTTGATATTAGTTACAAAAATGTGTGCTTGGGGATGGATCAAGGGATGTTTTATGGTATTACCTGTGGGGTGGTGTACATTGCACAGTGTAAGTAAATCAGTTGCAACAACTCTGGGTTGGGTCCTAGATTTTGGCACCAAAATATGAGTTTTCCAACTCTGGGGAAACGTGTCCTGACTACCTGGGGAGTCAGGCAACACTTTGAGCTGCTAATGAGAGCTCTTGATGGCTGAAGCTGCAAAGAAACAGTCCAGCCCTGGAGGGTGAAGTATCCCAGACACCTCCAGCTGCTCAGAACAACAGCTCTGCCCTGAGGTGTTCTGGACACCTGGAGTTGTTTAGCAGAGCCCTGACATTTGGAAGTGCAAAGAAGCAGCCCAAGCCTGGAAGGGAAATTTTTCTGACTTCTCACCTAAGTCAGGACTGGAACTGTTTCAGCAGGGAAGGGTATCCTGACTATTTGGGAAAGCCAAGGTATACCTGGTGTGATGGAGGATGGTCTCCCTGCAGGATATAGCAATCCTGCTCCTCTCCTGGAGAGCAGCTACAGGTGAGCTTTGCTCAGCCCCCAGTTGAGAAGGTTTCCTAGCAGAGCTCTGCCTCTCTGGCCTAAGATGTTGCTTCTTTTGCTTCACTCTGCAAAGGGGAAACCCCTGCAGAAATGTAACGATTTGCTCTAGTTCCAGAGAAAAGTGTTACTTTTCAGATCTCTCTTCTCTGTCCACTGAGGGACGTCTCAGTAAGGATCTTCTCTATACCAGTGAATGAAGATCTTCACACCCAAATCTCTTTTGAGAAAGAAATTTATTTGGGAAGGAGGAGTCCAAGAGAGTAGCTGCCTCTATCATGGTGGAGAGAACAGCCTTTTTTCTAACTGGCCAGGCATGGTGGTTTACACAGGAAGTCCTGGGAGTGGAGTCAACTAGAAGTTGCCTTGGGGCCCAGGTTTATACTGTCCTGCTCTGTGAATTGTTGGTTTCACAAGTCAGTTGGCCAGGGGCAAGGATGGCTCTGATCTGAATGGGCCAAACTGTGTTTCCTTCTGCCCTGATCTGAGCCATCTTTCCCTAGTTCTGGGCTCCAGGGTCAGGGTTGGGTTCTTTAGCCAGCCCCTTCCCCTAAAGTACTGTTTCAATCCTCCAAAACCATGCTGAGGACCAGTCCTTTCATAAGGACCATCACTGTGTGAGCTTGAGTCTTGTATATCCTATGCAGGTCCTACATTCTTCCACATGTGGCCTGGGACTGTTTACTCTGTCAGAATAGACCCACAGAAGCATGGGTTTCCTCCAGCAGATTCTGTGAGTTACTTCAGTGTTCACTTGTCTGTTCATGGATCCCAGGCTTGTTTTCTGAGATACCCACAGATTCTCTGACACTACAGAGGCCTAATATATTGCCACTGTACAGAGAATCTGCTGTATAAGTAAGTAATCCTAGGTAAACTGGCAAAAATATAAATTAGGCAATCATAACAAATATAGAGAACCAGGTATGGGTGTGTGTCTGCAGTTCTAGCGTGTGAAAAGCAAGGGAAAGAGAAATCACATCCTAAGGCTGGCCATTCCTTTATAATTTCAAATTCAATTCTAGTGATACTGGACGTGGCTTCTGATCCCCTTGGCCATGTCTAGATTCTGGATATACCTCAGGGACTGTCAACTGAGTCAGTGTGAAGTCAAAGAACCATATTACATCACTCACCTTCACAGTACTGCTGGGACACTTGGGGACACCAGCCAGGCACAGTGAGGTCACAGTTCCATGACTCTCCACTTCACAACTGGCCTCCCAGGTCTGAATAGAATTCATCGATCTCATACCTGAGGTCAGAAGGAGTACTAAAGATTGATTCTAGCACTGTGCAATCTGCTGAGCACTTCTGTGAGTCTGGAGCTGTGCCCTTCGCAGCAAATCAGGGGTCACTTTAGATACCACATCCAGGAATCAGTCTAAGTCCGTGGGAGTTTTGCAAGTAGCTGAAAATAGATCTACCACATGACCCAGCTACATCATTCTTGGACATAGGCCCAAAGAACTCTACATCCTATTACAGAGACATTTACACACATGCTTATCCCCACTCTGTTCACAATAGCTAGGGAGTGGAACCAGCCTAGATGTCCATCAACTGATGAGTAGATGATGGAAATGTGTTGCATGTGCACAAAGGAATCATAGTCACTCAAGAAGACAAAATGGAATCACAAAACTTCCAGGGAAAATAGAGAATATTATGTAAGCAAGGATCGGGAAGATAGATGGGCTTGCTTGCTTTCATATGCATATCCTAGCTTCTAATTTTCATGTGAGTTTATTTATGTGTTGATGAGTATACCTCACTGCCAGGAAACTAGAAAGGAGCCCAGCAAAGGTGGAGAATGGGAGATTTAAAAGGATAATGGTGGGAAGGATAATAAAAAGTGTGACAGTGTGATATTAAAGTGCAAAGGGGGAATCACTGGGAGGGGAAGTGAAGCAGGGACGAAGGGGAGGGAGGTGGGGAGATGATGGATGTGGGGAGGGTCAACCAGGACTGTCTGAAAATGCCATAAGGAAGTGGCTGCTTTGTACTCTAACTTCAATAGCCAAGAGTTGAACAAACTTGTCAGAATCACTACTCATCATGCAAACACAGTTTTCAGAATGAGAACCAGCTAACTCCAACCAGAATAGCTCTTAGCAAAAGAATAGAGAAGAGTACCACAGTGCACAGGCTGCTCTTGCAGTGGAGCTGGGTTTGCCGCCCAGTGCCTATGTTAGGGAGCTGGCTCTGAGAGAACTGTCGCCCTCCTCTGGCCACAGTGGGCACTACACTCACATGGACACATAAAATATGTTAATAATAGTAGTCATTGGGCCAGATGTATAGAATACACACAGGTGTATTAACAGACACATACTGATGGAGAAAGAGTGTTTGTAAAGCAGTGTATTGTAGGGGCAGGAGAACAGAAAATCCAGTGTAGAAGAGAGATGCAGAAGTGGTACAGTCCATGGGAGGCTGTTTGGTATCAAGTGGGCAGTGCTAGAAAATTGATGAGGGGATTTCTGAGAGGGCTCCATGGGTTGAGGCACTTGTTGTGGATTATCTGAGTTCAATCCCTGGAACCACATAGTGGACAGGGAGAACTGACTCCTGAAAGTTACCTCTGACCTCTACACATGGGCCATGGTGTGTGTGCACATGCACACACACAGACACACACACACACACACACACACACACACACACACACAAGCGCGATGATTGAATGTCTTTCTGTATGATATGAATGTGTAGCTCTGATTTGTTGATAAATAAAATACTGATTGGCCAGTAGCCAGGCAGGAACTATAGGAGGGATAAGCAGAGAAGGAGAATTCTGAGAGAGCAAGGCTGAGTCAGGAGATGCCGGTGTGCCTTCCAGGGAGCAGCATGTAAGGGCACACAGGTAAAGCCAAAAAACATGTGGCACATATAGATTAACAGAAATGGGATGAGTTTGAGTGGAGGAGCTAGTCAGTGGTAGGCCTGAGCTAATGGCCAAACAGTTTTAATTAATAGTAAGCTTCTGTGTGTTCATTTGGGTCTGAGCAGCTGTGGAATTGCAGGACATCAGTGAGCCAGGTGGGACGAGGAAAGCTACACACACACACACACACACACACACACACACACACACACACACACCCCTATATGTAATCACTATGTAGCCAGCAGATGAGTCAATACCATACAGTGTATTTTACCTTCAAATTTGTACTTTGGTATGAAGATGTACTCTTCCCTGTGTGGTCATGGTTGTTGATGCTGAGAGAATCCTACAGCAGTATATGGCATATTGGAGGTGAGATAGATTCATCATATCATTCTTATATATCCAGTGAGGTGCTCCACAGTTGTTCTAACCAGAATGTGAGTATTTTGTGTCTCACCTCCATTTCTAAATAAATAATCAACAATAATTAAAAAACTGTAATTTGAAAGATGATAAACTGTGCTCAAATCAGTCAATAGAGTATACCATCAGGAGAAAGGCAAAATAAACAGGAAAAACTAAATGAGTCTATTAGGAAATAGGAGCTTTGTTTTGATTTCAATGATGGTAAGGAAAATCTCTTGCAGTGAATCCCAGAAATGAAGTTTCTACAGCTTTATGGATATTTGTCCATCCAGCAAAATTTCTATAGGGAGAGACAAAGAATGTTTACCTAAATATGTGAGTAGCAATCTACCATTGCACAACATTTTCCTAACCCAACATGCCAGCATTAAAGATAAACATATCAGCATTAAAGACACAAGAGACGTATGGCATATTAATAGTGTTCAGGTGCCTTATATGGGTATAGACTCTAGGACAAGCACACATCTTCATTTCCAACAGTAAAAACTCCTGTCTGCCAATTAACATGCATTTATGATTATACACTATAAAATTATACACTAATATATGAGTTGTTATAATCATCTATATGAGAGAACATTTCTATGAACTGTTCAAACAATAAACATGAATATATATAGACATCTGAAAGGAAAGGAAAAATGATCAAGAATATTGATATAGAGGCTGGAGAGATGGCTCAGAGATTAGGTGTTCTTGCTGTCATTTCAGAGGTTATGAGTTCAATTCCCAGTGTCCACATGATGGCTCACAACCATCCGTAATGAGATCTGGTGCCCTCTGCTGGTGTGCAGGCATACATGCAGGTGAACCACTGCGTACATAATAAATAAATAAATTTTGAAAAAGAATAAAAAGAATATATATATATATATATATATATATATATATATATATATGCTTCAATATGGGTTGCATGTGAACTAAAACAATAAACCAACAGGAACACATTGATCTCCTAAGGCAATAGTGAATATTTATGAGATGACTGCAATTCTTTTTCTTTCTTCTTCTCTCACTTTATATGATCTTCTCCTTTAGGGTACATAAAAGGAGTTGTGAGACTGGGTCTCATTATCACAAGTTGAACTGGATCTCACTCTACAGCCTGACATGCCACTGATTACATTGCAATCCTCCTGGCACAGTCTCTAGAGTTCTGGGATAAGATTAGCAAGTGAATATGTCTGGTTTATGAGGAAGGATTTTCAATCAACTTTTACTAAATAGTGTGTACTGCTGCTAGTAAAGCTGTCTTCTGTTTGTCATGTTGACTGTGGTTTTCAGCAGTTGAAGAGCACAGAACAGGGATCCTTAGGATCCCTAAAGATCAACAGGAAAGGAGAAATAGTGGGGAAGCTTGCAGTCAAAGCTTCATTTACATGCCTGAACCAGAGATGAGAGTCCATGAAAGAAACCTGAAACAAACTGCAAATACAGTCTAGAACATAAAAGCTTACAAAGGTGACCACCAGCATGAGGATGGTGTGGGCTGCTCTGGTCTCAGCATGGCCTCTGTGGTTCTGATTGGAAGTGAGGATGTGCTGTGTTCATTGGTGATGTCTATAGAGGAGAAGCACCATGGAGACACTGGACCAGACCATGATGCTGATGAATGTGACATCATGGAAAAAAAGGAACATGCCCATGCCTACACTGAATCCAGATGTGGAGCAGACCCACTTTCTTATATTGTTAGTGTCATTGCCTGTGCTCTCTGGACCACTGACTTTCATTGGAATGTAGATGTTATTTAAGACACTGAACAACCAACAACTGTAACAAGAATAACTCAGGGCATTAGGGGATCTTCCTCGGAGCATCAGCCTACCCCAATGTCCAGGACCAAGAGTGAGAAACTGATGGATGCTCAGGACACAGGTGGAGCACATGTTTGTGCTTCCAGCCACCAGGTGAATGAAGAACTCAATTTTACATTGCAGGTTAGTTGGAGGACTCCTAGGAGCAAAAAGCTCATCTTGTTTGGATATGCAGTAATGAGGAGAAGGAAGGCATTGGCCAAGGCCAAGTTGGTGACAATAACCTGTGTGGACCTCAGTCGAGAGCCAGTAAACATGGGAGAGATATTATGGAAAAACAGAAGAATGTTGGCCAGAGTCCCAGTTCCAACCTGGAAAAACAGGAGCATCCGGAGAGCCAATTCCTCAGTGGTTTATGGAGCTTTACTCTGAGAAGTCATTGAGAGGTCTTCTGTGAAGACTGGAGTGATGACCAGGAGCAACACTTCTCTCTTCAAAACACTTCTCAATGTCTGAGCATAATGAATGGTTTGAGTCATTACTTCTTCTATGAAGGGATACATGGTTTATCACAGTGTAGGAGCTTGGCCTGGAGAACACTGCAAAGGACTTTTGCCCAGACAGATTCTTTTAAAACTTGAGTTTTTGAAGCATGCCTTTGAAAGCTTTTGTTCAGTCCACAACTTATTTTTATATTGTATTCCAGAGGAACAGTCAGTCTCTACCCATCAACTAAAAATCAGCCATCCCATACAGAGATGTCACATTAAAAGTCATTTTCAACTATGTGCTAATCTGTGAAACAGACATTTCCTTGGGATGAAGAAATCACTGACACCATTAGGTAAACAAGAGACAAAAAAGCAACTATCCTAACCATTATGAGTTTCAGTAGGGAGAAGAGAACATTAAGAAGAAATCTACAGTTGCAGAATTCCACCTGTCCAGCCACAGCAAGGATGGAGATGCTCACAAGGATCTAGGCCAGTTCCTAAATGCTTACTGAAGAAACACAGCTCTGACTTCTTCTGCATTTGAAGATCTTCTCTGTGTATCTATTTCCCTGAGTCAGATCCAAAAATATTTACCTCTCCAATATTTTCCATGGAACATTGTGCAGATGACTGAATGAACACAGGGTACCAGTGCTCATAAAAGGACTGTTTATCTAGACTAACATCCCTTAGAGAGTGCATAAATTTTCAGCTGTGATGTCAGTGACAGTGTTTGCATGGAGACTTTGCCATACCTCTAATCAAGGAAAAAATATTGGTCCTGGGGGTGTATTACAATTTTTACTTTCGGCTTATTAATGATAATGTTTATGACTTTGTTGGATGCTAAGGAATAGCTGCCAGAAGTTAGAGTAAGTTTTCCATGTTTCCTTTGGGAGCATCTAAGTTTTCAATTTGTGTTGTCATCATGCGTGGAGAGGTGCACTCTAGTGCAGACCAAGGGATTTGTTGAATATATTTCCAAGGGGGTTCATTCTACAGTACTATTTCACACTTGCAAAATCATACTGGCATGATGTCCTTCAGGAAGACCATCAGCATGTCATCAGGAGTCTGTTATTTTTCCATCTGTGGCCGAACCATTGTTGGGAAAGATCCATGAACTTGAGGTAAGCCAGAGCAGAGATGAGTCACACAGTGGCAGACAGCCCCATGGTGGGGAGTGGGGCTTGAAGAAATACTCAAGAATAAAAACCATTATGGCAATCATACTTAGAGAAAGAAATAAAGGAAATTCAGAGCAGCATGGCTGTGCTGAGTAAGAGCCTTGTGGGAATGTGGGAAGGAAAAGTACAGTATTTCATCAAGGTGAAAGTTTTTGACAAATCTCTTCTTCAGCATGGCTTATGGTGAGCCCACCTTCCTAGGAGTGGTCTTTCCTTCTCGGGACATGATCTTCTGGCTCGGCTTTTGCCCCGTGTATGTGAATGTTGAATCTCCAGTCAGGCCAAATATTCCACTGTCTTGGATAGAATGAGTTTTCCTTTAATTATCTTCCATGTCATTCTAATATTATTTGTACAATGGTTATTCTTAGTCAATATTCCAGGAATTAGGAAAGGTATAACTAGACCAATGAAACAAAGTAAAAGATGATGACATTTGTGAGGGTCCTCTCCCTCTAGGCCTGTTGGACCAGGAAGCAGGGAAAGAGGCAGATGGGGAGAGAAACTTTGGCAGCCCATGAGCATGAACAGAGACAGCTCTTTGAGAGACAGATGTTGGTGAATCAGCTCCATTTTATTCCAGAGTATAAGGAATGTAAAGGAAGGAGTAGCCTGGGTACAAGCCCTAATTTGCATTAAGTGGCACACTCCTATCACAAGGCTTAGTATGTGGCAGTAGGGTCCTATAGCGGGGGCAAATCATAAGTCTTGTAGCAGGGATCTGTGCTGAGCGTCAATCTAAAGATGAATCAGGCATCTGGTATCAGAGGCAGATTTTAGATCAGGTCATTCCTGCAGGCACAAGGACATTCTCCAGATGAGGTTAGGTAGAGAGCAGAAAGTTCTGCATGAAAGAGAGAGCTCCATTTTGCCAAGTTTATGGAAAAAGCTGCTATACTTGTGGTAGACTGGGACCTCTACCAGCCAGCAATGGCTTCCAACATCCCTCCCTTTTTATTTTTTAATGGAGAGGTGTCATTGTAAACATTGAGGAATCTTTTACCTGTGTCAGAAGGGTCTAGGGTCTGGTAGTGAATCACGAACTCATTGTTGGTAATTTTAGCAATACTGGTGATCTGTCAGCAGAGGAAATGAGGAAGTCTAGGGGAAAGCATCCAAATAAAACAGCATAATCAAAGCTCTGAGAGAAGGAAGGAGCCAAGAAACGAGGGGGTATGGAACCAGCTACTTTGCTCTATGACAGGAATTTTTGAAGCAGGTCTAGTGGAGCAGTTTCGGGTGGTAACATTAGATTTAACATCTGATTTGTGTACATAGAAGCCACATTCTTCCCCCAAAACCAGGCAAGTCTCCCCATATTGAGCAGTTATAGGGTCTAGTGTTCTTCTCTTATGGAGCACAACCCCGGCAGGACGGCTCATCTGTCTTTGGAGTGACTGGAGGCTCTCAGCTGTAGATGTCACTGTCTCATCAAGTCTGTGTCTGAAGTCTCCAACCAGAGGATTTGTCTGGATGATGGCAGTTGTTGTCGCCCCATAAGGTCCAAGGGAGATGATGAGTCCTCTTCCTACCAGTAAAGGAAGGAACATCTCTCATCTTTGGTTAACAGGAGTGTTGCTTCTTCCTCCTCATATAGATAGACCTGTGAAATAACCACAACAGGGGTGAAAAACCCTGGCAGGGGGTGTCTATGGAGGTGGTTTTCTTTTCTTATACTAAAGAAGAAGAGGAAGAGTGATGCCCGTCATCCTGGAAGGAGTGATGTTAGTGAGACATTGGCCCTGGGATAAAGGAGAGTGTATTGGCCAGCACAGGTGTCAGCAGAGGTCATTGCTGGATGCACTAGAGAAGCAGTTAGAGGCATCAGGGTGGGTGGTGAAAGGGAGAAAGCTAACATCATATTGAACAGACTGTGACCGGGTGAGCTGAGCATTTCTTCTTAGTTGTGTCTCCTGTTGAAGGTATTTCTGGGGTTAATGTGGACTGGGAGACCCACACCAGCTGTTGAGAAACAGGAACATCAGCAGAGGGATGTGCAGCACATCTGGTGGGATGTAGTTTTCCCACCACTCCTGTTCTTTACCTGTCATTTCTGGGGTCATCATAGCAATGGTGAGATGGTTATTTAGATTTGAAACAGGACCAGCATCCTTGGTTGGGGTCATTCCTGGATCCAATCTCATGGTGTTTTGTCCTCATAGGTTTCCTGAAGAGAAAAAAAATCAGTGGTGAGTATTGAGTTGAGAATTAGTGTGTTGAGCAGTGGCAGGTCAGGCCTGTGATAGAACAAAGACAGTCATTAAAATAGCAGAAAAGGAAGTCTTTGCCATGAGGGTGGGAGGGGTGCTTTATCATGCCGTCTGCAAGATAAAGCTTACAAATGTGACCTTACTTCAGGATGGTTTCAGTGGGTGTGATTTGGTTCTCACTAGAGATGTGAATGTGCCACACTCTATGGCCATTTCTGTGCAGGAGAACCATGGGGAAACTGCTCTAGACTGATGCTGACAAACCATGGGAGTCAGACAAACCATGAAAGACCACATCTCCGCTGAAACTAGAGCAGAGCAGACACTTGCTTTGAGAGTCAGTGACATGGAGTTGGACTGTGGATGGGTGATATAGCTTGGAATGAAATATTATTTAAGACACTGAGGAGCCACTGAATGTCACAGCAAAAACTCAGAACAACCTTGAGGTTTAAAACCTGAGGACATTGGTTGGACAATTTGAATTATATGGTTTAAGGGGAACTGATTCCTTCAGGTGTTTAATTGGGGCCACTAAACTAGTCTCTCTCTGTAGACGCTGCGGACCCACAGAAGCCCCCCCAAACTGAGGCTAATCCTCCATCCACTAAAGACCGTGCCTACAAGGTATTTTTCATCAAGTTGTCCAGTGACCACTACATTGACACCCTTGCATATGTGTCTGCACACACACACACACACACACACACACACACACACACACACGCACACACGCACACACATGCACACACACAAACACACATACACAAACCCATGTACATGTTGCTCAAATTCTAAAATGGTTTTATAAAAAACACCAGAGCCAGATATTGGGGTAAATGCAGATGGATCAGATAGACAAAGGAACAAGCCACTGCCACATCTCACCTCACCAATTTCATGATTCCTCTATCTCTGAGTCCTTAGCCAAAAGGGACTTTTCAGATGAAAAGACTTTAGTTACTATCTCCTCATGCCTTATATACCTTTCTCCGCCAAGCCATATCACTTCCTTCCTAGTGCTGGGATTAAAGGCCTGTGACTCTCATGTGCTGGGATTAAAGGTGTGTGCCATCACTGCCTGGCTTCTGTGTTTAATCCAGTGGCTTCTTCTGTTCTCTGATCTTCAGGCGAATTTTACTAGGGAACACAATATATCAGCACACATACACACACAGTCAATAAATAAAGTACTAAAGATCTGAAAGGCATGAGCAGTAGAGAGTCTGAAGAATATTTCTTTAGGTGGTAAGACTGGCTGATGATAATGAAGGAAAACTTAGACTGTAGGAAACAATCATCATAGCTGACCAAGATGGTGGCCGTCAGGCATGTTTGTCTTCTAACATCTCCAAGGAATATACAAATGATTATTTGAAAACAGTTTTCACAACAAGTGTAGGATGCTGGGACATCAGAACCATAACTTCAATAGCAATTCCAAAGCAGGATGTGTTGTCAACAGTAATCTTGGGGGGGGGTTGAATCAGTTTGGTGATGTCTCCCTCACAAATCATGAGAGTACATGCAGCAGCAGAGAGTGGGAACCACAGATGAAGAGAAAGCAGCAAAAGAATCTGCAGGATGCCTTCAGTAATACTTTATTCTTAAAATTACATTTACTTATTTAATGTGTATATTTGGGTGGTTTCTTTAACATCACTAGTTTATAAAAGGGAATTGGAGGTTCCTTTTGGAGTTCATAGTGTTGTGACAAAATGATTTCAAAATACATCAAATAGAGGCTGAAGGATGAGTTGATTCAAGTTGAAAAGTCAAGTCACGCTGTAAATCTCAGAGTCTTATCACAGGAGGGGAATAGACATGTCACGGAGAAGGTCATGTACTCCAGTTAAGCCAACATAGAATTCAGCCACACAATGGAAGACAGCCTCCTAGTCGGAGTTGAGTGGGTAGGGAAAGACAATTTCAGGGCAAGATTGCTTAGAGCAGAGATAGAGAGAAAAGTGGTTCAGAAGAGCTTGGCTGTGCTCTTGTTAAAGCCTGTGCTAGGCAGGGTATCTGAAAAAGTAGAGGATTTCATCAGGGAGATAATTTTTCTAACTTTTCTTTAGTATGGCTTAAGGTGAGCCCAACATCGTAAGGTGGCCCTTCCTTCTTGAGTCAGAATACCTCAGGAAGGTGATGGGCCCATGTAACTTTAATGTTGAATTAGGCCAAAGATTCTATTTGCTAGCCTTGGCCTGGTGTACCCTTAATAGACTTCACTGTTACTAGAATATCTTCCCCTCTGAAGGGGAAACCCAAAATCATTAAGGAAACAGAGATCTCAGCCATTTCTGGCATCTCTGATATATGGAGAGGGTGACAGTGCTCAGAGGTCCACAGACACTCCTGGTTTTAGCCAAGAAACAAACTGGTCATTTTCCTTTGCCATCTCATTAGTCTAAACTGCAGTCAACATGTGTCCCCCTGTTCTCTTCTTCCCCCTCTGAATAAGTGTGAATTGGTTCTCATTTGAGGTGTGAATTGCCACAATGTCTGGCAGTGTCTTTGCTGCAGAAGCACCATGGTGACACTGGTCTACCCCATGATGTTTACAAAGAGGAGTCATGGGCAAACCATGAAATACCATGACTACTCTGAAATTAACTCCCCAACTCCAATATGTTTTTTGGGAGAAGGATCCTACTGTTCTTTACAACTGATGTGGGACATTGGGTATGAGAGAAGCGGGACCCCTCAGAGAGATCTGTCTATTAGATCACAAAAGGACACTGAAGTTCCATTTGTGTTACAGGCAGAGGGAGGGAAAAGATCCTTGACTGGACCCTGGGAGGAGGATGTGATAGTGAAGAAAAAGCAGGAGTTATTGAAGTGAAGCATCATAGGCAGGGAACTAGGAGAACCAACATCAGAGTTTTTCAGCATCCTCATCAAAGCCTTTGTATTTGTGATGGGATCACAAGACCATCCATTCATTACACTCCTCAGTCATTTTCCTTTCACCTCAGTGGCTGGACTCATCATCTGAGAATTGCTCAATTTCTTCATGTTGTAGAAAGATTAGGATTAAATATGTGGTAGTTTGAATGAGATTGGCCCCTGTAGACTTGTGTGTTTGAATTCTTGTTACTAAGTTAGTGGGACACTTTGAGAAGGTAAAAGAGGTGTGGCCTCATTGGAAGAGGTGTGTCACTGTGTTGGGATTTAAGGATTCACAAGACTCACAACATTTGGAACACAGATCTCTACATGGGATGTCTCCATCAAATCCCTACTCTAGGAGCTCAGGGAACAATACAGAATAGGAGGCAAAAGAGTGTAAGAGTCAGAGGGGATGGAGGACATCAGGAGATCAAGGCACACTGAATTAACTGAGCAAGGTGCATGTGAGCTCACAGAGACTGAAGCAGCACACATAGGGCCTGCAGGAGTCTGCACCATGTCCTCTGCATGTACATTACTGCCTTTAGCTTAGTATTTCTGTGGGACTCCTGAGTGTGGGAATGAGTGGGGCACTGATTCCTGTGCCTGATCTTGTGGGTCTTTTCTTTCTGTGGGGTTGCCTTGTGCAGTCACAATATGATGATTTTTTATTTTCTCCTAGTATATTATGTTTTGTCACATTTGGTTGTTATCTCTAAGAATACCATTGTTTTCTTATGAGAGACAGAAAGAGTGCATCCAGGGGGTGGGGGTGGGGACTGGGTTAAAAAGAAGGATGGGAAAATATCATCACAATATAGTGTATGAGAACAGAATCTACTTTACACCAAAGGAAACAAATGTAAACAATTATATTTTATTTTGTATGTATGAGTGTTTATTTGGATATTTGTATGTGTAACACATGCATCCTGATACCCTGAGTGGCAAAATAGGGTATTGAATCCCCTGAACCACAGACACTGTGAACTGATCCTGTGTCCTCTATAAGGGGAACAAGGTACTTTTAACCCTCAGTCAACTCCCCAAGGCTGGCATTAATAACCACCGGGTAATATTCAGACAGAGCTGGAAAATAAAACCTAATAGAGCCCAATCCATTTACATGCATACCAAATGGACAAATATTTTATTCTTTTAAGGCAGTACTTGAAAAACTTAGCAAGGAAAGACCAATACTTGGAGAGAACCCCATTTTTATTCATTGTATTAAACTTTGACCTCTCAAAGATAGGATCACAGATGAAATATTGACATCTCACCTTTCACTTCCATTCATAACTTACTCAGACCTTCGTAACTTGGTCAGGCTTGCACACTTTCTTCCTGATGCTGGGAAATCATCAGCCATGTTAACCTTTATACACATATTTTTGCTACAAATATTTTCATTTTCACACCTTTTCAACAATATCTTTTCCTGTGTCCTGTTTCCTTTTTGTTTTTTTCCTTTCATCATATGATGAAACAGAGTGAAATAATGAATTAAGTTAAAGGGAAAGTTGGCTCCAAACTTGATGTGTAACATCATAGCAATAAATTAATAACTCCAGTATACCCAGTGTTCAGATATGAAGTGTATATTCCCCTGAAAACACCATACACAACAAGTCACTCAACAATATTTTCTGCACTGTACAGTCCAGGAAATGTTCTCACATCGCATGTTTGTGGTCTCATTTGAGAATAAATACCAGATGAACCACCACAAAATATCAACCAACTGAAGTTGACGACATCTAACAGAAAAACAAGGAAAAGTCCTGATATAATGTCATCTTGAGGCAATAGCTGAATAGTTTTAAATAGATGTCGCCCTTTATCCTGTAGGTGGATGAACAGCCCATTAATTGTTTCTATTGTAGACATCATTATATCTAGAGATAGACAATAGACTCCTCTCCTTGAAACAGTTTTCCCCTCAGTTGTTATGAAGGACAGGATGTCTTTCCCCTTGGCCTGTTTTGCTGTTCACATTGGTGATTGTCACAGAGTCAGAGCCCGTCCTGACTCATGGAAGGAATGTTAGAGGATTGTTGAAACTAAGTATTTGTGCTTCAACTGAGTAGACCCAACCCCATCTCCTGAGCCTGCTTCTCAGTGAGCTCACAGAGCACCTGGCAGTGCACACAGAAAAGTCTTTAGATCCTCTGTATAGTGGAAGGCTGCAAATGATGACTCTTTATTGATGACCAGTGACTCTAGAGGGAACCAGCTGTGTGTGCTGTACCTGTGTATTATTCTGGACAGAAGTTTTACATGCTGAGAATGACAGGATGGACCCTACACACCTGAGAATATCTAATTTCCTCATGCTTCATCACACACACACGCACACACACACACACACACACACACACACACACACACCTATATATAATCACTATGTAGCCAACAAATGAATCAACACCCTGCAGTGCATATTACCTTCACATTTGGACTTTGGTATGGAGATGTGCTCTTCCTTGTCTGCTCATGGTTGTTGCTGCTACTGAGAGAATCCTACAACAGTGTATAACATACTTGAGGTGAGAGAGATTTATCGAATCATCTTATATATTCTGTGAAGTGATCCATATTTACCCTAAACAGAAGATGAGTATTTTGTGGCCCAACCTTTATTCCTAAACAAATACCCACCATTATTAAAAACCAAAATATTAAAAATTATAAACTGGGCCCATATCGGGCAACAGAGTATACCACCACGAGAAAGGCAAAATAAACAGGAGAAAAAAACAAATGAGTCTATTAGGAAACTAGAAGTTTTGTTTTGAATTTCAATGATGGTAAGGAAAATCTCATGGGATGAATCCCAGAAATGAAGTTTCTGCTACTTTATAGATATTTGTCCATCCAGCAAAATATGTTTAGGGAGAGGCAAAGAATGTTTATCTGGATATGTCAGTAGCAATCTATCATTGCACAATATATTCCCTATCCAACGTGCCAGCATTTAAGATAAACATAAGTGCAAAAAGACACAAAAAAGGAGCAGGACATATTAATTTTGTTTGGGGGACTTATATGGGTCTAGACTCTAGGACAAGGACACATCTCCATTTTCAACTGTAAAATTCATGTCTGCCAATTAAAAATTATATGCCAATACATATAGGTTATTAGTCTCATCTATATGAGATAACATTTCCATAAACTGTTCAAACAACAAATATAAACATGTTTGGACATATGACTGGTAAAGAAAAATGAACAAGAATATGGATATAGAGCCTGGAGAAATGGCTTAGCGGTTAAGAGCACTGACTGCTCTTTCAGAGGTCCTGAGTTCAATTCCTAGCAACCACATGGTGGCTCACAATTATCTATAATGAGATCTGGTGCCCTCTTCTGGTGTGCAGGCATGCATGCAGGTGGAACACTGTGCATATAATAAAGAAATATTTTAAAAAGAAAAAAGTTATGGATATATAGGCTGCAGTATGGGTAACACGTGATCTAATACAATATATAAACATATTGATTTCCAAAGGCTGTTTGAATATTTATATGATGATGGATATTCTTTTTCATTTTACTTTCTCCCATTTATTTATGATCTTCTTTCTTTCTTTCTTTCTTCTTCTTCTTCTTCTTCTTCTTCTTCTTCTTCTTCTTCTTCTTCTTCTTCTTCTTCTTCTTCTTATTTTTGGTTTTTCTAGACAGGGTTTCTCTGTGTAGCTTTGCGCCTTTTCCTGGAACTCACTCTGTAGCCCAGGCTGGCCTCAAACTCACAGAGATCCACCTGCCTCTGCCTCCCGAGTGCTGGGATTAAAGGAGTGAGCCACCACTGCCCGGCTATGATCTTCTTTCTTACGATGTACAAAGGGAGATGTGAGACCGGGTCTCCTTATCACCAGTTGGCCTGGATCTCACTCTGCAGGCTGACATGCCATTGGTTACATTGCAATCCTCCTGACTCAGTCTCCCCAGTGCTGGGATAAGTTCAGTGAGTCAACATGTCTGCTTCAAGAGGAAGGATTTTCAAACAACTTTTACTTAATAGAGTGTATATGGCTGCTAGTAAAGCTGCCTTCTGTTTGTCATGTTGACTGTGGATTTCAGCAGTTGAAGAGCACAGAACAGGGATCCTTAGGATCCCTAAAGATCAATAGGAAGGGAGAAACAGTAGGGAAGCCTGCAATCAAAACTTCATTTACATGCCTCAACCACAGACGATAGTCTATTAAAAAAGTGTGAAAGATTACACAAATAAAATTTAGGAGGTACAGGGAAACAAATGTGACCACCAGCATGAGGACAGTTTGGGCTGCTCTGGTCTCAGCATGGCCTCGGTGGTTCTGACTGGCAGTGATGATGTGCTGTGTTCGCTGGTGATGCCTATGGAGGAGAAGCACAATGGAGACACTGGTCCAGACCATGATGCTGATGAATGTGGCATCATGGGCAAAATGCAAGATCGCCATGCCTACAGTGAATCCAGATGTGGAGCAGACCCACTTGCTGTTTTTGTTAGTGTCATTGCCTGTGCTCTGTGGAGCAGTGACTTTCATTGGAATATAGACATTACTTAAGATACTGAACAACCAACAACTGTAACAGGAATAACTCTGGACATTAGGAGCTCTTCCTCGAGGCATCAGCCTACCCCAATGACCAGGAACAAGAGTGACAAACTGATGGATGCTCAGGACAGAGGTGGAGCACATGTTTGTGCTTCGAGCCACCAGGCGAATGAAGAACTCAATTTTGCATTTCAGGTTAGTTGGAGGACTCCTTGGAGCAAAAACCATCATCTTGTTTGGAAATGCAGTGATGAGGAGAAGAAAGGCATTGGCCACAGCCAAGTTGGTGACAATGACCTGTGTGGGCCTCAGTTGAGAACCAGTAAATTTGGGAGAGAAATTGTGGAAAAACAGAAGAATGTTGGCCAGAGTCCCAATTCCAACCTGGGAAAGCAGGAGCACCTGGAGAGCCAGTTCCTCAGTGGTTTTTAGAGCTTTACTCTGAGAGGACATGGACATGACTTTTGTGCAGACTGTAGTGATGACCAGGAGGAACACTGCTCTCTTCAAGACATTTCTCAATGTTTGAGCATAATGAATGATTTGAGTTTTTACTTCTTCTATGAAGGGAGACACTACTGTATCACAGTACAGGAGCTTGTCCTGGAGAACACTGCATAGACAACTCAGACTATTACTTTGTACTTGATGTACTTTTCCTCACCTCATGATACAAGTGTATTAGTGATACAGCTGTATCTTTCTTGGTCAACATCACACCCATTGTAACACATTATGACATAAAAACACATGAACACTGAACAGTGGAACACATTTTTTTTTTATCTTTCAAATTCAACATCTTCCCTCAATGATAAAAAGTGTTAAAAAACACAAATTGGAGGTTGGAGAGATGGCTGTTCAGTAGACTCATGTTCAAATCCAGCACCTACATGGTTGGGTAACATCTGTAACATCTGTTCCCCAAGTTGAATGCCCTCTCATGGCTTTTGTGGCACTGCACAAATGTGGTGCCAGATATACAGGCAGTTAAAACTCTATATACATAAAATAAAATTACTATATCTTAAAAAGGATAAGAATACAAATTTATAATTCATAAAATCATGCATGTAAATTAAGTAGCAAAAATCAGCTTTTGAGAAAATTTTATGCAGTTCATCAAAGTGATAGAATACAAAATATTTCAACAAAGTAACCAGTTCTCTGATCACAAATATGAACCTCAATTTATATACACATATCCTTATATACATAAATAACCACAAAATTTTTATGAGGAAACTCCTTCAGAGAATAAACACCTTATATGAGGTGATTGGATATAAGACTAACTCAAAAAATCAGTAGCCCTCCTACATACAAATGACAAATGGGTTGTGAAAGAAATCAAGGAAACACACCCTTCACAGTAGCCTCAAATAATATAAAATATCTTGGTGTAACACCAACCAAGCAAGTGAAAGACCTATATGACAAGAACTTCAAGTGTTTGAAGAAAGAAATTGGAGAAGATATCAGAAGATAGAAAGAGCTTACATGCCCATGGATTGGTAGGATTAACTTGTGAAAAGGGCCATCCTCCCAAAAGCAATCTACAGATTCAATGCAATCTCCATTAATATTCAAACACAAATACTCAACTACATATGGAAAAACCAGAAGCCCAAGATAGCTAAAAGAATCCTGTTCAATGAAAGAACTTCAAGAGGTATAAAGATTCCAGAGCTGAAGATATACTACAGAACAATAGTAATAAAAACCATATTTACTGGATAAAAACAGAAAGATATGGAACCATAAACCCATACAGAAGTTTGTACATGTGTAGACACCTTACATTTGACTAAGAGCCAAATTATACAGTGGAAAAAGCAAACATCTTCAAAAATAATGCTGGTCCAACTGGATGTAGGCATGTAGAAGATTGCAAATAGATCCATATCTATCACCATGTACAAAACTCAAGTCCAAGTGGATCAAAGAACGCAACATAAATCCAGCCACACTGAATCTGATAGAAGAGAAAGTGGAGAATAACCTTGAATGGATTGACAAAAGAGACCACTTCCAGAATATAACACTAATAATGAAGACACTAAGATCAACAACTAATAAATGCCACCCCATGAAACTGAAAAGCTTCTGTAAGGCAAAGGACACTGTCAATAGGAAAAAACAGCAGCCTTCAGAATGGGAAAGATCTTCTCCAACCCCACATCTCACAGAGGGCTGATTTTGAAAATATATAGAGAACTCAATTTACACACACACACACACACACACACACACACACACACACACACACACACACACACTTATATATATATATATATGGAAAAATCCCCAGGGACAAAAGTATTCATTTATTCATAATTTTGTGTATCTTCCCTATTTTAATGAGGAAGCAGAAACTGGAGATGCGGCTGAGTCATCATCAGCTTCCCTCAGCCACACTCAAAATGATTGATACATCATCACAGTTAAACCTTTTGCAAAGACAAATTCTTTTGAAACTCGTGTCTTTAAATCATAGCTTTGAAGGCTCTTATTTAATGTGCAGCTGACTTCATATATTGTTTTCCAGAGGAACAATCAGTCTCCATCCATCAGCTAAAAATCAGCCATCAAAACTTGAACTAGATGTCAAGTTCAACGTCATTTTCTACTAAGTGTTAAGCTGTGAAACAGACATTTCCTTGGGATAAAGAAATCATTGACATCATTAGGTAAAGAAAAGAGAAAACGCAACTATCCTATCTATTAATGTTGACTTCAGAAGAGTTGCAATAGGGAGAAGAGAATGTTATGCAGACATCTACAGTTGCAATAATCCCACCTGTCCAGCCACAGCAAGGATAGAGATGCTCACAGAGATGAAGGCCAGCTCCTAAACACTTACTGAAGAAACAAAGCTCCTATTTAGTCTCCATTTTAAGATCTTCTCTTCCCTGAGACAGTTTCAAGGAAATGCTTACCTCTCCAGTATTTTCCAAGGAACATTGTGCAGATGACTGAATGAACCAGGGTACCACTGCTCATAAAAAGGACTGTTTACTAGACTAACATCCCTCAGAGAGTGCATTACTTTGTCATCTGTCATGTCAGTGACAGTGTTTGCATGGAGACTACCTCCAATGAAGGAAAAAAACATTGGTCCTCAGGGCAAATCACAATTTTTACCTTGTTAATGATAATGTTTTTTACTTTGTTGGACGTTAAGGAATAGCTGTCAGAAGTTAGAAAAAGTTTCCCATGTTTCCTTTGGGAGCATCTAAGTTTTCAATTTGTGTTGTCCTCAGGTGTGGGGAGGTGCACTCCAGTGTAGATCAAGGGATTTGTTGAATGTATTTCCAATGGGGCTTATTGTACAGTACAGTTTCACACTTTCAAAAAATGCTGACATGAAGTCCTTCTGGAAGACCATCAAAATTTAATCAGGAGTCTGGTGTTTTTCCATCTGTAAATCAACAAGTAGTGGGAAAGAGCCATGAACTTGAGGTAAGCCAGAACAGAGATGAGTCACACAGTGGCAGACAGCCCCATGATGGGGAGAGGAGCTTGAAGAAATACTAAAGAATAAAAACCATTGTGGCAATCATGCTTAGAGCAGAGAAAGAAGGAAGGGTAATTCAGAGCAGCATGGCTGTGCTCTGTAAGAGCCTTGCTAGGATGTGGGAATAAAGGAAGGAAAAGTACAATATTTCATCAAAGTGAATTTTTTTTTACAAATCTCTTCTTCAGCAAGGCTTAAGGCACACCCATCTTTTAGGGGTGGTCCTTCCTCTTGGGGTATAATCTCCTGGCCAGGTGATTGGCCCATGCCGTGTGAATGTTGAATCTCCAGCCAATCCAGACATTCTACTGTGTTGGATACAATGAGATTTTCTTTAATTAACTTCTCTGTCACTCTAATTTTTTGTACAACAATTACCCCTGGTCAATATTCCAGGAATTATGAAACATCTAACTAGACCAAAGTTACAAAGAAAAAGACAATGACTTGTGTGTGGGTCCTCTCCCTCTGGGCCTGTTAGCCACCAAATTGAGAGGGGAAAGAGGCAGAGGGGTCAACAGAAATCTTTGGTGACCCATGAGCAGGAATACAGACAGCTCTTTGGGATACAGATTTCAGTGAATAAGTTCAATTTTATTCCAGAATATAAGGAGCGTATAGGATTGGGGAGCTAAGGGACAAACCCTAATTCGCATTAGTTGGCACACCCCTATCACAAGGCTTAGTGTGTACAATAGGGTACTATAGCAGACAAGTCTTCTTAATGGGGATCTGTGCAAGGCCTAAGTTAAAGAAGAATCAGGCAATTGGTTTCAGAGACAGCCTTTGGATTAGGTCATTTTTCCAGGCCTGGGGACATTGTCCAGATAGAGCTCGGTAGAGAGCAGGAAGTTCTGCGAGAGGGAGGTGGTTCCATTTTGCTCAGCTTGTAGATAAAGGTGATAGGCTCATGGCAGGCTGTGACCTTGACCAGTCAGTCATGACTTCCAACATCTTCCTGTTTTAGTAATTAATGAAGAGGCATCACTGCAAACTTTGGGGAACCTGTTTCCAGTGTCAGAAGAGTCCAGGGTCTGGTAGTGAACCATGACCTGATTGTTGATAATTTTTGCAATGGTGATGATCTGTCACCAGACTCAATAAATAAAGCAGGGGGCAAACATCCAAATAAAACAGTACAATCAGAGCACTGATAGAGGGTGGAAGCCAAGAAAATGAGCAGGAATGGAACCAGATAATTTGATCTATGGCTGGAATTTTTAGAGCAGGTCTAGTGGAGTATTTTGAGGGTGTTGACATTAGTTTTAACATCTGATTTGTTTACCTAGAAGCCACATTCTTCCCAGATTACCAAGCAAGTGTCCCCATGTTCAGAAGTTATTATGTCTAGTGTTCTTCTATTACTACCCTGGCAGGACGGTTCATCTGTGTTTGGAGTGACTGGAGGCTCTCAGTTGTAGTTGTCACTGTCTGATCAAGTCTGTGTCTGAAGTCTCCAGCCAGAGGATGTGTCTGGGTAATGGCAGTTGTTGTAGCCCCGGAAGATCCAAGGGAGATGACAAGTCTTATTCCTACCAGTACATGAAGGAATAACACTTGTCTTTGGCTAACAACTGTGTTACTTACCCCTCGTCAGATGGATATTCCTATGGAATAATCACAAAAGGGGTACAAAACCCTGTCAGGGGGTGTCTATTCAGGATGTTTTACTGAATACATCATACACACCCTAAGGCTTGCCAGCAATCCTATGTTCCTTTCAATACATTTCATCTCATTATTCAAGTCTTCTTTTATTGTAATTACTTCCAAACTCCAAAAGTGCTGCCCACAGGTTTTGGATTTTGGGTCATGCACTATGGCATGGGGACACTGCCAGGTCTTTTCTCACAAAGAAAAGTAACTCTACATCCCCACCATCCACCCACCCACCACCTTCAACTTGTGTTGGGACATCCCATCTCCCTTACCAGTACATGCTGGAATATTAAACTGGTTGGTCACTCAAGGGCTTTCTGCCAGTAACAATACCTCTGGGTTGATGATTCTGTCAGACACCCCCATAGATAGTGTGGCCTCTATTGCCCCAGTGGTCAAATCTTCACAAGCTGTTCAAAATTATATCAAGCAGGGTCTGGCACTTGTTGAGAAAATCCATAAGGACTTCTTCAAACTCATGTTCTTCAGACATCCTGGGGTAGTAACTGGAACAGAGTGAAGTCATGCTTCTGGGACATGGTTCTTGATTATCTTCATCAATCCATATTTCTTGGAGCCTCCCAGGGACTCTCAATGATTCAGTGGAAGGTCATAGGTCTGTGATCCATTTTCCTATGTTATCACTCCCCTCCAAGTCCTGCTGCAATCTGTCAGGGTATTTATGGTTTGTCACATGACAGACACATGAACTTCCACACCAGTGTTTACTGTCTAGTTTACCAAGATCAGATGCCATATGAGTTACTGTTTGTATTACCAACCAATCTGTGAACCTTTACTGTGAGGTCAAAGACTGTGCATTCCCTAGCCAAGTGGAATTTCCGCAGCTATCACAATTCACGGCAGTGGATATCCATAGCGGAGATTTCTTTAAAAGGTGAAGATAGAACTACTGTGTGGTCTGAAAACTGACAGCCTAAGCTATATTCTCAGATTTACATTGTATGAGGAGAAATTGACCACTCAAGTTGTCCCCTGACATTCACACCTACACCATGGCACATGTGCACATGTGTACACACAATAATCCATGTTTTTTTTAAGGTATTTAAGGGTACCAGTGTTGTGACAAGACACCATGACCAAGGATCCCAATTAAAGGAAGTGGCTAACTGGGCTAAAGAATTCAGAGTGTTTGAGACCATGACTGTGGAATAGAGGAAGGATGGCAGGGAAAGCTGAGAGTTCACATCTTGATACTCAAGAAGTGGGCAGAAAGTGAACTTGGGATGATGAGAGACATTTAAAGTTTAAAGAAACGTTATACTTTAACCTTAGCCCCGGTGAAAAACCTCCAATAAGGATATACCTCTTAATCCTTTTAAACTGCAACCACCTGGAAAGTATTAAAATGGTGGCGATTAAGGTGGTGCCTATTTTCCAAAACACAACAGCATGAAAGTAAGATACTGAGAATCTACAGAGATGCTCTGCAGGCAGAGAGAGTGGTTTATTACAAAGGAGGAAATATTAGGCTCTAGGAAACCATCGTTAGTAGATCCAAGACAGTGGATGTCAGGCATGCACTGTCTCCTAGATGCTCCAGGGAATAAACTGGGGAACACTGGATAATAGATCTCAGAATATGTACTTGATTTTATATATATATATATATATATATATATATATATATATATGTGTGTGTGTGTGTGTGTGTGTGTGTGTGTGTGTGTGTGTGTGTGTGTGTGTGTAACATTTCAGTAGCAAAGCATATTTGGGAAGGTCCCAAAACAGAATGGATGTCTTCAGCATGTCTCAGGGATTGGCATGGTTGGCACACTCTGCCATTTAAGATCATAAGAGGTTGTACAAAAGAAGAAAATCATCCAAGTTTAAAAGACAAATAGCTTAGTCTTCTGTTATCGTTTCTTTTTTGGGTATTGCAGCTACACCAGGGCTAAAGTTAACCCTTTACTGCTTGAAGATCAAGACTACTTGAAAATATTTTCAACAGGGATCAATTGGTCTTGCAGGAACCTCCAGTTCTTTTAGTCTTTCTTCTACAAGCTGATCCTTCCAGGTGAGAATGGGTCAAAGACCTCACTGGATCATGGCTTTGCTTGGGATCATGGAGGGAAAGTCTCCTCTGTCTTACATGTCATCCCTGTAGACTGGACACTGGTTAGAATCTTTCTAGTAGGGTCTCCATGGCTTCCCTGAATTAGGGAGCAAGTGACTTAACAGGGCTGCAGGATATTTTATGAGATGCTCCATGTTCCTCCAGGAGTTAGTTGACCTTGGATTATTACCTCTCTTAATCCCACTGTCCACAGAAGTACAGACTTGCCAGTGTCCTTACTGAGAACCCGGGAGGGCACTTGTGTCAGTTTTGTATTTGTTACAGTATTGTTATTTTACATGTATGAATGTTTGCTTGAGTGTGTGTCTGTGCACCATGTGCATGCCTAGCACCCTGAGTGTCAAAAGAGGACACTGAGTCTCTGGTCCTGGAAACACAGGTGCCTGTGAGCCATCACATAGGTCCTCTGACCTGAACCTTGGTCTTCTGTAGGAACAACAATGCTCTTAACTGCTCAGCCATATCTCCAGCCAAGACTGGTATTGTTGTCTCCTTCATAATATTTATATAGAGCTGGGCCAGCAGCTAACACTTTTTAATACACACTGACTGGATGGCTTTTTCTTCCTTTAAAGCAGAACTTGAAAAACATACCACGGGTGGATCATTACTTTCAGAGAACTCCAGTGACTTCATTGTGTTGAATTTAAACTTTGAAAGTCAAGATCACAGGTGCCATATGAACATCTCATCTTTCACATTCAATTCATGCCATACTTAGTATTGGTAAGAATTTCCAGTTTTTTAACAGGTGCTAGAGAAACAATCTGCCATCTTAATTTTTATACACAAATCCTGCTTGGCTAAAATATTTCCTTTTTAACACCTTTCCATCATTATCTTTTTTCTACGTCCTGGTTTCTTTTAATTTCGTATCCTTCCTTCACATGGTGAAACATGATAAAATTAGCAGGATAGTTAAAAAAGAAAGTTTAATCCAAAACAGCATACATAGCACAATGACATAAATGAACGTTACTAGAATGCATAATATAAAATTGCAAAGCTTTAGATGTTCCCAGTAGATGTCAATGACAACAATGTCAGACAGCAACATTTTCTGCCTTGTATAGTCCAGGAAATATTCTCACATAGGCATTGGCACTCATGGTGGATGCTGCACAGAAGATATGAGTTGATTCCAGGATGACAGGCTGGACACAAATCACATGAGAATCACTAAGATTTCTTATACTTCATCAAAAGAAGATTTACACATACCCACAAACACACACACACACACACACACACACACACACACACACACACACACACACACGCACATGTGACAGAGAGAGAGAAAGAGAGAGAGAGAGAGAGAGAGAGAGAGAGAGAGAGAGAGAGAGAGACCTATACATAATCCTTATGTAGCCAACAGATGAATCCAAACCATGCAGAGCATGTTATCTTCAGGGTTTAGATTTTAGGGTGGAGAAGTACTCATCCTTGTCTCTTCATGGATGCTGCTGCTGAGAGAATCCTACAGCAACATATAGTATATTGGAGGTGAGATAGATGTATCACATCATTCTCTACTTTTTTTTAATTAGTCGTATTTTATTTTTTTTCAGGTTTGACATTCTGGCTGTATTTTTTCTTTTTTTAAATAAGTTTTATTCATTTTACATACCAGTCACAGATCCTCCACATCCCTCCCCTCAGCCCTACCGCTTTCCCTCACCCACCCACCGCCCATTCCCTCTTATGAAAATGTGAGGCCTCCCATGAGGAGTTAGCAAAGCTAGGTCCATTCGGTAGAGGCAGGTCAAAGACCCTCCCCCTGCCTCAAGGCTCTATTACATCATTCTATAATATACAATGAAGGCATTAATCTAACTAGATTAAAGTTGGTCTAATAGAAAATAGTTATTCTGTGGGTCACCCTCAATTTCCAAAAGCCTCACCAAGAATTAAAAAATGTAGCATAAAGAAGTATAAAGCGTGCTGAAACCAGACTGTAGAATACACTATTAGGAGGATGAGAGAATAATCAGGGGAAGTTGAAGTCCTATAAGACTTCATAGGAAACTAGGCTTTTCATTTTGACTTTCAGTGATGAAGTGTAAAAATTCATGTGGTAAATCCCAGAAAGAAGTTTCCACGTCTTTATTGATATTTATCCCTACAAGAACATTTTCCTTAGGGAAAATTAAAGAAGGTTTACCTGGAAGTGTGAGAAGCAACCATTCAATCCACAATACCCTCCCTATCCAATATGGCAGCATTCCCAAAAATACATGGGAAACAAAGACACAAACGACCAGGAGGACATATATTTATTGTTCAGGTACCTTATTATCCAGGATAGAAAAACATGTCTGTTTTCAACTTTGAAGTTTACATCTGTCCATTGACAACAATACACCAATATATAAAGTTATTAGCATTATTTACATGATATAACATTTGTATACACTATTCACATGAAAACCTAGATATGTTTGCACAATACCACTGGTAAAGGAAAGATTACCAAGTATATGCATTTATTGAGGTCATGGAATCCTCTAATCCATCAAGACTAACACATTGACTACATAGGATAAGTGTAAAGTTATGTCATAACTGGCTCTTTCTTCTTTCCTTCCTTAATTCATTCCTTTCATACTTTCTTTCTTTCTTCCTTTCTTCTTTCTTTCTTTTTCTTTCTTTCTTTCTTCTTCCTTTCCTTCTTTCTGTCTTTCTTTGTTCCATTTTCTTTATGGGGGAGATGGTTAGAGAGTTTTGAGACTGCGGCTCTGTATCAGAAGTGGTCCAGGATCTCACTCCATAGCATTGGGATATACCATTAATTATATTTCAGTTTTCCTGGCTAAACTCCCCTATTTTTTTAGGTCCTTGTGTGAAAACACATAGTTGCATTTTCTGGTTAATTGGTGATGTGGGAGGGCCCAGTTGAGTGTGTGTTACCACCCCTTGCATCAAGGGTGTTAAAAGAAAGCAAGCTGCAGAGCTCATGGAGAGCAGGTCAGGGAGATCCACTTGCCTCTACCTCTTGAGTACTGAAACTGATTTGGGTTGAGACCACCACATCCAGCCCATTACATGTAGTTTTCAGCTTACTAGTAACCAATGAAATAAAACGTTCTATGAGATAAAATGCATCAGTATGTTCTGGTCAAACTCTAAACACTTCTAAGAAGCAGAAACCCTAACTTTTGAGGTTGGAACAAGACGTCTTGGTCAAGTGCAGAGGGATGTGTGAATTCTATTTTTTAAAAAAAAAAAGCCCACAGTGACAAGAATTCCACAGGCCAGCCATAGCAAGATAGAGAGTCTCCTGAGGGGTGAAGGCTTTTCCATGAACTCAATCACTTCAGAAATACAGCTCTGACCCACCCTGTCAAGGAAGACCCCGGTGTCTAACTATTTTCCTGAGACAGAATTCAACACAGTAATCATGTTTCACATAGTATCTATAGAGCTTTATGCAGGAAGTTTTCAATACAGGTGAGTCCAGGATGCCAGTCTTCATAAAGGGCAGGTGTCTGGCCCTGATATCCTTCAGAAAGACCATTAAAACAACACCTTTTAGTGGCAGCATCTGCATGGTTAGAGTTTGGGTTGGCTCTAAGGAAGAACAGGTTTTCTCCCCATAGCAATCACCACAAACAACTTTTGGTGGTTACTAAGGAACAGCTGGGCAGAAGTTAGAAAAGGTTTGCATGCTTCATTTTTGATAATCTATGTTTGCAATTGATGTTGATATTAGTTACAGAAATGTGTGCTTGGGGATGGAACAAGGGATGCATTTATGGTATTACTTGTGGGGTGGTGTACACTGCACAGTGTAAGTAAATCGGTTGCAACAACTCTGGGTTTGGTCCTAGATTTTCGCACCAAAATATGAGTTTTCCAACTCTGGGGAAACATGTCCTGACTACCTGGGGAGTCAGGCAACACCTTGAGCTGCTAATGAGAGCTCTTGATGGCTGAAGCTGCAAAGAAACAGTTCAGCCATGGAGGGTGAAGTATCCTAGACATCATCATCTTCTCCATCTCCATCCTCCTCATCAACACCATCATATTCATTAAAATATCCATTTCCCACAGGAGGAAGTTCAGCTAGTGCATGTAGCCATGGAGATCACCTCGAGTTAGGACCCAAGAAGTGAATACTCTTCATCTCTTCAGAATCCCCCAGCACCTATCAGACACTTTAGTTCATTACTAACTATACTATGTATTTCTCTACAATTGTGTGGGTGTGGGTGCTTATGCCATGTCACATACGTGGAGGTCAGAGGACAGCGTGGGACTTGGTTCTCTCTGTCCACCTTTTTGACAGCTCTGGGGATTCATCTCAAGCTGTGAGTTTTACACAGTGGATGCTCAACCTACTGAAATGCCTCCCCTGGCCTTAAGATAAGAATTAAAGAAAGAAGGGAAGGAGTGGGGAGGGAAGGGTTAAATAGAAGGAGGGGAAACTGTCATCAGAATAAATTGTATGAGAACAGAGTCTACTTTCAATAAAAGGAAACAAATGAAAAATTATTTTTTATTTTTAATGTATGAATGTTTACTTGAATATGTGTATGTGCACCGCACACATGCCTATTACCATGAGTGGTCAGAAGAGCACACTGAATCCCCAGGAACCTGAACCACAGATGTCTGTGAGCCACATGTAGGTAATGTGAACCTAACCCAGGTCTTTTGTGAGAGTAACAAGAACTCTTAACTACTCAGTCATCTTTCTAAGGCTGGTATTAATTTCCACTGGGTAAGATTTAGACAGATCTGGAAAATAAAACCTAATAAAGCCTAATCCATTCAAATACATACCAACTGGACAAATATTTTGTTCTTTTAAGGCAGTACTTGTAAAACTTACCAAGGAAAGACCAATACTTGGAGATAATCCCATTTTTACTCAAAGTATTGAACTTTGACTTTACGAAGATAAGATCCCAGATGGCATATCAACATCTCACCTTTCACTTCCATTCAGAATTACTCAGACAATCATAACTTGGTCAGGCTTGCACACTTTCTTCCTGATGCTGGGAAATCATTCAGCCATATTAACCTTTATATACTTTTTTTCTAAAGATATTTCATTCTCCCACCCTTTCTACAATATCTTTTCCTGTGTCCTCTTTCCTTTTTATTTTTCCTTTCATCATATGATGAAACAGAGCAAAATAGTGATTTCAGTTAAAAAGAAAGTTGGCTCCAAACTTCATATGTAACATCATATCAATAAATTTGTATCTCTGTTATACAAAGTGTTCAATTAAGAAGCGTTGTTATTCCCCTGAAAATGCCACATAAAACAGGTCAATCAATAATATTTTCTACATTGTACAGTCCAGGAAATGTTCTCATATACACATGTTTGTGATCTCCATTGAGAATAAATAGCAGATGATCATAGCAAAATATCAACCAATTGAAGCTGACAACATCCAACAGAAAAACCAGAAAAAGCCCTCATATAATGTCATCTTGAGGCAATGGCTGAGGAATTTTAGATATATGTCCCCTCTATCCTCTAGGTGGATGGGCAGCCCATTAACTGTTTCTATTGTAGACATCATTATATCTAGAGATAGACAATAGACCCCTCTCCTTGAAACAGTTTTCCCCTCAGTTTTTATGAAGGACAGGATGTCTTTCCCCTTGGCCTGTTTTACTGTTCACATTGGTGCTTGTCACAGAGTCAGAGCCCATCCTCACTCATGGAAGGGATGTTAGAGGTGTGTTAAAACCAAGAGTCTGTGCCTCAACTGAGTAGACCTAACCACATCTCCTGAGCCTGCTTCTCAGTGTGCTCACAGAGCACCTGGCAGGGCACACACAAAAGTCTTTAGATCCGCAGTATAGTGGAAGGCTGCAAATGATGACTCTTACTTGAGGACAAGTGATTATAGAAGGAACGAGTAATGTGTTTTGCACATGTGTATTTTGGACAGAAGATTCACATTTTTGCTAAAGACAGTCTAGACCCTATGCACTGAGAATCTCCTAATTTCTATATGCTTCATCAAAAGGAGATTTACACACACACACACACACACACACACACACACACACACACACGGCTGATGATTGAATGTCTTTCTCTATGATGTGAATGTGTAGCTCTGATTTGTTGATAAATAAAATACTGATTGTCCAGTAGCCAGGCAGGAAGGATAGGAAGGAGAATTCTGGGAGAGCAAGGCTGAGTCAGGAGATGCCAGTGTGCCTTTCAAGGAGCAGCATGTAAGGGCACACAGGTAAAGCCAAGGAACATGTGGCAACATATAGATTAACAGAAATGGGATGAGTTTGAGTGTAGGAGCTAGTCAGTGGTTGGTCTGAGCTAATAGCCAAGCAGTTTTAAGCTTCTATGTGTTCATTTGGGTCTCAGCGACTGTGGGATTGCAGGACAGCAGTGAGCCAGGTGGGACCAGGAAAACTTCAGACACACACACACACACACACACACACACACACACACACACACACACACACACACACACCTATATGTAATCACTATGTAGTCAGCAGATGAGTCCATACCATACAGTGTATATATTACCTTCAAATTTGTACTTTGGTATGGAGATGTACTCTTCCCTGTGTGGTCATGGTTGTTGATGCTGAGAGAATCCTACAGCAGTATATAGCATATTGGAGGTGAGATAGATTCATCATATCATTCTTATATATCCAGTGAGGTGCTCCACAGTTGTTCTAACCAGAATGTGAGTAGTTTGTGTCTCACCTCCATTTCTAAATAAATAATCAACAATAATTAAACTGTAATTTGAAAGATGTTAACTGTGTCAAATCAGTCAATAGAGTATACCATCAGGAGTAAGGAAAAATAAACAGGAAAAAATTAATGAGTCTATTAGGAAATAGGAGCTTTCTTTTGATTTCAATGATGGTAAGAAAAATCTCGTGCAGTGAATCCCAGAAATGCAGTTTCTACAGCTTTATGGATATTTGTCCATCCAGCAAAATTTCTATAGGGAGAGACAAAGAATGTTGACCTAAATATGTGAGTAGCAATCTACCATTGCACAGCATTTTCCCTACCCAACATGCCAGTACTAAAGACAAACATATGAGCAATAAAGACACAAGAGAAGTATGGCATATTAATTGTGTTCAGGTGCCTTATATGGGTATAGACTCTAGGACAAGCACACATCTTCATTTTCAACAGTAAAAATTCATGTCTGCCAATTAACATGCATTTATGATTATACACTATAAAATTATACACTAATATATGAGTTGTTATAATCATCTATATGAGATAACATTTCTATGAACTGTTCAAACAATAAACATGAATATGTATAGACATATGAAAGGAAAGGAAAAATGATCAAGAATATTGATATAGAGGCTGGAGAGATGGCTCAGAGATTAGGTGTTCTTGCTGTCATTTCAGAGGTCATGAGTTCAATTCCCAGTATCCACATGATGGCTCACAACCATCTATAATGAGATCTGGTGCCCTCTGTTGGTGTGCAGGCATACGTGCAGGTGTAACACTGTGTACATAAATAAACTTTGAAAAAGAATGAAAAGAATATATATACATATATATATATGTATACACACACACACACACATATATATATATATATATATATATATATATGCTTCAATATGGGTTGCATGTGAACTAAAACAATAAACCAACAGGAACACATTGATCTCCTAAGGCAATAGTGAATATTTATGAGATGACTGTCATTCTTTTTCTTTCTTTTTCTCTCACTTATATATTATCTTCTCCTTTAGGGTACATATAAGGAGTTGTGAGACTGGGTCTCATTATCACAAGTCGGAATGGATCTCACTCTACAGCCTGACATGCCATTGATTACATTGAAATCCTTGTGACAGTCTCTAGAATGCTGGGATAAGTTCAGTGAGTCAACATGTCTGGTTTAGGAGGAAGAATTTTCAATCAACTTTTACTAAATAGAGTGTGTACTGCTGCTAGTAAAGCTGTCTTCTGTTTGTCATGTTGACTGTGGTTTTCAGCAGTTGAAGAGCACAGAACAGGGATCCTTAGGATCCCTAAAGATCAACAGGAAGGGAGAAACAGTGGGGAAGCCTGCAGTCAAAAGTTAATTTACATGCCTCAACCAGATACGAGAGTCCATGAAAGAAACCTGAAACAAACTGCGAATACAGTCTAGAACATAAAAGCTTACAAAGGTGACCACCAGCATCAGGATGGTGTGGGCTGCTCTGGTCTCAGCATGGCCTCGGTGGTTCCTGTTTGCAGTAAGAATGTGCTGTGTTCGTTGGTGATGTCTATAGAGGAGAAGCACCATGGAGACACTGAACCAGACCATGATGCTTATAAATATGGCATCATTGGAAAAACGCAAGATGACCATGCCTACACTGAATCCAGATATGGAGCAGACCCACTTTCTTATATTGTTAGTGTCATTGCCTGTGCTCTCTGGAGCACTGACTTTCATTGGAATGTAGATGTTATTTAAGACACTGAACAACCAACAACTATAACAAGAATAACTCAGGACATTAGGGGCTCTTCCTAGAAGCATCAGCCTACCCCAATGTCCAGGAGCAAGAGTAAGAAACTGATGGATGCTCAGGACACAGGTGGAGCACATGTTTGTGCTTCGAGCCACCAGGCGAACGAAGAACTCAATTTAAATTGCATGTTAGTTGGAGGACTCCTAAAAGCAAAAACCATCACATTGCTTAGAAATGCAATAATGAGGAGAAGGAAGGCATTGGCCATGGCCAAGTTGGTGACAATAACCTGTGTGGACCTCAGTCGAGAGCCAGTAAACATGGGAGAGATATTATGGAAAAACAGAAGAATGTTGGCCAGAGTCCCAGTTCCAACCTGGGAAAGCAGGGGCATCTGGAGAGCCAAGTCCTCAGTGGTTTTTGGAGCTTTACTCTGAGAAGTCATGGAGAGGTCTTCAGTGCAGACTGGAGTGATGACCAGGAGGAACACTGTTCTCTTCAAAACACTTCTCAATATTTGAGCATAATGAATAGTTTGAGTCATTACTTCTTCTATGAAGGGATACACAATATATCACAGTATAGGAGCTTGGTCTGAAGAATACTGCAAAGACAACTCAGACTACTATTTTATTCTTCATAAACTTTTCCTCACCTCATGATGGAAGTGTATTAGTGATACAGCTGTATCATTCTTGGTCAACATGATGAACATTGTAACACAGTATGGCATAAAGCCATATGAACATGGAACATTGGAACACATTTTTTTATCTTTTAAATGCAACATTTTCCCTCAATGATAAAAGGTGTTAAGAAATACAGATTTGAGGTTGGAGAGATGGCTGTTCAGAAGACTCATGTTCAAATCCAGCACTCACATGGTCGTTCACATCCATCTGCAACATCAGTTCCCCAAGTTGAATGCCCTCTCGTGGCTTTTGTGGCACTGCACAAATGTGGTGCCAGACATACAGGCACTTAAAAGACTATAAGCATAAAGTAAGATTGCTATATCTTAAAAATTATAAGAATACAAACTTGTAATTCATAAAATCATGTAAGTAAAGTAAGTGGCCAAAAATCCCACCAGCTTTTGAGTAAATTTTATACAGATCATCAAAGTGACAGAATAGAGAATAATTTAAAAAGGATCCAGGTTTCTGATCACAAATATGAACATCAACTTATACATATATATCCTTATATACATAAACAACTGCAAAGGTTCCACAATGGAACTCCTTCAGCAGATAAATATCTTCTGAAAAGTTTTTGTATACAAGACTAACTGAAAAAATCAGTAGCCCTCCTATATACAAATGATAAATGGGTTAAGAAAGAAATCAAGGAAACAACACCCTTCACAATAGCAACAAAGAATATAAATATTTTTGTGTAACTTTAACTAAGCAAGTGAAAGACCTGTATGAGTAGTACTTCAAGTGTTTGAAGAAAGATATTGGTGACGATATCAGAAGTTGGAAAGATCTCACGTGCTCATGGATTGGTAGGATTAACATAGTAAAAATGACCATCCAACCAAAAGCAATATAGAAATTCAATGCAATCTCCATTAAAATCCCAAAACAATCCATCACATATCTCGAAAGAACAATACTCAACTATATACGGAAAACCATAAAAATCCAGGATAGTTAAAAGTATCATGTACAATAAAAGAATGTCCAGATGTATCACCATCCCAGATTTCAAGCTGTATCACTGAGCAATAGTAATAAAAAACACATGGTATTGGTATAAAAAAAGAAAGTTTGACCAATGGAATCAAGGACCCATATATAAATCCATATACCTATGGACACCTGATTTTGACACAAAGCCAAAATTATACAATGAAAAATAGAAAGCGTCTTCAACAAATGATGCTGATATAAGTGGATGTTGGCATGTAGAAGATTGCAAATAGATCCATATCTAGAGCCCTGTACAAAACTCAAGTCCAAGTAGATCAAGGACTTTAATATAAACCCAGCTATACTGAAATTGATCAGCTTTGAACGAATTGGTCCAGGAGACCACTTCCTGAATAGAGCACCAATAGTGCAGGCTCTCAGGTCAACAATTAATAAATGGAGCATCATGAAACTGAAAAGCTCTGTAAGGTAAGGGCCACTGTCAATAGGACAAAACAGCATCCTACAGAATGGGAAAGATCTTCTCCAACCCCACATCTCACAGAGGAATGATTTTCAAAGCATATAGAGAACTCAATTTACACATATACATGGGGAAAATCCCCATGTACAGAAGCATTTAATTTATCCATAATTTTCTTTATCTTAACTATTTTAATAATGAAGCAGAAACTGGAGATATAATTGAGGCATCATCAGCTTCCTTCAGCCACACTTAAAATGTGTTAATACACCATCACAGTTACACCATTTGCCCAGACAGATTCTTTTAAAACTCGAGTCTTTGAAGCATGCCTTTGAAAGCTTTTGTTCAGTCCACAACTTATTTTGTATATTGTATTCCAGAGGAACAGTCAGTCTCTACCCATGAGCTAAAAATTACCCATCCCATACAGAGATGTCACATTAAATGTCATTTTCAACTAAGTGCTAATCTGTGAAACAGACATTTCCTTGGAATGAAGAAATCACTGACATCACTAGGTAAACAAGAGACAAAAGAGCAACTATCCTAACCATTACGAGATTCAGTAGGGAGAAGAGAACATTAAGAAGAAATCTACAGTTGCAGAATCCTACCCGTCCAGCCACAGCAAGGATGGAGATGCTCACAAGGATCTAGGCCAGTTCCTAAATGCTTGCTGAAGAAACACAGCTCTGACTTCTTCTGCATTTGAAGATCTTCTCTGTGTATCTATTTCCCTGAGACACATCCAAAAATATTTACCTCTCCAATATTTTCCATGGAACATTGTGCAGATGACTGAATGAACACAGAGTACCAGTGCTCATAAAAGGACTGTTTATCTAGACGAACATCCCTTAGAGAGTGCATAAATTTTCAGCTGTGATGTCAGTGACAGTGTTTGCATGGAGACTTTGCCATACCTCTAGTGAAGGAAAAAATATTGGTCCTGGGGGTGTATTACAATTTTTACTTTCTGCTTGTTAATGATAATGTTTATGACTTTGTTGGATGCTAAGGAATAGCTGCCAGAAGTTAGAGTAAGTTTTCTATGTTTCCTTTGGGAGCATCTAAGTTTTCAATTTGTGTTGTCATCATGCATGGAGAGGTGCACTCTAGTGCAGACCAAGAGATTTGTTGAATATATTTCCAAGGGGGTTCATTCTACAGTACTATTTCACACTTGCAAAATCATACTGGCATGTTGTCCTTCAGGAAGACCATCAGCATGTCATCAGGAGTCTGTTATTTTCCCATCTGTGGCCCAACCATTGTTGGGAAAGATCCATGAACTTGAGGTAAGCCAGAGCAGAGATGAGTCACACAGTGGCAGGCAGCCCCATGATGGGGAGTGGGGCTTGAAGAAATTATAAAGAATATAAACCATTGTGTCAATCAGACTTAGAGAAAGAAATAAAGGAAATTCAGAGCAGCATGGCTGTGCTGAATAAGAGCCTGTGTGGGAATGTGGGAAGGAACAGTACAGTATTTCATCAAGGTGAAAGTTGTTTACAAATCTTTTCTTCAGCATGGCTTATGGTGAGTCCACCTTCCTAGGAGTGGTCCTTCCTTCTTGGGACATAATCTTCTGGCTAGGCTTTTGCCCCGTGTATGTGAATGTTGAATCTCCAGTCAGGCCAAATATTCCACTGTCTTGGATAGAATGAGTTTTCCTTTAATTAATTTCTATGTCATTCTAATATTATTTGTACAATGGTTATTCTTAGTCAATATTCCAGGAATTAGGAAAGGTATAAACTAGACCAATGAAACAAAGTAAAAGATGATAACATTTGTGAGGGTCCTCTCCCTCTAGGCCTGTTGTCCTAGGAAGTGCTGAAAGAGGCAGATGGGGAGACAAACTTTGGCGGCCCATGAGCATGAAGAGAGACAGCTCTTTGAGAGACAGATGTTGGTGAATCAGCTCCATTTTATTCCAGAGTATAAGGAATGTAAAGAAAGGAGTAGCCTGGGTACCAGCCCTAATTTGCATTAAGTGGCACACTCCTATCACAAGGCTTAGTATGTGGCAGTAGGGTCCTATAGCGGGGGCAAATCATAAGTCTTGTAGCAGGGATCTGTGCTGAGCGTCAATCTAAAGATGAATCAGGCATCTGGTATCAGAGGCAGATTTTTAGATCAGGTCATTCCTGCAGGCACAAGGACATTCTCCAGATGAGGTTAGGCAGAGAGCAGAAAGTTCTGCATGAGGGAGAGATCTCCATTTTGCCAACTTTATGGAAAAAGCTGCTTTACTTATGGCAGACTGGGAACTCGACCAGTCAACCATGGCTTCCAGCATGTCTCCCTTTAATTTTTTAATGAGAGGTGACATTGTAAACCTTGAGGAACCTTTTACCTGTGTCAGAACGGTCTAGGGTCTGGTAGTGAATCACGAACTCATTGTTGGTAATTTTAGCAATAGTGGTGATCTGTCAGCAGAGGAAATGAGGAAGTGTAGGGGAAAGCATCCAAATAAAACATATCATGATCAAAGCTCTGAGAGAAGGATGGAGCCAAGAAATGAGGGGGTATGGAACCAGCTACTTTGCTCTATGACTGGAATTTTTAAAGCAGATCTCATGGAGCAGTTTGAGGGTGGTAACATTAGATTTAACATCTGATTTGTTTACATAGAAGCCACATTCTTCCAACAAAACCAAGCAAGCCTCCCCATATTGAGCAGTTATAGGGTATAGTGTTCTTCTCTTATGGAGCACAACCCCGGCAGGACGGTTCATCTGTCTTTGGAGTGACTGGAGGCTCTCAGTTGTAGATGTCGTTGTCTGATCAAGTCTGTGTCTGAATCTCTAGCCAGAGAATGTGTCTAGATGATGGCAGTTGTCGCTCCATAAGATCCAAGGGAGATGACAAGTCCTCTTCCTACCAGTAAAGGAAGGAACATCTCTCATCTTTGGTTAACAAGAGTGTTGCTTCTTCCTCCTATATAGATTGACCTGTGGATTAACCACAACAGGGGTGCAAAATCCTGGCAGGGGGTGTCTATGGAGGTGGTTATCTTTTCTTATACCAAAGAAGAAGGGGAAGAGTGATGCACGTCATCCTGGAAGGAGCGATGTTAGTGAGACATTGGTCCTGGGATAAAGGAGAGTGTATTGGCCAGCACAGCTGTCAGCAGAGGTCATTGCTGGATGCACTAGAGAAGCAGTTAGAGGCATCGGGGCGGGTGGTGAAAGGGAGAAAGCTGACATCATATTGAACAGACTGTGACCGGTGTGGGCTGAGCATTTCTTCTTAGTTGTGTCTCCTGTTGAAGGTATTTCTGGGGTTAATGTGGACTGGGAGACCCACACCAGCTGTTGAGAAACAGGAACATCAGCAGAGAGATGGGCAGCATAACTGGTGGGATGCAGTTTTCCCACGACTCCTGTTCTTTACCTTTCATTTCTGGAGTCATCATAGCAATGGTGAGATGGTTATTTAGATTTGAAACAGGACCAGCATCCTTGTTTGGGGTCATTCATGGATCCAATCTCATGGTGTTTTGTCCTCATAGGTTCCCTGAAGAGAAAAAATTCAGTGCAGAGTATTGAGTTGAGAATTAGTGTGTTGAGCAGTGGCAGGTCAGGCCTGTGATAGAACAAAGACTGTCATTAAAATAGCAGAAAAGGAAGTCTTTGCCATGGGGGGGGGGGCTTTATCTTACTATCTGCAAGATAAAGCTTACAAATGTGACCTCACTTCAGGATAGTTTCAGTGGGTGTGATTTGGTTCTCACTAGAGGTGTGAATGTGCCACACTCTCTGGCCATTTCTGTGCAGGAGAACCATGGGGAAACTGCTCTAGACTGATGCTGACAAACCATGGGAGTCAGAAAAACCATGAAAGACCACATCTCCGCTGAAACTAGAGTGGAGCAGATACTTGCTTTGAGAGTCAGTGACATTGAGTTGGGCTGTGGATGGGTGAGGTTGCTTGGAATGAAATATTATTTAAGACATTGAGGAGCCATTGAATGTCATAGCAAAAACTCAGAACAACCTTGAGGTTTAAAACCTGAGGACTTTGGTTGGACAATTTGAATTATATGGTTTAAGGGGAACTGATTCCTTCAGGTGTTTAATTGGGGCCAACTAAACTAGTCTCTCTCTGTAGACGCTGCAGACCCGCAGAAAACCCTCCAAACTGTGGCTCATCCTCCATCCACTAAAGACCTGCCTACAAGGAATTTTTCATCAAGTTGTCCAGTGACCACTACATTGACACCCTTGCACATGTGTCTGCACACATACACACACACACACACACACACACACACACACACACACACACACACACACACATGCATACATGCACACACACATGCACACAAACACACATACACAAACCCATGTACATGTTGCTCAAATTCTAAAATGGTCTTATAAAAAACACCAGAGCCAGATATTGGGGTAAATGCAGATGGATCAGAGGGACAAGGGAACAAGATACTGCCACATCTCACCTCACCAATTTCATGAATCCTCTGACTATCTCTGAGTCCTCACTGAAAAGGGACTTTTCAGATGAAAAGACTTTAGTTACTATCTCCTCATGCCTTATATACCTTTCTCCGCCAAGCCATATAACTTCCTTCCTAGTGCTGGGATTAAAGGCCTGTGACTCTCAAGTGCTGGGATTAAAGGTGTGTGCCATCACTGCCTGGCTTCTGTGTTTAATCCAGTGGCTTTTTCTGTTCTCTGATCTTCAGGCAAATTTTACTAGGGAACACAATATATCACCACACATACACACACAGTCAATAAATAAAGTACTAAAGATTTGAAAGGCATGAGCAGTACAGAGTCTGAAGGATATTTCTTTAGGTGGTAAGACTGGTTGATGATAATGAAGGAAAACATAGACTGTAGGAAACAGTCATCAAAGTTGACCAAGATGGTGGCCATCAAGCATGTTTGTCTTCTAAAATCTCCAAGGAATATACAAATGATTATTTGAAAACAGTTTTCACAACAAGTGTAGGATGCTGGGACATCTGAACTATAACTTCAATAGCAATTCCAAAGCAGGATGTGTTGTCTACAGTAATCTTGGGGGGGGGTTGAGTCAGTTTGGTGAGGTCTCCCTCACAGATCATGAGAGGACATGCAGCAGCAGAGAGTGGGAACCACAGATGAAGAGACAGAAGCAAAAGAATCTGCAGGATGCTTTCAGTAATATTTTATTCTTAAAATTACATTTCCTTATTTTATGTGTACATTTTGGTGGTTCCTTTAACATCACTAGTTTATAAAAGGGAATTGGAGGTTCCTTTTGGAGTTCATAGTGTTGTTGAAAAAAGGATTTCAAAATACATCAAATAGAGGCTGAAGGATGTGTTGATTCAAGTTGAAAAGTAAAGTCACACTGTAAATCTCAGAGTCTTATCACAGGAGGAGAATAGACATGTCACGGAGAAGGTCATGTACTCCAGTTAAGCCAGCATGGAATTCAGCCACACAATGGAAGACAGTCACCTAGTGGGGGTTGAGTGTGTGGGAAAGACAATCTCAGGGAAAGATAGCTTAGAGCAGGGATAGAGAGAAAAGTGATTCAGACGAGCTTGGCTGTGCCCTTGTAAAAGCCTGTGCTAGGCAGCGTATCTGAAAAAGTAGAGGATTTCATCAGGGGGATAATTTTTCTAACTTTTCTTTAGTATGGCTTAAGGTGAGCCCAACATCGTAAGGTGGCCCTTCCTTCTTGAGTGGGAATACCTCAGGAAGGTGATGGGCCCATGTAACTTTAATGTTGAATTAGGCCAGAGATTCTATTTGCTAGCCTTCACCGGGTGTATCCTTAATAGACTTCACTGTTACTAGAATATCTTCCCCTCTGAAGGGGAAACCCAAAATCATTAAGGAAACAGAGATCTCAGCCATTTCTGGAATCTCTGATATCTGGAGAGGGTGACAGTGCTCAGAGGTCCACAGACACTCCTGGTTTTAGCCAAGAAACAAACTGGTCATTTTCCTTTGCCATCTCATTAGTCTAAACTGCAGTCAACAAGTGTCCCCCTGCTCTCATCTTCCCCATCTGAATAGGTGTGAATTGGCTCTCATTTGAGGTGTGAATTGTCACACTCTCTGGCAGTGTCTGTTCTGGAGAAGCACCATGGTGACACTGGTCTACCCCATGTTTACAAAGAGGAGTCATGGGCAAACCAGGAAAGACCATACCTACTCTGAAATTAACTCCCCAACTCCAATATGTTTTTTGGGAGAAGGATCCTACTGTTCTTTACAACTGATGTGGGACATTGGGTATGAGAGAAGCAGGACCCCTCAGAGAGATCTGTCTAATAAATCACAGAAGGACACTGAAGTTCTATTTGTGTTACAGGCAGAGGGAGGGAAAAGATCCTTGACTGGACCCTGGGAGGAGGATGTGATAGTGAAGAAAAAGTAGGAGTTATTGAAGTGAAGCATCCTAGGCAGTGAACTAGGAAAACCAACATCAGAGTTTTTCAGCATCCTCATCAAAGCCTTTGTATTTGTGATGGGATCACAAGACCATCCATTACACTCCTCAATCATTTTCCTTTCACCTCAGTGGCTGGACTCATCATCTGAGAATTGCTCAATTTCTTCCTGTTGTAGAAAGATTAGGTTTAAATATTGGAGGTTGGAATGAGATTGGCTCCTGTACACTCATATGTTTGAATTCTTATTCCCCAGTTAGTGGAACACTTGGAGAAGGTAGAAGAGGTGTGGCCTCAGTGGAAGAGGTGTGTCACTATGTTTGGATTTGAGGATTCACAAGACTCACAACATTTGGAATGCAAAGCTCTACATGGGATGTCTCCATCAAATTCATCATCTTGGAATTCAGGGAACACTACAGAAGAGGAGGCAGAAAGAGTGTAAGAGTCAGAGGGAATGGAGGACATCAGGAGATCAATGTACACTGAATTAACTGAGCAAGGTGCATGTGAGCTCACAGAGACGGAAGCAGCAAGCACAGGCCCTGCAGGAGTCTGCGCCATGTCCTCTGCATGTACATTACTGCCTTTAGCTTAGTATTTCTGTGGGACTCCTGAGTGTGGGAATGAGTGGGGCTCTGATTCCTGTGCCTGCTCTTGTGGATCTTTTCTTTCTTTGGGGATGCCTTGTGCAGTCACAATATGATGATTTTTGTTTTCTCCTAGTATATTATGTTTTGTCACATTTGGTTGTTATCTCTAAGAATACCATTGTTTTCTTATGAGAGACAGAAAGAGTGCATCCAGGGGAGGGGACTGGGTTAAATAGAAGGAGGGGAAACTGTCATTGAAATATATTGTATGAGAACAGAGTCCACTTTCAATCAAAGGAAACAAATGAAAACAATTACATTTTATTTTGTATGTATGAATGTTTGCAAGAAAAATGTATGTGCACTACACATGCCTGGTACCCTGAGTGGTCAGAAGAGAAGAGAGCATTGGATCCCCTGAAACCTGAACCACAGATGTCTGTTAGCCATATATAGGTGCTGTGAACCAACCCTGGGTCCTCTGTAAAACAAACAAGCACTCTAAACTGCTCAGTCACCTCTCCAAGGATGGTATTGATAACCACTGGGTAAAATTTAGACAGAAATGGAAAATAAAGCCTAATAAACTCTAATACAATTAAATACATACGGAAAGGACAAATATTTTGTTCTTTTCAGGCAGAATTTATAAAACTTACCAAGGAAACACAATACTTGAAAAGAATCCCAGTTTAATTCGATGTATTGGAATGTGGCCTTACAAACATATGGTCACAGATAGCATTGACATCTCACCTTTCACTTCCATTTATATCTTACTCATACCTTCATAACTTGGTCAGGCTTGCACACTTTCTTCTGATGCTAGGAAATCATCCAGCCATATTAATCTTAATTTTTTGTGCTACAAATATTTTCATTCTCACACCTTTTCAACAATATCTTTTCCTGTTTCCTTTTTTCCCTTGCACCTTATGATGAAACAGAGCAAAATAGTAAATTAAATTAAAAAGAAAGTTGGCTCCAAACTACATGCGTAGCATAATAGAAATAAATGAATATCTCCAGTATACATAGTATTCAATCATGAAGCTCTGTATATTCCTCTGCAGACACTGTGTACAACAGGTCACTCAACAATATTGTCTCACTGTACAGTCAAGGAAATGTTCTCATATACACATGCTTGTGGTCTCCATTGATGATAAATAATAGATGGGTCAAAGCAAAATATCAACTAATTGAAGCTGACAATATCCAACAGAAAAACAAGGATATGATATATCCTGATATAATGTCATCTTGAAGCAATGGCTGAGGAGTTTTAGACATATGTACCCTCTATCCTTAGGTGGATGAGCAGCCCATTAATTGTTTCTATTGTAGACATCATTATATCTAGGGATAGACATAGACCCCTCTCCTTGAAACAGTTTTCCCCTCAGCTGTTATGAAGGACAGGATGCCTTTCCCCTTGGCCTGTTTTGCTGTTCACGTTGGTGCTTGTCACAGAGTCAGAGCCCATCCTTACTCATGGAAGGGATGTTAGAGGATTGTAGAAACCAATTGTCTGTGCCTCAACTGAGTAGACCTAACCCCATCTCCTGAGCCTGCTTCTCAGTGAGCTCACAGAGCTCCTGACAGTGCACACACGAAAGACTTTAGATCCTGTGTAATATTGCAGATTGAAAATGATGACTCTTTGTAGATGACCAGTGATTACAGAAGGAACCAGCTGTATGTGAAGGACCCATGTATTCTGGACAGAAGTTTCATTACCTGGGATGACAGGCTGGACCCTATGCATCTGAAAATCTTCTAATTTCCTCATGCATTATAAAATTAAAATTTACACACACACACACACACACACACACACACACACACACACACACACACACACTAACACATACAAACACCTGTATATAATTACTGTGTAGCCAACAGATACCATACAGGAAATATTACCTTCAGATTTGGACTTTGGTATGGCGATGTACTCTTACTTGTCTGTCCATGGTTGCTGCTGCTGAGAGAATCTTGCAGCAGTGTATACCATATTGAAGGTTATATAGATTTATTGTATTATTCTTGTATATTCTGTGAAGTGTTCTACAGTTATCCTAACGGGAAGATGAGTATTTTATGGCTTACCCTCTACAACTAAGCAAATATCCACCATTAAATAAAAACCAAAATATTAAAAATTACACATTGTACCCATACCAGGCAACAGAGTATACCATCAGGAAAAAGGCAAAAGAAACAAGAAAAAAATGAGCCTATTAGGAAACTAGGAGCCTTGTTTTGATTTCAATGATGGTAAGGAAAATCTCACTCAATGAATCCCAGAAATGAAGCTTCTGCTACTTTATGGATATTTGTCCATCAAGGAAAAATTTCTTTAGAGAGAGACAAAGAATGTTGACCTCGATGTGTGAGTAGCAATCTATCATTGCACAATAGTTTCCGTATCCAACATGCCAGCATTTCAGATAATCATGTGTGCAAAAGGACAAAAAAAGAGCAGAGCATATCAATACAGCTTGGGTGCCCAATGTGGGTCTAGGCTCTAGGAGAAGCACACATCTCCATTTTAAACTGTAAAGTGCATGTCTGCCAACTAAAATTACATGCCAATACATATGGGTTATGAGCCTTATCTATATGAGATAATATTTTCCATAAACTGTTCAAACAACAAATATAGAGATGTTTAGACATTTGACAGGTAAGGGAAAATGAACAAGAATATGATAGAGAGGCTGGTGAGATGGCACAGAGGTTAAGAGCACTGACTGCTCTTTCAGAGGTTCAAATTTCAATTCTCAGCAACCATATGGTCACTCACAATTACCTATAATGAGATCTGGTACTCTCTTCTTGCATGCAGGCATACAGGCAAGTGGAACACTGTGCACAAAATAAATAAATAATTTTTTTAGGCCAGCTCTCATTGGAAAATAAGCTGACTGACTATTCTCACATTCAGAGAGTTCTGCCCCCTAGTCTCTGGGACACAGCCAGTCCCCAGCAACCCCCACCCAACACTGCCTCAGTTGCTGGCCAGCATGGAAAACTCCTGCAGGAAGCCCCCACACACTGTTCCCATTGGACCCTGAAATCCACAACAAGTTCCACACCCTGCCCCAATACCCATCTGCCTGTGACCCCAGTAACTTCCTGAGGCATGGAAGCCAAACCGCCAGCTCTCATGGGACCACAAGTAACTTGCTGAGGCACAGAAAACAAACTGCCAGCTCTCATTGGACCAAGATTAACTTCTGAGACAGGGAATATACCCGTCCTCATTGGACCAAGAGTGGCTTTCTAAGACATAGAATCTGGCACGTGCCATTGGACCAAGAAAGGTTTCCTGAGACACAGAATCTCTTAGATCTGACTGGTCGAAGAGCCCCGATAAGACCAAGAGCAGCTCCTTGAGTCACAGAATCAAATTGCTTGGGTTGGTCCAAGAGCAGCTCCTTGAGATACAGAATCTTCCAGCTCCAATTGGACCAAGAGCCAAGATTGGACCCACAGTGGCGCATGGGACACAGACACAGCAAGCACAGACTGGACCAATAGCAGCTCACTCACAGGCACCTCGTGCACCTAGTAGAGGAGGAGGTAGGCAGAAGTCAAGGCAAAAATACATATAACAACATAAAGCAATATGACATTGCCAGAACCTAGCCCTCCTCCAACAGCAAGACCTGAACATCAAAATGTAGAAGAAGCAGAAGAAAGTGACCATAAAAACAGCTTCATGAAGAGGCTAGAGGCCTTTGAAAAAAATGAAAAATTCCATTAAAGAAAATGAGGAAAAGGCAAACAAAAATTGCAACAAATGAATAAAGAAATTGAGTAAAAGCCAAATTAAAAAATTGGAAGATATCAATAAATCCCTTAATGAAAGCCAAGAAAAAGCAATTAAATGTGTGAGAGAAACATTTCAAGACCAGAAAACTGATATAGAAACAATGAAAAAGACACAAACAGAGGAAGTGCTGAAAATAGTAAATCTGAGCAAACGAACAGGAAACACAGAAGCAAGCATAACCAACAGAATTCAAGAAATGGAAGGGAGAATCTCTGGCATAGAGAATTGTAGCAGGAATCCTAAAAAGTCTTATGAATAAAATCAAACCTGGGCCAGGTATTGGGGTGAGTGCTGGAAGATCAGAGAAGCAGAACAAGCCATAGCCATCTCACCTTGCCAGTTCCTCCGCTGATCCTATTTCCTCAGACGGGAAACCTCTGTGTCCTCATCCATAATGAATCTCAGCTGAACTGTGCTGCTCAAAGCCTAAAAGCTTAACCAGCTAAAAGCTTCTAGTTTCTGGTCTTTATGCCTTATATAACTCTCTGCTTTCTACTATCACTCCCTAAGATTAAAGGGTCACTTTCTGGGATTAAAGGTGTGTGTTGCCATGTCTAGCTGTTTCCAATGTGGCCGTGAATTCAGAGAGATTCAGAGGGATTTCTGCCTCTGGAATGCTAAGATTAAAGGTGAGTGTGCCACCATTTTCTGGCCTCTATATCTAGTGACTGTTCTGTTCTCTGACCCCAGATAATTTTATTAGGGTACACAATATTTTGGGGATCATAATACCACCACAATTTGTAATAGCCAGAACTTGGAAACAACCTGATACCTCTCATTTGCAGAATGGATAAAGAAAATATGGAACATATACACAGTGGAGTACTACTCAGCAGAGAAAAACAGGGTGGAGATACAGAGTTGTGAGACTGGGTCTCCTTGTCACAATTTGGCCTGATCCCACTCTGCAGGCTGACATGCCACTGACTACATTGCAATCCTCCCGTCTCAGTCTCTCCAGAGCTGGAATAAGTTCAGGGAGTCAACATGTCTGGTTTATGAGGAAGGATTTTCAAACAACTTTTACTTAATAGAGTGTGTATGGCTGTTAGTAAAGCTGTCTTCTATGTTTGTCATGTTGACTGTGGTTTTTAGCAGTTGAAGAACACAGAACAGGGATTCTTAGGATCCCTAAAGATCAACAGGAAGGGGGAAATAGTGGGGAAGCCTGCAGTCAAAACTTCATTAACATGCCTCAACCAGATACGAGAGTCCATTAAAAAAGTATGGAAGATTACACAAATAAAATTTAGGAGGTACAAGCCAACAAATGTGACCACCAGCATGAGGATGGTGTGGGCGGCTCTGGCCTCAGCATGGCCTCGGTGGTTCTGTTTGGCAGTGAGGATGTGCTGTGTTCGCTGGTGATGCCTATGGAGGAGAATCACCATGGAGACACTGGTCCAGACCATGATGCTGATGAATGTGGCATCATGGGAAAAACGCAAGAAGAGAAAGCCTGCATTGAATCCAGATGTGGAGCAGACCCACTTGCTTTGATTGTGAGTGTCATTGCCTGTGCTCTGTGGACCACTGACTTTGATTGGAATGTAGACATTATTTAAGAAACTGAACAACCAACAACTGTAACAAGAATAACTCAGGGCATTAGGGGCTCTTCCTCGGAGCATCCACATACCCCAGTGACCAGGAACAAGAGTGAGAAACTGATGGATGCTCAGGATAGAGGTGGAGCACATGTTTGTGCTTCGAGCCACCAAGCGAATGAAGAACTCAATTTTGCATTGCAGGTTAGTAGGAGGACTCCTTGGAACAAAAACCATCACGTTGTTTGGAAATGCAGTGACCAGGAGAAGGAAGGCATTGGCCACAGCCAAGTTGGTGACAATGACCTGTGTGGGCCTCAGTCGAGAGTGAGTAAAGATGCGAGAGAAATTATGCACAAACAGAAGAATGTTGGCCAGTGTTCCACACCCAATCTCAAAAAGCAGGAGGGTCTGGAGAGCCAATTCCTCAGTGGCTTTTAGAGTTTTATTCTGAGAGGACATGGAGACAACCTCTGTGCAGGCTGAGTGATGACCAGGAGGAACACTGCTGTCTTCAAAACACTTCTCAATGTCTGAGCATTAGAATGATTTGAGTCTTTACTTCTTCTATGAAGTGAGACACTATTGTATCACAGTATAGGAGCTTGTCCTGGAGAACACTGCATAGACAACTCAGACTATTACTTTGTGCTTTATGTACTTTCCGTCACCTCATGTTGGAAGTGTATTAGTGATTCAGTTGTATCATTCTTGGTCCACATCACACCTATTATAACACAGTAAGGCATATAAACATGTGAACAGTGAACATGGGCACACATTATTTTATTTTTTGAATGAAACATCTTCCCTCAATGATAAAATGTGTTAAGAAATACAAATTGGAGGTTGGAGAGATGGCTATTCACAAGACTCATGTTCAAATCCAGCACCCACATGGTCGTTCATAACACCTGTAACATCAGTTCCCCAAGTTGAATGCCCTCTCATGGCTTTTGTGGCACTGCACAAATGTGGTGCCAGAAAAACAGCCAGTTATAACACTAGATGTATAAAGTATAATTACTGTATCTTTAAAATGACAAGAATTCAATCTTGTAATTCATAAAATCATGTAAGTAAAGTAAGTTGCCAAAAAAAAGAACCCATAAGCTTTTGTGAAAATTTTATACAGATCATCAAAGTGATAGAATACAAAATATTTTTTAAATGTAACCAGTTTCCTGATCACAAATATGATCCTCAATTTATACATGTATATCCCCACATATATAAACAACCTCAAAAGTTATACAAGGGAATTCCTTCGGCAGATAAACATCTTATGTGAAGTGACTGTATACAGGACTAACTCAAAAAATCTGCAGGCCTCCTATATCTAAATGATAACTGGGTTGAGAAAGAAATAAATAAAACAACACCCTTCACAATAGCCACAAAGAATATAAAATATCTTGGTGTAACTTTAACCAAGCAAGTGAAAGACCCATATGACAAGAACGTCAAGTGTTTGAAAAAGAATACTGCAGAAGTTATCAGAAGATGGAAAGATCTAACATGCTCCTGGATTGGTAGAATTAGCATAGTAAAAATGGCCATCCTACCAAAAGCAATATACAGATTCATGAAATCTCCATGAAAATTCAAACATAATCCTTTACAGACCTAGAAAGAACAATACTCAACTACATATGGAAAACCAAAAACCCAGATAGTTAAAAGAATCATGTACAAAAGAACTTCCAGAGGTACCATCACCCAAGATGTCAAGCTGTACTAATGAACAATAGTAATAAACCCCACATGTTATTGGCATAAAAACAGAAAGTTTGATTGAACTTGGAATGGAATCGAAAATGGAATTGAAGACCCATACATAAAACAATACACCTATGGACACCTGATTTTGTCAAGGAACAGAAATTATACAATGGAAATTAGGAAGTATCTTCAACAAATGGTGCTGCTTTAACTGAATGTCTGCATGTAGAAGATGACAAATAGATCCATATCTATCACCATGTACAAAACTCAAGTCCAAGTGAATCAAAGAACTCAACATAAATCCACCTGCACTGAACCTGATAGAAGAGAAAGTGGGGAATAGCCTTGAACAATTGGCACAGAAGACCATTTCCTGAATATAACACCAGTAGTACAGACACTAAGAACAAAAACTAATAAATGGGACCCCATGAAACTGAAAAGCTTCTGTCAAGGCAAAGGACATTGTCAATAGGACAAAACAGCAGCATTCAGAATGGGAAAGATCTTCACCAACCCACATCTCACAGAGGGCTGATTTCCAAAATATATAAAGAACTCAATTTACACACACATATGGAAAAATCCCCAGGTACCAAAGTATTCCATTTATTTATAATTCTGTGTATCTTCCCTATTTTAATGAGGAAGCAGAAACTGGAGAGAAACTGAGCCATCACCAGCTTCCCTCAGCCACACTCAAAATGTGGTGATAAACCATCACAGTTAAACCATTTGCACAGACAAATTCTTTGGAAACTCGTGTCTTTGAATCATGTCTTTGAAAGCTCTTATTTAATCTGCAGTTTACTTCATATATTGCTTTCCAGAGGAACTGTCTGCCTCCTTTCATCAGTTAAAATTAACCATCCCATACATGGATGTCAAATTCATTGTCATTTTCAACAAAGTGTTTAAGCTGTGAAACAGACATTTCCTTGGGATGAAGAAATCATTGGCATCATTAGGTAAAGAAGAGACAAAAAGCAACTCTCCTCCTAACCATTAATGTTGACTTCAGAAGAGAATGTTAAGCAGACATCTACAGGTGCAATAATCCCACCTGTCCAGCCACAGCAAGGATAAAGGTGCTCACAGACATGAAAGCCACCTCCTAAGCACTTACTGAAGAAACAAAGCTCTTATTTAGTCTCCATTTAAAGATTCTATCTTCCCTTAGAAAGGTACAAGGAAAGGCTTACCTCTCCAATATTTTCCATGGAACATAATGCAGGTGCCTGAATGAACACAGATTACCAGTGCTCATAAAGGACTGTTTATTATACTAACATCCCTCAGAGAGTGCATTACTTTGTCATGTGTGGTGTCAGTGACAGTGTTTGCATGGAGACTTTGGGATACCTCCAATGAAGAGAAAAAAACTGGTCCTCAGGGCAAATCACAATTTTTGCCTTGTTAATGATAATGTTTATGAATTTGTTGGATGCTAAGGAATAGCTGTCAGAAGTTAGAAAAAGTTTCAAATGTATCCTTTGGGAGCATCTAAGTTTTCAATTTGTGTTGTCATTAGGTGTGGAAAGGTATACTTCAGTGTAGATCAAGGGATTTGTTAAACATATTTCCAATGGGGCTTATTATACAGTACAGTTTCACACTTTCAAAATCATACTGGCATGAAATCCCTGAGTAAGACCATCAACAAGTCATCAGAAGTCTGGTATTTTCCCATCTGTGAACCAACTAGTGTAGATAAAGAGCCATGAAGTGGAGGTAAGCCAGAACAGAGATGAGTCACACAGTGGCAGACAGCCCCATGGTGGGGTGTGGGGCTTGAAGAAATACTAAACAATAAAAACCATTGTGTCAATCATGCTTAGAGGAGAGAAATAAGGACGGGTAATGTAGAGTAGCATGGCTGTGTTCTGTAAGAGCCTGTCCTAGGGTGTGGGATATGGGAAGGGAAAGTACAAAAATTTATCAAAGTGTAATTCTTTTACAAATCTCTTCTTCAGCATGGCTTAAGGTGATCCCATCTTTTAGGGGTGGTCCGTCCTCTTGGGGCATAGTCTCCTGACAAAGTTATTGGCCCATGTGATGTGAAGGTTGAATCTCCAGTCAGGACAGACATTCTGCTGGGTTGGATACAATGAGTTTTTCTTTAATTAACTTCTCTGTGACTCTAATTTTTTGTACAATTATCCCTGGTCAATATTCCAGGTATTATGAAACATCTAAGTAGATCAAAGATAAAACGTAAAATGACATTTGTGAGGTCGCTCACTCTTGTTCTGCTGGTCACCAAATTGAGAAGGGAAAGAGTCAGATGGGGCAACAGAAATCTTTGGTGACCCATGAGCAGGAATGCAGATAGCTCTTTGAGAGACAGATTTCAGGGAATAAGTTCAAATTTATTCCAGGGTATAAGGAATGTATAAGATTAGGGAGTTTGGGAACAAATCCTAATTAGCATTAAGGTGCACACCCCTATCACAAGGCTTAGTGTGTGGCTGTAGGGTCCTATAGCAGAGCTCCTAGTACAAGTCTTCTTAGTAGGGATCTGTGCCAAGGACTAAGTTTAAGATGAATCAGGCATTTGGTTTCAGAGACAGCCTTTGGATTAGGTCATTTTCCAGACCTGGGGACATTCTCCAGAAAAAGCTAGGTAGAGAGCAGGAAGTTCTGCTAGAGGGAGGTAGTTTCATTTTGCTCAGCTTGTAGATAAAGGTGCTAGGCTTCTGGCAGGCTGTGACCTTGACCAGTCAGCCATGACTTCCAACATCTTCCCATTTTTAGTTATTAATGGAGAGGCACCACTGTAAACCTTGGGGAATCTGTCACCTGTGTCAGAAGAGTCCAGGCTCTGGTAGTGAACCATGACCTGATAGTTAGTGATTTCAGCAATGGTGGTGATCTGTCACCAGAGTCAATAAATAATGCAGGAGCTAAGCAGCCAAATAAAACAGCATTATCAGAGGACTGACAGAGGGAGGGAGCCAAGAAAATAAAGGGTTATGGATCCAGCTAATTTGCTCTATGGCTGGAATTTTTAGAGCAGGTCTTTGTGCAGTATTTTCAGGATATTTACATTGGTTTTAACATTTGATTTGTTTACATAGAAGCCACATTCTTCCCCCAGTACCAAGCAAGCCTCCACATGTTCAGCAGTTACTCTGTCTAGTGTTCTTCTGTTATGGAAACAAAACCTGCAGGAGAGTTCATCTGTCTTTGGAATGAATGGAGGCTCTCAGTTGTAGATGTCACAGTCTGATCAAGTCTGTGTCTGAAGTCTCCAGCCAGAGGATGTGTCTGGGTGATGGCAGTTGTAGCCCCAGAAGATCCAAGGGATTTGACAAGTCTTATTTCTACCAGTACAGGAAGGAATAACACTTGTCTTTGGTTAACAGCTGTGTTCCTTCCCCCTTGTCAGATAGATACTCCTGTGGAATAATCACAAGTGGGGTACAAAACCCTGTCAGGGGTGTCTACTCGGTATGTTCTACAGAAAGTACATGATACACACCCTAAGGCTCGCCAGCAATTCTATGTTCCTTCCAATACATTTCATCTCTTTATTCAAGTCTTCTTTTATTGTAATTACTCCCAAACTCCAATAGTGCTGCCCACAGTTGTATGCATTTTGAGTAATGCACTATGGCATGGGGACACTGCCAGGTCTTATCTCACAAAGAAAAGTGACTCTACATCCCCACCATTTATCCACCCACCACCTTCAACTTGTGTTGGGACATCCCTTCTCCCTTACCTGTCCATGCTGAAATTTTAAGCTGGTTGGTCACTCGCGGACTTTCCGCTGGTATCAACAGCACCTGTGATTTCATATTTCTGTCACACACACCCATAGATGGTGTTGCCTCTATTGCCCCAGTGGTCACATCTTGACAGGCTGTTCAAAATTATAGCAAGCAGGGTCTGGCACTTGTTCAGACAATCCATAAGGACTTCTTCAAAATGATGTTCTTCAGACATCCTGGGGTAGTAACTGGAACACAGTGAAGTCATGCATCTGGGACATGGTTCTTGATTGTCTTCATCAATCCACATTTCTTGGAGCCTCCCAGGGACTCTCACTGATTCAGTGGAAGGTCATAGGTCTGTGATCCATTTTCCTATGTTATCACTCCCCTCCAAGTCCTGCTGCAGTCTGTCAGGGTATCTGCATTGTCATATGACAGACACATGAACTTCCACACCAGTGTTTACTGTCTGTTTTACCAAGATCAGATGCCATGTGAGTTACTGTTCGTAGTACCAACCAATCTGTGAACCTTTACTGTGAGGTCAAAGACTGTGCACTCCCTAGCCAAGTGAAATTTCCTCAGCTATCAGAATTCATATCAGTGGAGATTCATTAGGGAAATTTCTTTAAATGGTAAAAATAGAACTACTGTGTGTTCTGAAAACTGACATCCTAATTTATATTCTCAGATTTACATTGTACAAGGAGAAATTGACCACTCAAGTTGTCCCCTGACATTCACATTATACCACAGCACATGTGCACATGTGTACATACAATAAACCATGTCATATAAAATTTCAAAAGCCTGTGTTTAAGGGTCTCAGCGCTGTGACAAGACACCATGACCAAAGATCCCAATTAAAGGAAGTGGCTAACTGGGCTGATGAATTCAGAGTGTTTGAGACCATGATGGTAGAACAGAGGAAAGATGACAGGAAAAGCTGAGAGTTCACATCTTGATACTCAAGAAGTGGGAAGAAAGTGAACTTGTGGTGGTGAGAGGCATTTAAAGTTTAAATAAACTTGATACTTTAACCTTGGCCCAGGTGATAAACCTCCATCAAAAAGGACACACATCGTTATCCTTTCCAAATTGCAACCACATGGAAAGCAAGTATTAATATGGAGGAGACTATATATGGCACACCTTATACAAACCACAACAGCATGAAAGTGAGATAGTGAGAGTCCACAAAGATGCTGTGCAGGCAGAGAGAGTGGTTGATGACAAAGGAGGAAAAATTGGGCTCTAGGAAACCATCGCCTAAAGATCTAAGGTGCACTTGGCATGCACTGTCTTCTAGAACCTCCAGGGAATAAACTGGGGACTACTGGATAACAGATCTCAGATTATGAGTTTGATTGTGTGTGTGTGTGTGTGTGTGTGTGTGTGTGTGTGTGTGTGTGTGTGTTTAAAATTTCAGTAGCAAAGCATATTTAGGAAGGTCCCAAAACAGAATGGGATGTCTACAGCATGTCTCAGGGTTTGGCATGTTTTGGCACACTCTGCTGTTCAAGATCATGAGAGGTTGCTCAAAAGAAGAAAATCATTTGAGTTCAAAAGAAAAATAGCTTAGGCTTTTGTTACAGTTTCTTTTGGGGCATTGAAGCTACACCAGAGCTATAGTTAACCCTTTACTTCTTGAAGATCAAGACTACTAGAAGATATTTTCCTCAGGGATCAATTGGTCTTGCAGGAGCCTCTAGTTCTTTTAGCCTTTCTTCTACAAGCTGATACATCCAGATGAGAATGTGTCAGAGGCCTTTCTGGATCATGGCTTTGCTTGGGATCATAGAGGGAAAGTCTCCTCTATCTTGCTCATCATCTCTGCAGACTGGACACTGGTTAGAGTCTACATAGTAGGGTCTCCATCGCTTCCCTGAATTAGGAGGCAGGTGACTTTACAAAGCTGCAGGATATTTTATGAGATGCTCCATGTTCCTCCAGGACTTGGCTGACGTTGGAGGATCACCCCTCTTAATCCCACTGTCCACAGCAGTATAGACTTGCCAGTATCCTTACTGAGAACCTGGGAGGGCAATTGTGTCAGTCCAGTATTTGTTACAGTATTGTTATTTTACATGTATTAATGTTTGCTTGAGTGTGTGTCTGTGCACCACATGCATGCCTAGCCCCCTGAGTGTCAAAAGAGGACATTGAGTCTCCTGAACTGGAACCACAGATGCCTGTGAGCCATCACATAGGTCCTCAGAACTGAACCTCAGTCTTCTGTAAGAACAAGAACCCTCTTAACTGCTCAGCCATATCTCCAGCCAAGTCGGATATTGTTGTCTCCTTCATAATATTTATATAGAGCTGGGGCAGCAGCTAACACTTTTAATACACACTGACTGGAGGGCTTTTTGTTCCTTCAAAGCAGAACTTGAAAAACTTACCACAGGTGGATCATTACTTTCAGATAAATCCAGTAACTTCATTGTGTTGAATTTAAACTTTGAAAGTCAAGATCACAGGTGCCATATGAACATCTCATCTTCTACATTCAATTCATGCCATACTTATTCTCGGTAAGAATTTCCAGTTTTCTAACAGGTGCTGGGGAAACAATCTGCCATCTTAATTTTTATACACAAATCCTTCTTTGCTAAAATATTTCCTTTTTAACACCTTTCCATAATTATCTTTTTTCTACATCCTTGTTTCTTTTCATTTTGTATCCTTCCTATACACGATGAAACATAATAAAATTAGTGGGATATAAAAATAGTTAAAAAAGAAAGTTTAATCCAAAACAGCATACATAGCACAATGACATAAATTAACGTTACTAGAATGCATAATATAAAATTGCAAAGCTTTAGATGTTCCCAGCAGATGTCAATGACAACAATGTCCGACAGCAATATTTTCTGCCTTGTATAGTCCAGGAAATATTCTCACATAGGCATTGGCACTCAATGTGGATGCTGCACAGAAGATATGAGTTGATTCCAGGATGACAGGCTGGACAGAAATCACATGAGAATCACTAAGATTTCTTATACTTCATCAAAAGAAGATTTACACACACACACACACACACACACACACACACACACACACACACACACACACACACACACAGAGAGAGAGAGAGAGAGAGAGAGAGAGAGAGAGAGAGACAGAGAGAGAGAGGCCTATATATAATCCTTATGTAGCCAAAAGATGAATCCAAACCATACAGAGCATGTTATCTTCAGGGTTTAGATTTTAGGGTGGAGATGTACTCCTCCTTGTCTGTTCTTGGATGCTGCTGCTGAGAGAATCCTACATCAGCCTATAGTATATTGGAGGTGAGATAGATTTATCCCATCATTCTCTATTTTTTTTAATTAATCACATTTTATTTTCTTCAAGTTTGACATTCTGGCTGTATTTTTTCTTTTTTAAAATAAGTTTTATTCATTTTACATACCAGTCACAGATCCCCGACATCACTCCTCTCAGCCCTACAGGTTTCGATCACCCAACCACCGCCCATTCCCTCTTATGAAAATGTGAGGCCTCCCATGGGGAGTCAGCAGAGCTAGGTCCATTTGGTAGAGGCAGGTCAAAGCCCCTCCCCCTGCCTCAAGGCTCTGTTACATCATTCTATAATATACAACGAAGATATTGATCTAACTAGAGGAAAGTTGGTCTAATAGAAAATGATTATTCTGTAGGTCATCCTCAATTCCCAAAAGCCTCACCAAGAATTCAAAAATGTAGCATTAAGAAGGATAAAGTGTGCTTAAACCAGACCATAGAATACACTATCAGGAGGATGACAGGATAATCAGGGGAAGATCAAGTCCTATAGGACTTCATAGGAAACTAGGCTCTTCATTTTGACTTTCAGTGATGAAGTGTAAAAAACTCACGTCATAAGTCCCAGAAATGAAGTTTCCGTGTCTTTATTGATATTTATCCCCACAGGAACATTTCCTCAGGGAAATTTAAAGTTTTACCTGGAAGTGTGAGAAGCAACCATTCAATCCACAATACTCTCCCTATTCAACATGGTGACATTTCAGATAAATACATGGGAAACAAAGACACAAAAGACCAGGAGGACATATATTTATTGTTCAGGTACCTTATTAACTAGTATAGAAAAAAATGGCTGTTTTCAACTTTGAAGTTTACATCTGTCCATTGACAACAATACACCAATATATAAGGTTATTAGCTTTGTTTACATGAGATAACATTTGTATAAACTCTTCACATGACAAGCTAGGTACCACTGGTAAAGGAAAGATTATCAAGTATATGCATTAATTGAGGTCATGGAATCCTCTAATCCATCAAGGCTAACACATTGACTACATAAGATAAGTGTAAGTTATGTCATAACTGGCTCTTTGTTCTTTCCTTCCTTAATTCATTCCTTTCATTCATTCTTTCTTTCTTTCCTTCTTTCTGTCTTTCTTTGTTCCATTTTCTTTATGGGGGAGATGGTTAGAGAGTTTTGAGACTGCAGCTCTGTATCAGAAGTGGTCCAGTATCTCACTCTATAGCATTGGGATATACCATTAATTATATTTCAGTTTTCCTGGCTAAAATCCCCTAATTTTTTTAGGTCCTTATGTGAAAACACATAGTTGCATTTTCTGGTTAATTGGTGATGTGGGAGGGCCCAGTTGAGTGTGTGTTACCACCCCTTGCATCAAGGGTGTTAAAAGAAAGCAAGCTGCAGAGTTCACGGAGAGCAGGTCAGGGAGATCCACTTGCCTCTACCTCTTGATTACTGCAACTGATTTGAGTTGAGACCACCACATCCAGCCCATACATGTAGTTTTCAGCTTACTAGTAACCAATGAAATAAAACGTTCTATGAGATAAAATGGATTAGTATGTTCTGGTCAAACTCAAAAGACTTCTAAGAAGCAGAAATTCTAACTTTTGATGTTGGAACAAGAAGTCTTGGTCAAGTGCAGAGGGATGTGTGAATTCTATTTTTTAAAAAAAGCCCACAGTGACAAGAATTCCACAGGCCAGCTATAGGAAGATGGAGAGTCTCCTGAGGGGTGAAGGCTTTTCCCTGAACTCAATCACTTCAGAAACACAGCTCTGAACCACCCTGCCAAGGAAGACCCAAGTCGCCAACTATTTTCCTGAGACAGAATTCAACACAGTAATCATGTTTCACATAGTATCTACAGAGCTTTGTGCAGGAAGTTTTCAATACAGGTGAGTCCAGGATGCCAGTCTTCATAAAGGGCAGGTGTCTGGCCCTTATATCCCTCAGAAAGACCATTAAAATGACACCTTTTAGTGGCAGCATCTGCATGGTTAGAGTTTGGGTTGGCTCTAAGGAAGAACAGTTTTTCTCCCCATAGAAATCACCACAAACAACTTTTGGAGGTTACTAAGGAACAGCTGGGCAGAAGTTAGAAAAGGTTTGCATGTTTCATTTTTGATAATCTATGTTTGGAATTGATGTTGATATTAGTTAAAAAATTGTGTGCTTGGGGATGGATCAAGGGATGCATTTATGGTATTACCTGTGGGGTGGTGTACATTGCACAGTGTAAGGAAATAGGTTGCAACAACTCTGGGTTTGGTCCTAGATTTTGGCACCAAAATATGAGTTTTCCAACTCTGGGGAAACGTGTCCTGACTACCTGGGGAGTCAGGCAATTCCTTGAGCTGCTAATGAGAGCTCTTGATGGCTGAAGCTGCAAAGAAACAGTCCAGCCCTGGAGGGTGAAGTATCCCAGACACCTCGAGCTGCTCAGAACAACAGCTCTGCCCTGAAGGTGTTCTGGACACCTGGAGTAGTTGAGCAGAGCCCTGACTTTTGGAAGTGCAAAGAAGCAGCCCAACCCTGGAAGGGAAATTTTTCTGACTTCTCACCTAAGTCAGGCCTGGAACTGTTTCAGCAGGGAAGGGTATCCTGACTATTTGGGAAAGTCTAGGTATACCTGGTGTGGTGGGGGATGGTCTTCCCGCAGGATAAGCACTCCTGCTCCTCTCCTGGAGAGCGGCTACAGCAGAGCTTTGCTCAGCCCCCAGTTGAAGCATCTTCCTAGCAGAGCTCTGCCTCTCTGGCCTAAGATGTTGCTTCTTTTGCTTCACTCTGCAAAGGGAGAAACCCCTGCAGAAAAGTAGTAATCTTCTCTAGCTCCCGAGAAAAGTGTTACTTTTTCAGCTCTCTCTTGCTCTGACCACTTAGGGACATCTCAACAAGGATCTTCTCTATGCCAGTGAATAAAGATCTTCGCACCCAAAACTCTTTCGAGAAAGAAATTTATTTGAGAAAGAGGAGTCCAAGAGAGTAGCTGCCTCTATCAAGGTGGAGATAACAGCCTTTTTTCTATCTGACCAGGCAGGGCAGTTTACACAGGAAGGCCTGGGCATGGAGTCAACCAGGAGTTGACTTGGGGTCCAGGTTTCTGCTGTCCTGCTCTGTGATTGGTTGGTTTCACAATCCAGTTGGCCAGGGACAGAGATGGCTCTGATCTGAATGAGCGAAACTGTGTTTCTTTCTGTTCTGATCTGAGCCATCTTTCCCTAGTTCTGGGCTCCAGGGTCAGGGTGGGGTTCTTTAGCCAGCCCCTTTTCCCTACAGTACTGGTTCAATCCTCCAAAACCATGCTGAGGACCAGTCCTTTCATAAGGACCATCATTGTGTGAGCTTGAGTCTAGTATATCCTATGCAGGTCCTACATTCTTCTACATGTGGCCTGGGACTGTTTAGTGTGTGGGTATAGACCCATAGGAGCACATGTTTCCTCCAGCAGATTTTGTGAGTTATTT